>NC_056743.1:1870489052-1870579052 GCF_019279795.1 Protopterus annectens | reverse complement strand
TATATAGACATATATTCACCATTCCTCATTCTAGTGTGGAGATGGACAGTTTCTGACCGTATCTTCTGAGAATGCAGGTCTACCTATTAGTCTGTAGCACTGTTTGTGTATAGCAATGGGTT
The DNA here is from genome assembly GCF_019279795.1 of Protopterus annectens. Lineage (NCBI taxonomy): Eukaryota > Metazoa > Chordata > Ceratodontiformes > Protopteridae > Protopterus > Protopterus annectens. The sequence goes on along the minus strand of NC_056743.1, from coordinate 1,870,578,930 downwards.
GCAAGAGTGTCCACATTTGTATGACGTGTAGTTTGTGGATACTGAAGCAACATATTGGACTCTCCTTTGGCATTATTTGAGACTTCAATCACATAAGCAGTCGCAGCCTATAGCCATCTTAATATAGTTACAATGAGGCATCACTTTTAATATGTAGATATACATTTGTTCCTAATGTGAGACATGATATGTTCCACACATAACTATCTTTCAGGCTCACATGATACTCGTATATATGGTCAGCACATTAAACAAATCTGTAGCTCTTTGTGACTTACTGTATTAATTAATGTTTGTTCCATATCTCCTTTGTATGTAGGTGATATAGTCAGGATATTGAGCTCTATGGGTAAAAGTGGATGCGGATGCACTAAGAGATAGCATCACTAGAGTGTTGCTGGTGTGATAATGTGCACTGTCAAATAGTATGAGCAAGCAATCTCACAGGCCTGGGTTCTAAACCTACCTCTGGAAGTATGAGATATCTTAATACTGGTGAGCGTGTATGATATTCAGTTTATACTTTGTGGTGTGATTACATATATAGCACCTATTAGTTGCCATGTCTGTTTATTATGAGTATCTATAAGAGATGGCTATACTTTTCTTACACTGACATATTTTCTCTTTCATTGCAGTAAAATGTATATGTGGAGTACTAACGCATCTCACATTGCTGACGAGGCTCTATAAATAGGTGTACTATATTCATACATCCGTTTTTTGTGCATTTTATTTTTCGCAGATGTCTGGTAGAAGCAGACACAATCATTTCTTCAAAAGGAAGAACAAAATTCCTGTGCCCCTACAGCCACAAGGTAGGAATATACTTAGTTGGACAGCACAGTTGGATCCAGCACTAGTCGATATAGGCAGTTGCCTAAGGTCACATAGCTGGGGGACCTCACTGGCCAGGAGGCTTCAACATTAGAATTTTAATTAATTAATGATTAAAAAAAGAAATACCTCAACACCATGGTGGTGGCATTTTCTCATTTAAGGAGGACCACACATGCATTGCACACATACACACCAGTGCACGTGGATTTTAAACTAGCCATTCCACTGAGGGAGAAGGCAAGTGTGTGTGTGTGTGTGTGTGTGTCTGCATGTCTCCATGTCTGTGTATGTGTATTTATTGAATTAAAACTAGCTGATGTTATGTGATCCTATCTCGCCTACATTCTGACTGATGGGTTCGGAGCCGATCCCTCGGCTCCGACTCGGCACGCTTATGCCAAAGAGCGAAGTCTCTTATTGGCTGAGCTTACTATATCCCAGGATGCACCACTACCAGTCCCCCAGATCTCGTTTGCCGCTAACTAGCCAAGACGTGGTCTCGAGCTGGCTGAGCTAAGTAGTGGATTTTTTCACTAACTTTCTGTCAGGATTTCTCTATATTTCAACAAAAGCTGTTTTAACAGCTATTCTGTACTTTGTGTGTGATTGATTATTAGTTTCTGTGGAGAAATTTTTTGTGTGTGGATGCGTGTAGTCTGACTAGGCCTTCTAGAGTTCAGGGCTATTCTCTGTCAGTCATTTGTCTCTAAATCCTCAAGGATTTTTGAATATTAGTTGATCTTCTGTGTTGTTGAACTAGTTCATTTGTTGGCATCTGCAACTAATTTTTTTCTAGTGTCAGTTTAAAAAAAAAAAAAAAAAAAAAGTGTGTTTTTCTGTACTTCTCTTAGGAGTAGTGTACTATTTGTGGATAGAATGTCTCAGGCTCCCAGGCCTTCGGGCTTCAAGAAATGCACTAAATGTAATTTTAAGATGTCTATCACAGATGACCACTCTCTCTGTGTTTATTGTTTGGGCGCCAAACATTTACAAGAGTCATGCAGCGTGTCACGCTTTTTCCTCGAGGGTCCTCCAAGAGAGGAAAAATAAACTCATTCTGAAAGGCTTAATAAAACCCTCTTTTGAAGAAGCTTTAGCATCCTCTCCTTCTCCGGCTAAAAAGAAAAAGGCGTCGGCTCCGACCAGTCCGTCGGACCCGACCGCCAAAAAGCATAGGCAGGCTTCTCCTTCGGCTCCACGGACTTCGGAGCCGAGGGCGGAACGGTCTGCCTCGATGCCTCCAGTCTCGACTCCTCTGGTTTCGGAGCCGATGGCTGGGGCATCGAGAGGCGGGTCACCTTCATCGGCTCCACTGACCTCGGAGCCGATGAAGATTGCCCGCTCAGACACTTCCTCCTCGGCGCCGAAGTCCTCTTCGGCACCGATGGAAATGGCTTTGGACACTCCTTCGGCGCCGATAGTTATCGAATCGCCTCGGAGCCGGTCCCCTAGTCCCTTGGAGCCGTTGGTGACCACTCGGACCCGTTCAGTCTCTTCCAGGTCATAGAGGATGTCAGATTCGGACATAGACAGGGTGCTCCAAAGACTGTTCCAGTCCCCAGTCTTTCAAAAACTTGTTTCGGCTCCGACCCAATTGGCTTCGGAGCCGATAGCCCAATCCATTGCTATTCCTCCTCCGACCGCTTCGGCTACGTCGGAGCAGGTGCTGATGGAGCCGTTAGAGATTCCAGGGTCGGCTCCGACCCTTACTCCAACCCCGGCCTTCGGGTCCGAGTTTAGCACACGGACTTCCTCGGCCGGACCCGGGGGTGACGTTTCGGGACCAATGCTGTCAGTTCCGAGCCTCCCTCTCGGTGCTTCGGCCGCGGGACTTCCGTCGGCTATCATGGCTCCGGGGTCCGGACACTCCCAGGATTCTGGGGGTCCGGCTTTCAGAGCTATGAGGAGTGCCTTGGCCAAGTCTTCTTCGGTCATCTCTACGGCTTTACCGGCGCCTTCCCTGGGCATGGAGACTGGGTCTTTGGCAGTTCCCCTGTCTTTAGGCAGCGGAGCCCCGGGGCCTGAGATTACCCCCACTGGGGGTTCCCCTCCTCCTGAGGGTTCTTCGGAGTTGTCTTCGGAGGAGCCCCCAAGGAAGAGATCGTGCAAGAGGAAGCACGTGGACTCCCCCGAGTCTCTTACATCGGACACTGATCTTGATGATGCGGAGGGGTCCCCAAAGTCGTCCTCGGATGATGTCTCATTTGCAGATATTCTAGAGATCCTTAAGCAACGAGGCGGCTGGATTTCCAAACCCCCCTCCTCTGATGAGTCAGTGCTTCTCAAGGCCTTCGGGGCTCAGCCCTCCGCCTCCTGGGTGTCTCCGCCCTTCGACGAGCTCCTGGATTTGGTTTGTCAAAGGGCGTGGGAACACCCAGATACTGTGGAACCAGTCCCTTCTCGCCCTAACAAATTTTTGTCAGCCCCACCCGAGAAGGAGTTCTTGACCAAAGGCGTGGCTGTAGATGCCATGGTGGTGGCATCTGCTACACAGCAGGACGTGGCAGAGGCTTCAACGTCCGTCCATCCTCCTAATAAGGAGTCTAGGAGCATGGACCGGTACGGGAAGCGCACCCTGACTTCAGCGGCCTTTACTCTAAGGTCACTGAATTATTTGGCACATTTCACCAGACTACAGAGGGATCTGGTCAAGGAGCTGTCAGACTCCCTCTCAGGTAACTTACCTGAGCAGCTAGCCCAGTCTGTTAGCTCTCAGTTGGCTATCCTTACCTCGATTTCTAACTCGTCCATGAGGCTCATTTCATATGCGGCCGAAGGGGTGGGCAGAGCGGCAGGCACAGGCGTGGCTCTACGGAGACAAGCCTGGCTCCGTTTGTGTCATTTCGCGGAGGCCTTCAAGTCTTCCTTCGCCGACGCTCCCTTTGATGGGTCCTCTTTGTTTGGACCCAAGGTGAAGGACACTCTTACCCGCTGTGAGCAAGAGGGGAAAACTTTATCTGCCATAGGAGCACGTTATTCCACTCCCTTTCGGCCTTATCCCAAGGCCAAAAGAGGAGGGAAGATGTGGTTCCGCAAATCACAGAAGTTTTTTCCTCAACAGCAGGAAGATTCCCCTTCTAGAGGCAGAGGAAGGGGAAATTTTTCTGGGAGACGCCGTCCCAGAGGCGGCAGAGGGCCCCGCAACAATGGAGACCGCGAGTCCTTTCGTGGCTCTTCAGCCTCCCGCACTTCATGAGGGATTGCCCGGCTGTGCTGCTCCGGAGCCAGTCGGGTGCTGTTTTGCCAAGCACCTAAAAGCCTGGGAGTCCATCACTCAGGACAGATGGGTGCTTCGGATTATTGCCGGAGGTTACACCATTCCCTTCACACATCCACCCCCACCATCCAAAAAAATCCCAGACCCACCACCCAGTCAAAGGGATATTGCAGCCGCAGAAGCGTCAAAGCTGCTAGAAAAAGGAGTCATCCAACCGGTCCCCGCAGACCAGATCGGATCCGGAAATTACTCAAGGTTCTTTTTAGTGCCAAAAAAGACAGGGGACCTGAGACCCATTTTGGATCTCAGCAAACTGAACCACTCCGTCTTGAAGTCCAAATTCTGAATGGTCACTTTACAATCCATTCTCCCATTGTTGGAGAAGGATGTCTGGATGTGCTCCATAGATCTCAAGGACGCCTATTATCACATACCAATACATCAGGCGTCCAGGAGGTATCTGCGCTTCAGCCTGGGAGACAGTCATTACCAATTTTGCGCACTGCCCTTTGGTCTCACCACAGCCCCCAGGGTGTTCACCAAATGTTTGGCAGTAGTGACTGCTCACCTGAGGAGTCTCGGATTCCAAGTGTTTCCCTATCTGGACGACTGGCTCCTGACTGCCACCACCAGGCATCTACTACTACAGAACCTACAAGCCACCATCTCCCTGGGTGCTTCCCTGGGAATTACATTCAATTGGTCAAAGTCTGTCTTGCTGCCCTCTCAGCGCATAAGATTCATAGGAGCAGAGATAGACTCAAAATTGATGCGAATCTTCCTTCCTACCGAAAGGATACAAACATTACAAGGTCAAGTCAGAGCCCTGCTTCCAAAATCCAAAGCCCCAGCCAGGTTGGTCCTGCAACTTTTAGGTTCAATGTCTGCCACGGTTCTTTTAGTTCCTCTGGCAAGATTGCACATGAGAATTCTTCAGTGGATGTTATCGACACAATGGTCTTTTCAGGATCTCCCTCTCAATCATCACATACTGATTACAGAAACGTGCAAACGGGACCTCTGCTGGTGGCTTCAGTCATCCAATCTGACTCAGGGAAGACCTTTTGTTATACCCCCTCCGGTGGCCACCTTGACAACGGATGCCTCCCAGACGGGGTGGGGGGGGGCATTGTCTGGGCAGGTCAGTTCAGGGTTCTTGGCTTCCGAACGAGACATTACTTCATATCAATGTGTTGGAAATGAGGGCTGTACTTCTGTCCCTTCAGGCCCTCCACAAGTTTCTCCCTCAAGGCATTATCGCAATCCAAACAGACAACATGTCGGTTGTCTGGTATCTAAACAAACAAGGAGGGACCAGATCTTACCCCCTTTGCAGAGAGGCCATGAGGGTGTGGGAATGGGCGGTAGCTACCAACCGCTTCCTAGTAGCGACCCACATTCCAGGAAAATCCAATCTATTGGCGGACAGATTAAGCAGGACTATTCTCTCTCCTCACGAGTGGTCCCTGAACGAAACAGTCGCAGCTCAGGTTTTCAAAAGATGGGGGACCCCCTGCTGCGACCTATTTGCAACACCACAAAACACGAAGTGCAGAAGGTTCTTTTCCTTGACCCCGCGTCAAGGGGAGGCAGTTACGGATGCACTAGCCCAACCTTGGCCAGCAGGACTACTTTATGCATTCCCTCCAGTTCCGCTCCTCCCCAAAGTCATCCAAAAAGCTTCCCAATTGGGGTCCACAATGATTCTAATTGCTCCATACTGGCCTCGTCAGGTATGGTTCCCCTACCTAAAGAAATTTGCTCTGGACGGTCCTTGGTTTTTGGATCTAACTCCGGACCTTCTGATTCATCAGTCGGGACAACAGCACCAGTCCCTCCACACTTTGAAACTAACAGCTTGGCTCCTCCACTTCCGACTTTAGTCAGAAATCACGTCTTGGACCCGGAAGTCATTCACATTTTATCTTCAGCCCACAAACCCTCCACTAAGAAATTGTATCACAGTAAGTGGAAAAGGTTTGCTATCTGGGCTCAATTTAGAGGCTTAGACCCTATTACCGCCCCGATACCAGAGGTCTTGAAATTTTTAACATCTTTGTTTAATCAAGGATCTTCAGTCTCTACTATTAAAGTCCAACTAGCAGCTATCTCCAAATTTCACGAATCAATAGACCCTCCGTTGATGAGCAGCAGATTATGTAAAACTTTCATGAAAGGTGCTGTACTTTTAAGACCCCCAGTTTTTCATCCTGCGCCTCCGTGGGATCTTGATTTGGTACTTCGTACCTTAACATCTTCCCCTTTTGAACCGGCTGCTACATGTGAGTTGAAATACCTGTCTTGGAAAACTGCCTTCTTAGTTGCTATTACCTCTGCAAGAAGAGTTTCAGAACTTCAAGCCCTATCTATCAAACCACCGTATTTGATTTTTCACAAGGATAGAGTATCACTTAAGCCTAATCCATCCTTTGTTCCCAAAGTTTGTTCTAATCTCTGTCTCCAACAATCTCTAGAACTACCAGTTTTCTTTCCAGAATTTTCAAACAAAGCTGAATACACCTTGCATACATTGGATGTTCACAGGCAATTGCGTTTCTATCTAGACAGGACTCAACAATTTCGAAAGACAGACCAATTGTTTGTGTCCTTTTCAGATAATAAAATGGGAAAAACCATCACTAAAGCTACTATTGCCAAATGGATCAGAGATTGCATTACTCAGGCTTATTCCTCCTCAAATAAACAACTTACAACATCCATCAAAGCTCACTCTACTAGAGCTATGGCTACTTCTGTGGCATTCCATTCCAAGCTCGCTATTTCTGAGATTTGTGCTGCGGCTACTTGGTCCAACCCGCACACTTTCATTTCCCACTATAAATTGGATGTAGCATCTAAAGGGCGAGCATCTTTTGGTTCCACGGTACTCAGGAGTGTTTTCCAGTGAGCCACCCAGGATTCAGGTGCTAGGGACGCTGTCCCATCAGTCAGAATGTAGGCGAGATAGGATCACATAACATCTTTTAGTTATGTACTCACCATAACTTCAGATGTTTGGGATCCATCTCGCCTACATTCCTAATACCCACCCTCCTTCCCCCTGCCTTGGTGATCAGAAGAGATTGAACGGTTTGAGTTCTGCTGTTTTTATCTTGTATCATCTGTCAATGTTATATAAACAGTGCGTGTATGTGTGCATGTATGCGGACAAACTAGATCTGGGGGACTGGTAGTGGTGCATCCTGGGATATAGTAAGCTCAGCCAATAAGAGACTTCGCTCTTTGGCATAAGCGTGCCGAGTCGGAGCCGAGGGATCGGCTCCGAACCCATCAGTCAGAATGTAGGTGAGATGGATCCCAAACATCTGAAGTTATGGTGAGTACATAACTAAAAGTTCTGTTTGAATGAGAGATAAAGTGTGCGTGTGTGTGTCTGCATCTGTGCATGTGTATTTATTGAATTAAAACTAGCTGTTCTGTTCGATTGAAAGATGTGTGTGCGTGCATGTGTGTGTGTGTGTGTGTGTGTGTGTGAGTGCTTAACATGCATCTCAACTGTCCAGATTTTAGCCTCATAGTTTTAGTCTGTTTCTCATAAAATTTGTGGTTTTCTGGCAAATCACAGAATATTTACGTCACTAAATAATGACATATATGAGTTTCAGTTTTATACTTCAGAAAATGCATGCTAACACAAATCCTGTTATTCTAGCAACTTTCTAAGTTTATAAGAGCAATATTTAAAATCTGTCCCTATTTTTCAGTCATTGTATCACCATTATTTTAGGCTTTGTCCAGATTTCTTGCACTAAGAGGTTGAGAGGTATGCATACCTTTCAACTGTCCAGATTTTTGCTGAATGTCTAGATTTTTGCCCGGTATTTTGGCCTATTCCTCATAAAATTTTTGGTTTTCTGGCAAATCACTGAGGACTGAAACAACTAAATAATGTCATATATTTGAGTTTAGTGTCAGACTTGATTTCCTTCAGAAAATGCATGCTAAGACAAATGCTGTTTTTCCTAAGTCTATAAGAGCAATATTTAAAATCTGTCCCTATTTCTGGGCCATTGTATCCCCAATATTTTAGGCTTTGTCCAGATTTCTTGCAATAACACATTGAGAGATATGGATGTATGGTATGTAATACCCTAGTTAGGGGGAGAGCAGGTTAGTCAATTAACTTGATCACGCTTGACTGTTTAACTTGGTTACAGGAGACAAGAGCTTGAATACTCTACACCAACTACCAAACTGCTGAAGGAATTTTGAGCTTCAATAGAGACAAGAGCCTGAATCCTCTACACCAACTATTAGACTGCTGACGGAATTGTGAGTTAGAGTTTCAGTACATTTTCAGGGAATTATGAGTTTCAGTGCCTTTTCATGGAATTGTGAGTTTCAAGGGAAGGAAAGTTTACTGCTGCTCGTGCTACGTCTGTTTTCAATGTGCAACAAACTGTTTTGTTTAGCAAATGGCAGTCACTGTTTTGCTGTAGAATTTGAAAACAGTGTTAGTAGCATCATTGCCTTTGGTGCACATAGCTGTGGAATCTACTACTACACCATGTAGATGAAGTAGTACTGATATTGTATTCCTCTTTTGATTGCTGATTATTTGGTTTATTTTAAGAGGGTATAGGGGTTCTGCACTAAGCGTGTCCACCTTTGTATGAGATGCCTAGTAAATATGAACTTGTCAGTTTGTCAGTCATTCCCTATTGCAATATTACCACAGTACCAATTTTATTAATGTAACAGGCAATAAGTTGTTAAGGGCAGCTGGCACTGAATTTGTAGATGAAACACTGAAATATAAAGTTGTTTGTCAGTAGCGACCTCCTCGTTAGTTACAGACCATTTAATGTAGAACCATTCCAATGACTTTTACTTCTGCAGAGATTGTGGTTTTTGACTGATATCATTGGACTGTAATGACAGAGGCTTGAGTGGCCTTTTATGGTTGAAATATTCTGCAGTGGGTAGTTTTGTCATTATTGGCTCATACATTTTGTTTTATTGCTTAGTGGTAGAATGCTCCAAACTACAAATTTAAAGCACATTCTAACAAGCGGTGCTACATTGTACAAGGAATATAATTTAATACAATCAGGAAAGTGAATCAAAGAACACATACATGTATGCGAGGACCTAAAAAACGTGTGTAAGGAGCCTATGGTTTGAAAACAGCCCAAAGGTAAACTTAATCCTGCACTGGCCAGATGCATTTTCTTATTGAATGTGGGTTTCAATGCCATTTCAATGAATGCAGTTTCAAGGCCAGAGAAGTTTACTGCTCATGCTAAGTCTGTTTTTATTGTGAGGTTGTATTGTTTGTTTAGCAAATGGCTACCAGTGTTTGTGCTATTTTTTCTTCAATAACTGTAATCACTGTAGTAGTAAATAAGAAAACAGTATGCACACTGACATGTTTGAACATAGTTTATGGTAACCGGAGCACTGAAATGGCTGGGGTGGGGGCTGCTGCTGGGAGGTAGGGGTTGCTGCAGGAGGGACTGCACTGGGGAGGGCCTAATCTATTACCCTGCCTAGGAATGCATTTGACCATGATCAGGCTCTGATGAACAGATAATACATTGTGCGAGACACGGGTATAAAGTGATATTGCCAACATGGTAAATGATGTGGATGGTCACAACCAATCACAGGAAGCCTGCTTTTGCTACTCTTACATGATCCTCTGTGCAGCTAACAGACTCCACTGTTATGACAGGGTATGAGATGGCAATGGTGGTGGATTACCTGTAGCTCCTTTGGGCAAAACAATTCTATTCCTAGCCTGTCATCATACCACCTGGGATAGAGTCTGGATTTCCACAAAGTTGAGGTATGTACACTGTTCATGTATGTGAAGCATCATTCATGTAAGTTGCATGGATGCACATTCAGTCATGTCTTCTCTGTTCACATTTATTTCACAATAACAACCCAGTGATCAGTACGGCATTACATCTCAGGTGAGTGAAGAACCATTAAGATTGCCTGTATATGCTGCTTGTTAACATCTGGTTAAGCTTCCCAGTGAGCACTCTGTGTACCAATATGTTCACCTTCACATGGCCTTCACATATTAGCACACAATGGTGTCTTCAGGTATGTATCTCTCTACTCAGACAGGCTTGCCTGTATTTGTTGACCTGACACTGCATGCCTTCTGATGTCTAATACACACTTTCATGGTTCTTTAGGGGTATTGCATCACCCACAGACATGCCGCCAAGATAAATCAATGTCTCCACTTCTCCATCATGTACACTACCGGGATGTGCTGCCATAATATTGATAATGACACCACCTGCAGAGCACACTACCTGACAATTGTGGGATAACCACCCCTTTCTACTGATGTACTGCAGCATCTAATACTGGGGTTTTATGTTACATATGTGCAGCCAATTGCATCAAGGACACAGGAAAATTGGCAATGACATAGAACCATTCCATGACAGTCCACTGCTCCATGGATGTTGCTGGGAAGTTGATGAATTCATCCATTTTGCAGCATATAACTGCCAGGAACTGTCCTAGTAAGCTAATAACAGCTGTCTGGAACACATGTAGAGCATCAACCATATGCCTCTGAAATGTCTCAGAAGCCAGTATACCTAGACTCAGGCATACCATTGTTTCTACTGGGACAGGGTTACCCTGAAGACCACATGAGGACATGTGGGGTATAATTTCCTGGTCAGAGAGGTGGCTTAACTGTAGCCTGGCTCAGCGCCTTACTGGTTGCCATCTGGAATGCCTTTGAAGATCATCCTCTAGTATAGCCTACAGAACCCTGGCATGCTGTAGTACATTTACAATAGTTTGCATTTTTATTTATTATATTCTTGTGGAGTCTGAATCATTGTTTATAAGTTATCTCAAATGACTTTAGCACCTATGGTCTCTGCTGAGTGCTTTAACAAAAGTGCTGCCATATTACTCCATCACATTTTATTGTTAATAGGTGTATTCATTGTGTTTTGCAATCTGGTCTATGTGCACAGAGCCTACAATTATCTCATGCTGAATAAATTATTATTTGCATTTGACATTTTATCCTTTTTGAATCAAGTCCACCACTACTTTGCAAACATCTTTCTTGGGCACACTGTGCTGTGTGCAACTTTCTTTTGGAATCTGTCACAGTCTGTGTACAACTATATGTTTTATCACAATACTATTTTGCCTCCATGACGATCTTTATTCTGGTTTGTCAGCCAACAGAAGCATGTTTCTACATCCATTGTAAAAATTACTCCTCTTGTCATATCAGTATTGAACAATCATGTTGAAGCACAAAGTACCTTAAAAAACATGGTCCTGGTGATTATAGGAAGACTGCTAATTTTGTAATATTAAATGATCCTATATGCTCTAGTGATTGCTTTTACCTTTGTTATAAATTGCTGCTTCCCTTTTATAAAGTACTACCTTTATCAATTTCCTCAGTTCTAAAAAGGGATATAAGTTTATGTGCTGAAAGTTTGTGTGTGTGTGTGTGGGGGGGGGTTGAGTGGGGTCATATGAGTACTCCATTAGAGTTATTTTATTTAATAACAATAATAATAAACTTATTACCTTTTCATTTTCTGGAAATGCCAGTCATTTCATCATTCCACAAAAATGATTTTTAATATATTGCATAAAAAAGCAAAAGTGATTATATTACTTCCATGTATTAGATTTTATGTATCACTTTTGATATTTCTTTCAGAGTCTTTTGATCGTAACCTGACCATTATTGATATTGTACGATTTAGCATTGGTGCTATCCTTCTCGGAATTATTGCATATCTGTGTTATCATGAATTGAAACAAGGTTTGTTCTCAATTTATTTAGCCGTAATGTTTTTCTCTATACTATGCATCAGTAACCTTTGTCATTCTAACTTTTGTGTGAGTAAAAATGATAAATTATAATCTCAGAAATAAGTGAGGATGTTTTTGATTCCATGGTGAAATGTACGCATATGCAGCCTTGTGTTCCTTTTTGGGTGATAATTAACACTAATTAAATAAAATTTAGTTAAAACTCCTATAACATCAGTTTTTTTTAACAGAGACTCCACATTTGTCTAAGAGAAAGTCTAGCAATAAAGCAAAAAGTTGGCTTAAAAAAGTGCTGGGCTAAACTATTGCAGCAACCACTAAACTCATAGCCACATCTGAAGGGCCCCAAGAGTCTTTTCTGAGTAAAGCCTCTAGGCCAAAGCATCAGTCTAATAATAACATTGAATGTGGACAGTTCTGAAGCTTTGATTCTATACTTGACAAACGTTTTAGCAATCTGTGAAGGTGCAGATCTTCAAGCTGAAGGATGTTATTACAGAAAGTCAAAACATGGACATTGTGACTCTGATGTTGATCTATACCCTCAGGTGTACAGGCTGCAAAGTAAATATCTGTTGGATTACTCAAAGCCGTTCAGCTAAAATTCATATGACCAGAAAAATTGTGGCTGCAGAAATAATACAAGTGTATTTGATGTGCATTACAGAACAAGGGAAGCATGTGGTAGGGTTCCTTTATGCTTTAATCTGCATGAAGCTAGCTTAGAATAAAAAGCTCTGCATTGAAAGGACCCACCATTCCTTTGCCCCACGCAGGGTCTGGTGTGAAACAGCGAATAAGGATTGTGAGGCTGTTTTTTTTTTTTTCTTTTTTGGAAAAAGAAGACGTATTGAAAGTAGTGCAGTTCATATGTGATCTGCAATACTGTCTCAAAATATTCTAGCTATCTGCACAGCGGAAAATGCAGTTGTAGCCTACATACCTCTCTGCTGCCTAGATCTCACAGAATGTCCAAATTTTTGTTAATATTTTTGGTCTGTTCCTCAGTTTCAGACTTTATATATTTCAGAAAATGTATGGCAAGACAAACCCTGTCATTCTAGCAACTTTCAAAGTTTCTAAGTGCAATATTTAAAATCTGTCCCTATTTTTGAGCCTTTGTTCCCCCTTTATTTTAGTCTTTGTCCAGATTTCTTGTGCTAAGGTGTTGAGAAGTATGGTAGCCCATCACATACTTTGAGAAAACACAACTTAGAGCAACCTTTTTGGAGGGTGCCAAAGTATTTACCGCAGACAGAAGATACTGTGGAATATGTATATATATTACAAAAAAAGAACTGTAACAGATGATGATCCGGCAGATTGGGAGAGTCAGCAGGACAGAAGATGTCATCAGGCACCACACCTCACCTTCCTGGATAGATTAAGATAAGTCATGCAGACAGTTTGACCACTGCCAAAAGCTTGTGTTAACCTTTTAAAGAAGTTCACTAGATTCAAACAAAAAACACAGAGCCAGAAGTACCAACACAGCAGCACCAAAAAAAAAAAAAAAAAAAAAAAACTATGATAACAATCTGGCACCCCATCTTAAAATACCCTTCAAGGAGTAAAACAGTAAGTACAAATCCAGAATATGTAACCCTAATCCACTCTAAAATGATTAATCAATTATATAATTAACCAATTCATTTAAAACTTTCCAGTTACATTCATTATTCAGATCTGTAGGAAATAAAGTGTTAAACTTTAAAATAAACGATTCGTTATAAAACAGTTTCTTTTCAGAAGCAACTCTGTAATATATTTAGATTACACCCCTTCTAAAATAGTTGCTTCCAAAACAGAAGGGTCAGAAGTATGCAACCTTCTAAACTGTTGTGTAATAGGACTGTCAAACTTATTGTGTTTAATATATCTAGCACGTTCCTGTAATCTTAATTTAAATTTTCTTTTGCTCTCACCAATATAAAAAAGACCACATTTCAAAGCATAGATAATGTCCTCAGTGTTACAATCATATTTGTCCACTTTTGGTAAAAAATACCATTAATATGTGGAAAAGAATTCACAATATATTGACAAGAGCAGCAATTTCCACAACAGAAGGTACCTAGAGAAGCAATAATTGTAGGTAGTATATTGGGCGGTAGAGAAAAAGAATTCTGAACTAACAAATCTTTTACGCTTCTACCACATTTATATGAAACACAAGGGGAATTATTCAAAATGTTGCTAAATCTTTAAATTTCAACAAAAAACCCCAATAATGTTTCACTAAAGAAATTAACCGGTCACTAAAAATATTAAAAATAGTCACAAGGTAAATAGTCCTTCTACTATCATAATTTAACATTATTATTCCCCCAACCTTCACCAAGAACAAGAGGTGACCTTCTCACAGCATTCAATGTATTACCTTTTTTATAAACCTTAGAAATAGCATAATCAATTCATTTTTATTGTAAACTATAGAAATAAACATAACAGAGGTCCTAAGTACCTCCAGCATAAAATCCATATCATTACACAGTCTTCTTAACCAAATAAACTCTCCATATGTAAGTGCAGACAATAAATGTGCAGGGTAACAACTTCACCCATGAAGAAACTGACTCCATCACTAAATTTCCTATGGACAGTTGTTCTTAGCTGTCCATCCACACAAACAGGCAAATTAACATCTAAAAAAGTTATAATTCTACCACACTGGAGGCTGTCAAAAAAAAAGTCAAAATGGTTATCCTGTAAAGAATCAAAAAATTCCTGAACATAACTCAACCCTCCCTTGCATATAAAAATCAAATCATTGATATATCGGTAATACTTAAAAACATATTGCCGAAAAAAATTTTGATGGTAAAGAAATTCTGTCTCAAATGGACCCATAGCTAAATTAGCATACATAGGAGATAAGGAACTTTTATATGGAGCAAAAAAAACTGCTAACAGATGATGATCAGGTGGCTTGGGAGAGTCAACAGGACAGAATATGTTATCAGGTACTGCACCTCAGCTTCCTGGATAGATTAAGATATGTCATGCAGACAGTATGACCACTGCCAAAAGCTTGTGTTAGCCTTTCAAAGTTACCAGATTCATTAGTCTGGATTTACCTTTTATAAAGCCAGGGTACTGTGGGTCTAGACTGATGAGGGTTTTTTTTGTGTGTGTGTGTGTGTGTGTGTGTGTGTGTGTGTGTGTGTGTGTGTGTGTGTGTGTGTGTGTGTGTGTGTTTAGCTTAATGAGATTTTCAATGTCAGCGTTTACCAGTTCGGTTATAAAATTTTCCATTGCCTTGCAAATGAGACTCTTCAGGCTTCTGGGTCTATAGTACCCAGGATCTGTGGAGAGGCCACACTTATTGAGTGGTATCACTAATACAGTGTGTCATACCTCAGGGAATGATTACTACTTCTTATTAAACAACCTTGTATAGTATCAGGTCCCATGCGGAAGACATTTTTCATCTTAGACAAAACTTCCAGTTTATGTTCTTTAGTTATGATGGGTGTTTGAGATATTCAGGGATAGGATGGCTACCTAGTATATTGGCAGTGTCCATGGAATCCAAGTAGGCGATGCCATTCTGTATGGGTTTAATGTATTGTTGGATGTTCTTAGTTTTCTGATGTAACTAAAGAAAGATTTGTACTTTTCCTGATTCACATGCTGGCCTAAGTTCATGGACTGATTTAGTAAACTTTATAGCAAGCTTTTTTCCTTTTATTGTATATTTTAATTATGCCAGTGGATCACCATGGCAGTTTGCTTTTAAATTTTCTATTATATATGGATCTATATGGAACTACCAGTTCTATACATTTATCCCCGTGACTACAGAATGTCTTATAAACCTACTTGTTGTAGCAATGTCTGGGGTGGTGCTGCTGTAAGTGAAGTTTGAGACCTCATCATAGAATTTGATGAGATTTGTACATTTGAAATCCTTAAATTCCAATATGTTGATTTCAGTGGGTTTAGAGATTTTGAAAGAGACAGTTATTAGCTTACGATCTGACTAAACTGCTAAGGAGATACTGTAGGACTTACCCATAGTGATGGTATCTTCATAAGTACTAGGTCAAGAATATTCATAAGTTCACAAGGTCATAGATGTGTACTAGGATAATGATCACTGAGGCCCTTTTAAGCCTAGCCATGCATCCCAAATCTCTGACAAGTCCTGGTACCCTTGGTAAGTGTAAGCAGGGGCTTGGAGATGAACCATTTACAAGCAGGAGCTTGGGAGACAAAATATTTACAGGCTGCCTTTGTCTATTAGAGACATAGGTACCAAACCGGGGATGAATTTCCTACCCCATATTTATCCAGTTGTCTACAGTGGACTTGAATTGGGTTAGGGAAGAACTCTGCTTCACATGGATGGGAGGGTGGTGTTCCAAAGAAGGGGTAGTCTCTGGGATATGCACTTGTTTCCAAAGCTTGTCCTATTTATAATCACAGGCAAGGTTTAAGTCTTTAATATGGGCAGTTCTGGTGCTGTTTGTTTTGCAAATATGCAGGAGGTCCATCAAAGCGGGGTCTGGTGATGTTTTATGTGCCAGATGTTTCCTCAACAGCCTATAGAAACTGAATACAGGTACAGTAGATAGTCAATTATCTGAACTAAATGGGACCTAGAGCAGTTCAGATAGTCAAACTGTTCAGATAACCAAACATACATTGAACCAGGTAAAAAAAATTTCTAAAATTTTGTTTTTTTCTGCATGTTGGGAATACACTTTTCAACCATTTAGTGATTCCAGTGGAGAATAAAGAATATTTTTCACACATGAGCAGGCTACAAGCTCAAAAAACACGGGCAAGCAAATATGTATAATGTTTACATATTCAGACTTTATGATTTTTCCTACCCAAAAACTTTGGAAAGGCTGCATTCAGATAATTGATGTTTCAGGTAATTGATGTTTGAATAAACCACTCACTACTGTATAGAGCTTTGAGGCAGTCTGCACAGGACATGTTACTTACATCCTGTATTCTTTTAGTGAGGAACCTCTGTGGACGTTCCAGTTGTTGGATGTATATGGTTAGCCACATGCCAAATGGAGCATTGTATTCAATGATAGGACTGATGAATGCAGAACAATGACATCCTTGGAATGAGATGCCACAAATTTATTTACAATTTGCACAACATAGAATGATTTCCTCAGTATCATAGATGCATGATGGTCAAAGGCTAGATTACTGTCTGCATGTATTCCCAAGTTCCTAACTACTGGGTTGACTCTTAGGAGTGTGTTGTCAATATGACAGTTACTAGGAGTGGCTGATTTCCCAAAGTATACTATTATGCATTTCCTGGCGTTTAATTTTAGTCCATGGCTCTGACACCAGTTATTTGTCTGTCAGCCCTTCTTAAAGAACACTATTGTTGTCAGCAGATTCCATGACTAATTTTTAATCATCTGCAAATTGTGTCAGCCAGAGGCCTGTGACATTGGATGTGACTTCAGAGAAGTAGAAGTCAAAAGGAGCGGCCCCCAGGACTGATTCCACTGGTGACTTTTCTCTTTGCATAGGTGGACTCCCCCAGTTCTAACTTCCTGGGTCTTGTCTGTGAGTCAGTGGGCTATCTACCAAGTGACACAAGGGTTTATACCTAACCACTTGAGTTTGTCAAGGGCAAGTTATGCCTAATGAACCTAGTGGAGTTCTTTGAGAAGGTCACCAAATCAGTGGGATATTGTGTCAAATGCCTTGTCCAGTTCAATGTAGGCAATGAGTACCATTTTGCCCTTGTCCATTGCTTTGCTGACCTTCTCAAAGAACTTCAACAGGTTGAGTAGGCATAACCTGCCCTTGATGAAACCAGACTGAGTTGGACTCAGTGTCTGTAGGTTCCCTATGTCATACCTGATCATTTCCATGAAATTTCTTTCTATGGATTTGTATATGAGACTAGTGAGGCTGTTGTTTCCAGGGTCTGTGAATGGCCAACCATTGTGTGGAGGGATGATGATTGCTGTTCTCCATTCATAAGACACAGAGCATGTTTGGTGGCTATGGTTAAACAACGATTCCAGAGGGCCTGATAGGTCATGTTTTATGCTTTTTAGAAGGCAACTTGGAATATTGTCACAGCCCACTGATGCAGTGTTCTTGGCCTTAGAGAGAGAGCATTGGGGACCTGCTCCCTAGTGATAGTAGAGGGGTTATATTTGATGGTATTTCCTGAGAGGAGGTTGGAGGGCTTACAGTTACAGATTAGTTTGTCTGCCACTTGGTTCGTTATATCTTCTGACTCAATATGGCTGACTCCATTAACAATGAACTCTGCACATAATTGTGTATTGGTTTTGAGGCTGTGGACATAGATAAAGCATGTTTTGTGGTTGTCCTTTGCCTGGGAGGCCAACTGTACCTCAAAGTTGTCTTTGGTAGACTTTATTTGTCCTCTGAGTTGTTTGTTTAGTTTGACAAGAGCACTTTATCTTGCTAGGTGCTATGTTATGGTTACTTGTGGGGTTGGCAGCAATCTGATCCAGGGAGATTTTATTTATTAGGTAAAAAAAAAGGTTTGGAGAATATTTTTCTTTGGAAATATAGGTACTCCAGTTTATTGAGAGGTTTTTAAAGTCTCCCACAGTGAAATTCTTGTTTATTGGGAGTTCATCACCTTACATTAGCTCAGGGGCATGGAAGCTGTCCTGTAACAGGCAATGAATTGATAATTTGTCCGTTTTAGCCAGGTTATTATGTAGTTCCATAACTACAGTTTGTGTCTGCAAGCATCTCTCTAGAGATGATTTGGTTAGTAAAAATATGGAAGATTCACTACAGTTGTCATCAGGTCTGAAAGTATGGAAGGCACAAAACTAAGGTGTGGAGGTTGTGCTTTCTAGACATTTAAACTAAATTTCAGTGAATACACAGCAATGGTGCATTCCAAGTGCATGAGAATTTCATGTTGCTGAGATTTCTAACATTAAGCATAATCACTTTAATGTGATATTGTTTAGGTTTTTGATACATTGGTTACATTAAAATGCTCATTACCTGAACTCTGTCTAACAAAAGCATGCTAGATGCAGAAAGCGCTATATAGGTTTATAGGTTCGTAGGTGTGTTTACTAGGCTAATGACCACAAGGGCTTTTTTAATCCTAGCCATGCATCCCAAATCTCTGACAAGTTCTGGTACCCTTGATAAGTGTAAGCAGGGGTCTGAGAGATGAACAATTTGCAGGTTGCCTGTGTCCATTAGGGGCATAAGTGCCAAACCAGGGATGAATTTCAAGTTCCCGATCCTATTGTCCAGGGTGCACTTGAATTGGGTTAGGGAGGAACTCTGCTATGTGATGAACTTTCACATGAATGGGGAGCCTGTTCTAGTTGGGGTATTCTCTGGGATTCTTCAACAGGTCCTATTTATATCAAAGGCAAGGTTTAAGTCTTTAGAATAGGTAATTCTGATGCTGTTTGTTTTGTGGATATGCAGGAGGTCCATCAGAGTGGGGTCTGACAATGCCCTTTATGCCAGAGTCAGTATACAGAAGTATTTGCATAAGAGGTGCAGGCCATCCTTTTCAAAGCAAGTATGGCTGTCATGCATCTCACTCAATGCTGACACATACTGGATCCCCCTAGAATGACTAAAAATATTTAGGCAATTGTTGGCTTTTCTGTCTACTTAGGCATCATTCTTAAAATAGGAAGGATTCAGCTCAGAATCAGAGTCTTGTCTGCATTTGTGACATGCATGGAGAGCTCTGACATGTCTCTCTGCATTTCCATCAGGGTTCTGTGCCTCACCCCATATGTGCAATCACCATGTTATAGTCATATCTTTTTAGTGAAAGGATCCTAAGGGCCCTTAAGATGGCATAAATCCTGGCAACCGAAAGATAACTTACTGTCACCCTGTTTTGTCTAGCCTATTGGGTGGGGAATCTGTGTTACATTATGGAGTCACCAATCATCAAATTATTTTTGCTTTTGGAATGGTCTGATGCACTGGATTTGAACTGGTTTGGCTCTTGATGACTGTTTGTTACAAGTTTATAGGCTCGTAGGTGTATATTAGGCTAATAACCACAGGGGCCTTTATAAGCTTAGCCAAGCATCCCAATTATATCCCACAAGTTAATGTGTCTTATGGATTATTTTAAGGGGTATATGAAAGCTAGGACAAGATTTACATGTTGCCTCTGTCCATTAGACACATAAGTGCTAGACCTGGGGTGTATTCACAGTTTCTCATCCACTGGCCAGAGTTTCAAAGAGTAGAGTTAAGAAAGAGCTCTGCTTCCCATAGAAGGGAAGCCTGTTGGAGAGAATAAGAATTCTCTGGGACACATCTGTCCCTCCAACATGTGGTATTTATGTCACAAGCAAAGTTTACATTTCTAGATCAAGTAATTCTGATGTTATTCATTTTGCAGATAAGAAAAAGGTCCATCAGGATACTGTATATGCCTGGCATAGATTGACACTCAACAGTCTGTATTAATCAGTTTATAAGGAATCTATGTTGTTGCATGTGCCTGGCCAGGTACATACCAAAGGGGGTGTTATACTCAATGATTGACCTAATGAGGACCAAATACAGTGAAGGAATGACTTCCTTGGGTATAGATGCCATGTCCTTGCCTATAAGTTGAGCAACATGAAATGATTTCCTCACTACCTTAGACACATGTTGGCCAAATTTCAAGTTACTGTCTACATGCATACACAAATCCCTGACAACTGGTTCTTCTCTTAGGGGTGTGCTATCAGTGAGGTAATTTCCTAGCATAGCTGACTTCCCAAAGGGTACAATAACACATTTATTGACACTGAGTTTTAAACTATGGCTTTGACACCAGTCATTTGTCATTTGTCTGCATTAGTGCTTTGAAGGATGTTACAGTGTTGAAGGGATTCTATGACTACTCCTAGTTTGCAATCATCTGCAAACTTGGTCAGCCAGAGCCTCTTGATATTGGCCTTGACTTCTGTAAAGTAGATGCCAGATAGGATCAGACCAAGCACACAGCCCTAGACTGACTGGCCTCTTAGTGGAAGTGGTCTCCCCTATCCTAACTTCCTTGGCCTTGAGAGCCAGCTGGCTATCCAGTAAGTAATATATGGGTTTATGCATGTATCCATGAGCCTGTTTATAAAGTCTGAGTAGGATATTGCATGAAATTCTTTAGCCAGGTCAAGTTAGGCAGTATGTGTCATTCTGCCCTCATCCATTTCCTCAATGACCTTCTCAAAGAAGTACACCAGGCTGAGTAGGCATGATCTGCCCTTAACAAAGCAAAACTGGGTTGGATCCAGAGTTTGGCAGTTTTCTACATCCGTATTAATTATTTTCATGATAATTTTTTTCAATGAGGCTAGTCAGACTTATGGGTCTGTAGTTCTTGGGGTCTGTTGATGGCCCACCCTTTTGCAAAGGAATGAACTTTACAGTTCTCTATAGTCATAGCACAACGCCTATCTAGAGGCTGTGGTTAAACAGTTCCTCCAGTGGTTCCCAATGTTTCAGGCTATTTAGGAGGCATCCTGGGATGTTATCAGGGGCCATCAAAGCACTGCTTCTGGCCTTAGAGAGTACATCTAGGACCTGCTCCCTTGTGATAGTTGGGGCTTTTTGTTTGATGGTATTTCCTTGAAGACAGCTGGTAAAGAGAGTGAGGTAAAACTGGAGCTGAATTTGTCAGACAGAACTGCTATATCTTCTGGCTCTGCGTAGGTGACTCCATTTACAACCATTTTTGTATGTTGCTGTGTGATGCCTTTGAGGTTTATGACATAGCTGAAGAAAGCCTTGTAGTTGTGCTTTACCTGGAAGACTATCTTTACTCATATTTGACTTTTGTAGAATTATGGCTTCTTGTTTGTTTAGATTGATGAGAATGTTTTTATCCTGCTGAATGTAGCACTTCCTTGCTGTACAACCAGTTTATGCTTGGATTTTGAATTAGAGGTTTGGATTTTGAGTTAGCTATGGGCTTAGTTCTGGTAGGCACAGCTCTCTCTATGCATTTATTGACATGACTGCACAAGGTTTAAGGGAAGGCTTGAAATTTTAGAACTTTGCCTTAGAATAGTTAATAAATGCTACAGGGTTTGCTGGGGTCACACAAATGATTCTTATCATGAAGAAGACAGCATGGCCTGACCTTACCAGAGAGGACACTACACTGGAGGAGGTACAGGCTTCTCCCATGTTTGTGAGTAACAGGTTGAGAATGTTTTCACCCCTAGAGGGTATATGGACTATCTGGTCTAAGTTGTTTTTGTTTACAAAGTCTATAAATCTCTGAGCCTATAAGTTTGGAGTAGTGTAAGTATCCCAGTTTATAGTCAGGCAGTCAAAGTCACCCATGAATATGGCATTGGGTTGTATGGTGAGGGCCTCCAGGAAGTCTAAGAATGAGCTATGGGTTACATGGGTCATAGAAGCTGGCCTATATCTTGCAAGGATATAATATGGGAATTTGCCTTTGGGAATCTGGACATGGAGAAGCTCAAGCGTATCATCTTGTTTGACTACTCTTGAGGTGACTTTGTTATTGATATAGATTAAGACATCTCTACCTTTGGTCCCTGCCTTTGCAGGAGCTAGTCTTCCAAGCCTCCAAGCAACCAACAGTCCAGAGATTAAGATGGCTGAGTGCATATGCAATGTAAAATGTCAGTGGGGATGGGTTTACTTACCACAAGCTATAGTTACAACACACACAGATGGCAAAAGCTGGCTTTTTGTTTTAAGTTTGAAGTGTGACTACAGCACAGAATTAGATGAGCAATGGTGGTAATTCACTTAAGAGTTTGGAAAAAATAATGGATACTGTACAAAACAAAACAATTTATACTGGCAACTTCAGATACAGAAGAGAGACAATAAAAATTGCAATAAAATGATAGCCCACTTAGAAATTATTTAAATACCAAGGTATAGCACATAAACCACTTGAAAAATACTGCAAACTATACAGCTCTACAACTACAAAAAATGTGCCTTCATTTAATAGCTTTAACTTCAGATTCAGAACAAACACAAACAGGAAACACGCAAAATTAATTTAAATGGTAAGATAAGTGCATTTTTTACATGCAGTTTAAATGTACTTTCATGGATGCAAAATGTAGTCCAAATGCTTTGTTTCCAAACTTCTAACAATCCAGAGATTAAGATAGCTGACTGTTCATGCAATGGAAAATGCCAGGGGCCTGAATTTAGTTACCTCAGGCTCTAGTTACAACTCACACAGCTGGCAAAGGATGTCTTTTGTTTTACATTTGAATTCTGCACAGAATTAAATGAGAAATGTTGATAATACACTTAGCTCAGAAAAAAATTGACACTTTGCTGAAAGTGTGATCAGATGTGATGAGATCTAATCCTCATGAGTCTAGGAGGCATTGGTAAGGACTTTGTTATAGCCACAGTATATAATATTTCAGTGTGGCTCAAATAGATTGTACAGTATTTGTGTGCAACTTACTGTGAGTGTTTTTTTCTGACAGTGAGGTCTCCATATCTGTTAAATATTTGCATCTCTCACAAACAATGTTACCTGTCTGGGTAAGAATTCATTACAATCTCTATTTGCCTGCACTATAGCCAGAATCTGGAACTCACTCCCAAACCACATAACTTCTACAACCTCTGCGTTCCAGTTTAAAAAACTCCTTAAAACCTACTATTCAAACAACTGGCTTTGTTCTTGTGACTCTCCAGGTTAACAACACCACTGCACTGTTGCATGAATTCTTCTAAGGATCACCTGTTCCTTCCTCTAGCTCCCCAGGTATACCTGTTGTACGCCAACCATAAGGGCTTTTGAGAATGAGCTCCTATCAAAAAAAAAATTTGTACTATTTTTCAGTCTGATAATGTACTATATATAATCTTTACAACAAGAAATTGTTAAACTGTGCTTATTACATGCTGAAATGTAATCTTGTAATGTACTGTATATATTCCTTTCAAAAAAAGGTTGTTCATATCTGCATATTGCATGCTGAAATGTATTCTCGATGTAAGCTCAAATCCTCACTTATGCATTGTACTGTATTTGGAGCTTTTTTCCCCGGGCCTCCGCTGAAAATGGACATGTGTCCGGTCAGACTTTCCCGGTTATCAAATGTAAAATAAATAAATAAATCTATGAGCAGAAGACAGTTACTACAATGAGTAAAAATGCCAACTGCTATGTGGCTGACAAAAGAGGGATAACACGTATGCTAACCTTTCATATTTGTCTGTAATTGATTTTACAGAGTACTATAGTTTATGGAGATAGTTTTTGGCTATAAGGTAGAGTAAGTTAGTTATGAGGGCCTATTTTTATTAAATGAATTAATGTGGGTTAATTTCAAACTATGACAAGAACAGAACAGGGACCTTAAGTAACTGTAGGGTCTGAGCTACACAGAACAGCTATACACCAGCTCAAGCAAAATAGTATAGCTTAGGATACTAGATGGTACTTGTGGAATACTATATGCCCATCAAAGTACATTATGCAGTTGAACAGAGTGTGTCACACATGTACATAATGGTAGTCCCTTTTACTAACATGATTTGGGAGAATTAGACTGTATTAGGTCAGGTATAAATGAAAATGCCTGCATCTATGGAGCACACATTCTAACCTAGCTGTGCTAAGCTAGCTAGTTAGTTGGACAGTTGAATCTCTGATGACAAAAAACATACTTTAAAGGAATGGAACAGTAAGGTGATTGTAATTGCAGTAGAGAAAAATTCTGTCCTGTTTGCTGATGAAAAAGGAAGCTAAAATGCCACTTTTCTTGATTTTCAGCTTGCACACAGGAGTGAAGCTTTCAGCAGTCTTAGAATACAGACAGCAGTGATGGACAACTTTGTGCAATATAAAACAAACAAGGAAAGAGATGAACAAATGAAAATAACAGCTGTGTCTCTAACCAATAGTGCTAACTTCCCAGAAACTGCAGCAACTACTCTTATGCCACCAGAATAACTGCTACTATCTCTTAAGATGACCTACACACCTGGCCAAAACTGGCTGTTAGCTGTAAATTTGGAAATTCAGGGAAATTACAGAATACATGCAGCAAATCATGACAAAACTCACTATACAGCATCAAAACACAATGTTGTCAGACAGCTGTAAGCATTAGCAGTTATTCTGAAACCCTAAGAATAAACCGAAAATGCAGCAAAATGACCAAAAATACATTAAAGCAATGAAAAGGCAAGATGATTGTAGGTCAGTAGAAAATATGTACTTCCATGCTTTCCTTGTATAAAATGAAGTCAAAATTACGTTTTTTTTTTTTTTTTTTGGTTTTGAAAGTATGTACAGGAGAACATATTTCTGCTGTTTTAGAATAAAGACAGTAGTGGCAGGCAGTTCTGGTGCAATATTGTGTTGAGCATAAAAAAAAAACTCACAAGAGTTTAAACACTGATAGTTCTTTAAGTGATAAACCTATTGTTTGCCAATAGAGCCCAATCGGTTTCTCTCCTCAATATGTGTAAATTAAAGATGTTTTCTTCCTTTAACCCACACTTAGGACATTGGAAGTAAGAGAACTTATTGCATGTAGAAGTAATTGGGTCATTTATTCAGTATTGTGATATGCATCTGTGGTGCATTTTAAATTGGCTAAATATATTGGCAGCTTAGACAGAGAGCTTCTTTACATTTAGTGATTTATGGCACCCCAGGAGCACATTGTTCAAATATAAAATAATGCATAAAATATTTTTTTACCTTCATTACTACTGACAGGGTGTTACCTTTCTACCTCAACAAGTTTAAAACAAAAAGACTACTTAAAAATGTGAAGAATTAGTCTGCATGTTCTGTATCTATCAGGGTTTAAGGCAATGCCTTTGATCCATTCTGGAGTTAAAGTGGAATTGTTGCACTTTTAGTGGGAATAAAGTCATTCTTTGTCTATTTTATATATTTGAGATACCTCAGATATTTTTAACTAAAAAGATCAGCAGTCTCAAAAATGTTATTTATGAGGAAACATTGTCAGCCCTTTCTCTGTACTCAGTCTCTTACATACTTCTCTGTGGGGATCTTTTTATGGCCTTTTGAGCCATGAAAGAGCCAACCCTCTTTGACCACCTATTCCTTCGCAGAACTAATGGAGTCTCAGATAATTGGTTAAAGGAACTAAAGCTTCATCAGCAGATAAATAAAATACACTGGCATGATAGCCTTACATCCCAATGTATTCCTCATTTTATTTATTTAATATTTGTTTACCGGAAAAGTCTGACTAGGACAAAGCCTATTTTCAGCAAAGGCCGAGGGAAAAATGCTCCAGATACATGTTTTTAGAATGTGAGACGAAACTAGAGCACCCAGAGGAAACTCACACAAACACAGGGAGGACATGCAGACTCTGCACAGAAGGCACCCCAGCTGAGAATCAAACTGGAGAACCTCTTGCTGTGAGTTGACAACGCTAACTTCTGCACCATCGTAGCAGACTTCCACTACATATCACGAAGAGTAGCTCCCTTGCTACTTTCAAGGAAAACCATGATAACAAGATGGGCAGCCTCAAATTCTTCCCCGATCTAGTTTGGTTTGCCCAGCTTGAGGCTAGAGAGAACTTTAAATAGTGACTCTTGGTTAGGTTTGAAATGTACTACAGACTGATTGCCTAGTACAGTAAGTACATACCTATGAATCTATGAACCTCATGCTGTTTTGTGCTGTATGTTTAGTAATGAAAGCTTTTTTATATAGTGTTTTCACAGATCAGCAACCCATTCTCACATTTAGGTAATAACTCACAGGACGAGTTCACTGGTCCCTGTAGTACTCACTGGGTTGTTCAGAAATATATTCATCACCCGGGTGTCAAACAAGTTGCTGGGTGTGGGGCACATACATGACATCACTCTGTCCTGTCCTGCACTGTCCTATCCTATCTTCAGCAGGTCTGCTGCAATAGTGCAGGTGTTGTACCATAGGTGATTAGATGGCTTACTGGGACAAGGCATTTTCACCATCCTTAGGACTCCCAGACTGCTTATTACTGATCTTCTGCAGTGCCAGACATTACCAAACTGGGTTATGTCTGTAGACCTGCTATCCCATCTCATCGGTTTACTGCTCTGCCATTTCCTGAAGCCCGCATCTGTGCATACACACATACACACATAACTAATATGGTGTGTGGTCATGTGTATCTGTGCATTAGCAGGTATGCTCTATAAAGTAGTGATATTCCATATTTATTTATGTAGCAGCAGTTAATGTACATCACAGGTGTTGTGGGTAATGAGATAGGCCCATGTGATTCTTTGCTACTGTGCTGCACATTATGCATGCATATCCATATGTCAATTTTGCTTGCTAACAAATGTGTTAGCTTAGCTATATACCACATTTTGCAATTTGGTCATTAGTGTCAATCTCCGATGCTATCCTGGGACCTATTTCTAAGTTTTCACTGCTTTTATTGTTATGCAAAGCTGTTTCTGGAGATTGTATAATTAAAGCTCAGAAATGGTGATACTTTTTGTTGCCTGTTCTTCTGCATTCTTTAAAAGACTTGCACCTTGTTGTTGCATTATTGTTTTCATACTGCTGTGTGGAGCTGCTCTCTACAAATGTTTCACACTAATGCTCTTATGATTTGTGTTGTGCCATGAAGCACCACAGTGTGACATCCTCCTCCATCTCTTAGGAGTTGTCTGCCCTGCTCCATTACATTTTCTTTTAGAATGAATGGTTATTATTACTATAATTCAGAAATGTGCATTCTTATTAGACAGCTCAATCAGCATGACATTTCTAAATTAAACTTTTAATCAACAGAAAGAAGTCACAGTCAATGAAGTATTGTTGGGCAGCCAAACTTTCTATTGGCATGTACTGCATGACTCCAACCCTAATCTATTTATGAAAAATAGAGGAAAATATGAGAAAAATCAGGGATATTGTGCAAAACTATGCAGAGCTGGGAGGAGTGATTACTGACATTATGAACAGTCTCACTACTGGTAATCATACCTTTCAACTGTCCAGACTTTTGCAAGACATCCCTGATTTTCCTCATATTTTTGCCATGCCCTTCATATTTTTTAAAGAATTTTCTGGTAAATCACTGAGAATGTCTGTTAGTCAATGATTATTCCAAACAAAGTCCTATGCACGGGGGAGTGCACGGCCACACCAATATCAGCACAAACAAAAATTGGCAAGCAAAAGCAAACACGGATGCTGAAGTAGATAATAGATCCTTTATTTCCAAAAGTACTCAGACCGGTTTCGGCAATGATGCCATTCATTTAGAGTTTAATTGTTATGACTTTTTTTAAAAGACAGGGTGAGAGAGAGACAATCCGCCATGGAATGTTTCCTTTTCCATCACTTCCTTTACACTGCATGATCTGTTGTGCACACATGGGGATGTAAGACCCATATGGATGTGACGTTCATCTAAATGCAAGGAAGGAAGCAGAAGAACACCAAAGTACTATCACCCATGACATTGTTTGAGAAAGGTAAAAAAATGTTTTTTTTCTTTAATAATGTCATTGTATAATAGCAATAACCATTCCAGGATGTGGAACTCACAGGCTTTACCAGTGCCCAGTTATGGATTATTGCTAGATTATAATATGGCTCCATACTTATTCTGCTATTTGGAGTTAACCAATTCTAAGATGTGGAAATCACAGGATTTACTGAAGCCTAGTCGTGGATTATTGCTAGATTATAATAAGGCTCCATACTCCTTCTGCTATTTGGAGATAACCCTTTCCAGGATGTGGAAATCACAGGATTTACTGATGCCCAGTCATGGATTATTGCTAGATTATAATATGGCTCTATACTCCTTCTGCTATTTGGAGATAACCCATTCCAGGATGTGGAAATCACAGGATGTACTGACCCCCCATTGTGGATTATTGCTAGATTATAATCTGGCTCCATGCTTCTTCTGCTATTTGGAGGTTGGACCATTATGAGCTGCTCTGCAGTACTGTGCAACCCCTGAAACTTTGACATCTCTCAGCTTCATGAATCCCACCTAAACTACCCAACAAAATGCAAGTTACATTAAAATAATATACATAAAATATAAATTTAGTCATTACAAGGTTTTTACATCCATTGCTTTCTTAACCAACACAACATCTCTTTTTGCTTTCACTTTAATGTATCATACTAAACTCATTAGTCATTACACATGGCCTAGGACATTTCACATGTTCAGGATTCTCCACTGCCTTTCAGTTTTTATTTCTGCTCTTTCAGTTTAATGTATCATACTAAATTCATTAGTCACTACACATGGCCTAGGACATTTCACATGTTCAGGATTCTCCACTGCCTTTCAGTTTTTATTTCTGCTCTTTCACTTTAATGTATCATACTAAACTCATTAGTCATTACACATGGCCTAGGGCAGTTCACATGTTCAGGATTCTCCACTGCCTTTCAGTTTTTATTTCTGCTCTTTGACTTTAATGTATCATACCAAACTCAATAGTCATTACACATGGCCTAGGACATTTCACATGTTCAGGATTCTCCACTGCCTTTCAGTTTTTATTTCTGCTCTTTCACTTTAATGTATCATACTAAACTCATTAGTCACTACACATGGCCTAGGACATTTCACATTTTCAGGATTCTCCACTGCCTTTCAGTTTTTATTTCTGCTCTTTCACTTTAATGTATCATACTAAACTCATTAGTCATTACACATGGCCTAGGACAGTTCACATGTTCAGGATTCTCCACTGCCTTTCAGTTTTTATTTCTGCTCTTTCATTTTAATGTATCATACTAAACTCATTAGTCATTACACATGGCCTAGGACATTTCACATGTTCAGGATTCTCCACTGCCTTTCAGTTTTTATTTCTGCTCTTTCACTTTAATGTATAATACTAAACCCATTAGTCATTACACATGGCCTAGGACATTTCACATGTTCAGGAATCTTCACTGCCTTTCAGTTTTTATTTCTGCTCTTTCACTTTAATGTATCATACTAAACTCATTAGTCATTACACATGGCCTAGGACAGTTCACATGTTCAGGATTCTCCACTGCCTTTCAGTTTTTATTTCTGCTCTTTCACTTTAATGTATCATACTAAACTCATTAGTCATTACACATGGCCTAGGACATTTCACATGTTCAGGATTCTCCACTGCCTTTCAGGTTTTATTTCTGCTCTTTCACTTTAATGTATCATACTAAACTCATTAGTCACTACACATGGCCTAGGACATTTCACATGTTCAGGGTTCTCCACTGCCTTTCAGGTTTTATTTCTGCTCTTTCACTTTAATGTATCATACTAAACTCATTAGTCACTACACATGGCCTAGGACATTTCACATGTTCAGGATTCTTCACTGCCTTTCAGTTTTTTTTTTCTGCTCTTTCACTTTAATGTATCATACTAAACTCATTAGTCACTACACATGGCCTAGGACAGTTCACATGTTCAGGATTCTCCACTGGCTTTCAGGTTTTATTTCTGCTCTTTCACTTTAATGTATCATACTAAACTCATTAGTCATTACACATGGCCTAGGACATTTCACATGTTCAGGGTTCTCCACTGCCTTTCAGGTTTTATTTCTGCTCTTTCACTTTAATGTTTCATACTAAACTCATTAGTCACTACACATGGCCTAGGACATTTCACATGTTCAGGATTCTCCACTGCCTTTCAGTTTGTATTTCTGCTCTTTCACTTTAATGTATCATACTAAACTCATTAGTCACTACACATGGCCTAGGACATTGCACATGTTCAGGATTCTCCACTGCCTTTCAGTTTGTATTTCTGCTCTTTCACTTTAATGTATCATACTAAACTCATTAGTCACTACACATGGCCTAGGACATTTCACATGTTCAGGATTCTCCACTGCTTTTCAGTTTTTATTTCTGCTCTTTCACTTTAATATATCATAATAAACTCATTAGTCACTACACATGGCCTAGGACATTTCACATGTTCAGGATTCTCCACTGCCTTTCAGTTTTTATTTCTGCTCTTTCACTTTAATGTATCATACTAAACTCATTAGTCACTACACATGGCCTAGGACATTTCACATGTTCAGGATTCACCACTGCCTTTCAGTTTTTATTTCTGCTCTTTCACTTTAATGTATCATACTAAACTCATTAGTCAATACACATGGCCTAGGACATTTCACATGTTCAGGATTCACCACTGCCTTTCAGTTTTTATTTCTGCTCTTTCAGTTTAATGTATCATACTAAACTCATTAGTCACTACACATGGCCTAGGACATTTCACATGTTCAGGATTCTCCACTGCCTTTCAGTTTTTATTTCTGCTCTTTCACTTTAATGTATCATACTAAACTCATTAGTCACTACACATGGCCTAGGACAGTTCACATGTTCAGGATTCTCCACTGCCTTTCAGTTTTTATTTCTGCTCTTTCACTTTAATGTATCATACTAAACTCATTAGTCATTACACATGGCCTAGGACAGTTCACATGTTCAGGATTCTCCACTGCCTTTCAGGTTTTATTTCTGCTCTTTCACTTTAATGTATCATACTAAACTCTTTAGTCATTACACATGGCCTAGGACAGTTCACATGTTCAGGGTTCTCCACTGTCTTTCAGTTTTTATTTCTGCTCTTTCACTTTAATGTATCATACTAAACTCATTAGTCATTACACATGGCCTAGGACAGTTCACATGTTCAGGGTTCTCTACTGCCTTTCAGGTTTTATTTCTGCTCTTTCACTTTTATGTATCATACTAAACTCATTAGTCACTACACATGGCCTAGGACATTTCACATGTTCAGGATTCACCACTGCCTTTCAATTTTTATTTCTGCTCTTTCACTTTAATGTATCATACTAAACTCATTAGTCATTACACATGGCCTTGGACATTTCACATGTTCAGGGTTCTCCACTGCCTTTCAGGTTTTATTTCTGCTCTTTCACTTTAATGTTTCATACTAAACTCATTAGTCACTACACATGGCCTAGGACATTTCACATGTTCAGGATTCTCCACTGCCTTTCAGTTTTTATTTCTGCTCTTTCACTTTAATGTATCATACTAAACTCATTAGTCACTACTCATGGCCTAGGACAGTTCACATGTTCAGGATTCTCCACTGCCTTTCAATTATTATTTCTGCTCTTTCACTTTAATGTATCATACTAAACTCATTAGTCATTACACATGGCCTAGGACAGTTCACATGTTCAGGATTCTCCACTGCCTTTCAGGTTTTATTTCTGCTCTTTCACTTTAATGTATCATACTAAAGTCTTTAGTCATTACACATGGCCTAGGACAGTTCACATGTTCAGGGTTCTCCACTGCCTTTCAGTTTTTATTTCTGCTCTTTCACTTTAATGTATCATACTAAACTCATTAGTCACTACACATGGCCTAGGACATTTCACATGTTCAGGGTTCTCCACTGTCTTTCAGTTTTTATTTCTGCTCTTTCACTTTAATGTATCATACTAAACTCATTAGTCATTACGCATGGCCTAGGACAGTTCACATGTTCAGGGTTCTCCACTGCCTTTCAGGTTTTATTTCTGCTCTTTCACTTTTATGTATCATACTAAACTCATTAGTCACTACACATGGCCTAGGACATTTCACATGTTCAGGATTCACCACTGCCTTTCAATTTTTATTTCTGCTCTTTCACTTTAATGTATCATACTAAACTCATTAGTCATTACACATGGCCTAGGACAGTTCACATGTTCAGGATTCTCCACTGCCTTTCAGTTTTTATTTCTGCTCTTTCACTTTAATGTATCATACTAAACTCATTAGTCATTACACATGGCCTAGGACAGTTCACATGTTCAGGATTCTCCACTGCCTTTCAGTTTTTATTTCTGCTCTTTCACTTTAATGTATTATACTAAACTCATT
This sequence comes from Protopterus annectens, assembly GCF_019279795.1. Classification (NCBI taxonomy): domain Eukaryota; kingdom Metazoa; phylum Chordata; order Ceratodontiformes; family Protopteridae; genus Protopterus; species Protopterus annectens. The sequence goes on along the minus strand of NC_056743.1, from coordinate 1,870,546,198 downwards.
AGTCACTACACATGGCCTAGGACATTTCACATGTTCAGGATTCTCCACTGCCTTTCAGTTTTTATTTCTGCTCTTTCACTTTAATGTATCATACTAAACTCATTAGTCACTACACATGGCCTAGGACATTTCACATTTTCAGGATTCTCCACTGCCTTTCAGTTTTTATTTCTGCTCTTTCACTTTAATGTATCATACTAAACTCATTAGTCATTACACATGGCCTATGACATTTCACATGTTCAGGATTCTCCACTGCCTTTCAGGTTTTATTTCTGCTCTTTCACTTTAATGTATCATACTAAACTCATTAGTCACTACACATGGCCTAGGACATTTCACATGTTCAGGATTCTCCACTGCCTTTCAGTTTTTATTTCTGCTCTTTCACTTTAATGTATCATACTAAACTCATTAGTCACTACACATGGCCTAGGACAGTTCACATGTTCAGGATTCTCCACTGCCTTTCAGTTTTTATTTCTGCTCTTTCACTTTAATGTATCATACTAAACTCATTAGTCATTACACATGGCCTAGGACAGTTCACATGTTCAGGATTCTCCACTGCCTTTCAGTTTTTATTTCTGCTCTTTCACTTTAATGTATTATACTAAACTCATTAGTCACTACACATGGCCTAGGACATTTCACATGTTCAGGATTCTCCACTGCCTTTCAGTTTTTATTTCTGCTCTTTCACTTTAATGTATCATACTAAACTCATTAGTCACTACACATGGCCTAGGACATTTCACATTTTCAGGATTCTCCACTGCCTTTCAGTTTTTATTTCTGCTCTTTCACTTTAATGTATCATACTAAACTCATTAGTCATTACACATGGCCTATGACATTTCACATGTTCAGGATTCTCCACTGCCTTTCAGGTTTTATTTCTGCTCTTTCACTTTAATGTATCATACTAAACTCATTAGTCACTACACATGGCCTAGGACATTTCACATGTTCAGGATTCTCCACTGCCTTTCAGGTTTTATTTCTGCTCTTTCACTTTAATGTATCATACTAAACTCATTAGTCACTACACATGGCCTAGGACATTTCACATGTTCAGGATTCTCCACTGCCTTTCAGTTTTTATTTCTGCTCTTACCATTTTCCTGAATTTTAATTATTTCCTTTATTATTGCTTTGTTTAAGCCTTGTTTCTAATATATAACCCATCTACAAATTGTACTCTGTTTTATTCTCAGGATGATCATGTATATTTTTACTGTATACTATTTTATATTAATTACATATGGTGTTATTCAGAAACATGGGGCCTGATTCCAAAAGACTTGCCCTGGGATTCATTAAAAGTCATGCAGGCTTCACTCGAAGCATTACAGTATTTAAGTATTTTAGTGCAATGAGCAACAGTGGTCACTGAATATATATATGCTGACCACCTTGTTTGCACATATAAAGCACCTTTTCATGGTCAGCAGAAATGTTGGCAGCCACAAACAGGTGCTGGGAAGGTTGAGAACATGATGTTCACAAAACTGCTTGCCTGTAGACAAACCTATTATGCAAGAAAAGGCAGACAGCTTATACAAAAAAAGTAAGAGCAAGTTGAGTGAAAGAATTAAGATGCAGTGGAAGTAAAATGGTGGGAATGTACACAGAATAAAATAGGATTAGTGCAGAAATAAGTAAGAGAGCAGGGTAAATGGATTATGTCCCCTTCCCGACTATATTGTGACCCTGGATTTAGAATATATTGTAAGGGGGGTGTGGGGAGCACAGCCTCCCACAATGTGGGGGTGGGGTGCAAAGCCCCCCACTTAATTTCATATTATATTGTTTGGTTTTGCTTTCATATTGCTTAGTAAAACAAAAGTAAGTGGGGGGCTTCACCCCCCACACCCCCTATTGTGGAGGGGCTGTGCCACCCACACCCCCCAACTATATATTCTAACTCCAGGGTCACACTACAGTGGGGAAGGGGACATATTCCATTTTCTTGCCAATAATACTTGTCAGTCAAATGAAGTGTCGGGCAAATGAAGTGTCGGTCAAATGGGGTCAGGCAAATGGGTGTCAGTCAATCTGAAGTTAGGGCAAATGAAGTAGACCTGGTTTTACCCACTGTATTAGAGAACAATGAGTCACCAGCCAAATTGTTGGTTTTACCTATTTTACCAGTAGTTTATTTGATGAATGTAGGGTCTTGAGATTATTATAGGGAGTGATAAGGTTAGTGAGTATTGGTGCATTTGTTGGTTGATACAGGATCTTGTGGGCAACTATTAGTTGGTTTAATAGTATTAGATTTGACACCTCTAACCACCCTAGTTGATTAAGATTGTTGCAATGATGGGTTCTATAGGTTGACCCAGTTGCAAATCTGGCAATATTATTGTAGGAAATTGCCAGCTTGTTCAGATTGCTTTTACATAGTTTAGTATAGATAGGAGAGGCATATAGTAGGGTTGAAATTAAGTGGGTACAGGCAATAGTGGTCCTGGCTAGTGCAGTCAGAAAGGATTTGATCCTATAGAGGGAACCCAATTTTTTGTTTACTGTTTTTATAATGTTGTTAATATGGGGCTCAAAGGTAAGGTTATTATCAACTAGTACCCCAAGTAGTTTTGTGGTAGTATCAGGAGATATGATAGTACCATTGCTAGATGTAACAGTAAAGTTCAGTGGGGAGGCCCTGCTGGTGGGAGTGAATAATAGCATTTTTTTTTTTTTGGGTTCAGGATGAGACATCGGTGTAGGAGCCATTTCTCTACTATGCTAAAGACGTGTTGGGTTAGGGACTGAAGTTGTGATGGAGAAGTGGCTGAGCATATTAACCTGGAATCATCTGCATATTGGATACAGGTAGCGTGAGGTATTACAGAATGTAGGTTATTTGTAAAAACTGAGAGGAGAAGACGACCCAATATGAAGCCTTGAGGGACACCAAGGGCAATTGGGAGGTGGGAAGACAAGTTATTCTCCCATAGTACAGCCTGTTGCCTGTTATTTAAGTGGGTTTGGAACCACTGTATAGCAAGTGGATCCAGTGACAGGTTTTTAAGTATGTTTATGACTAGCTGGTGGTTAACCATGTCAAAGGCTTTTGACAGATCAATAAAGAGGGCAGAGGATAAAGTGTCATTATTGTGATTTTTATTAATGCAGTCGGTGAAGGGTAAGAGAACAGAGTTGGTGATATGAAATGGTCTGAAGCCATGTTGGCAGGTAGCTAGTAAGTTGTTTTCTAGTAGGTAGTTTAATAGTTGCTTGTGAATGCATTTCTCCATGATTTTTACCAATGGGGATAATATGGCTATAGGTCTATAGTTTGATAATTCATTGGAGTTACCACCTTTATGCAGGGGGATAATATGTGAAATTTTCCAGATTGATGGGATAGTTCCTTCAGATATAGTTCTGTCAATAATGATGGATATGGGGTAGGCTACAGCTTTTACAGATTTTTGCAGGTATTCTGCAGGTAGTAGGTCTGTAGAGAGAGTGGTGGGTTTAAGTTTCTGAATAAGGGTACAGACAAGGGATGTAGGTATAGGTTGAAATTGAAATAGTGGGGGGCTGTTAGAGATATCAGAGGAAGAAGATATGGTGTCAGGGGATAACTGATTGGCAAGAAATTGAATGGTCTCTGTGAAAAAGATGTTAAAAGAATTGCCTATTTGGTTGGGACTGTTGTAATCAGAGCCTGAGGGAGTGGGTGTGACTGAACAACCTGGATGTAAAAGTTTATTGATGCCTGACCAGAATTTTTGAGGTTTATTTTGGACAGTTTGTTAGAACTGACAGTAAAAGATTCTTTTATCTGACAATATGGCTTTTTTTTTCATTTCTTAGCTGTCTGAACTTTAATTGTTCTGTAGGTCATTTAGTTGTATGCCAGCTGGCCCAGAGTTTGTTTCTTTGGTGGATTTTTTGTTTGGTAGTTTTGGAGAGCCATGGGGCTGGTTTAGACCTAGTTCTAATTGTGCGTGTTGGGGCATGGCAGTCTAGAGTGGCTAAGAATTTAGAATTAAAGTATTTAACTGCATCTTCTAATGGTAGGTGTTTCACGGGTGACCAGTCACAAGCTATAAGTTCTTTTTGAAAGTTGTCGGGGTTAAAATTTTTGTTAGTCCTTATTGTCTTATAAATGGTTGGGTTTGGGATGTCACTCTTATACCTGATTAAGAAGGTGAGTGAGTGGTCACTTATATCTTCAGGGAGGGTACCTACTTTGTAAGTTTGATGATGACTATTTGTGAGAATCCAATCTAGGGTGCTTTAATTGTTATTAAGTTTATTGGTTCTAGTTGGGGATATAATGGTTTGAGTAAAACCATGTAGGTTGATATGAGTGGAAGGCTGTTCAGATGTACAGCACTTCCAGTTTATATTAAAGTCACCGAGAACTATGGTTTCTTGTGGGTAGGTGGTGGAAAGCCAACTTAGGATAACCTCTATGGTGCTGATATTATTGCCTGGGGGAAGGTAGATACAAATGATATAAATGGATTTACATTTGTTGAGTTGAATCTTGGAAATAAGAATTTCTGCATTACTAGTTAGCGGAGGTTTAGAGTCTATAGAGGTCACTTGTAATCCAGATTTATATAGAATAGCTACTCCTCCACCTATCTTAGTATTATGGTCAAGTCTCAGGATACTATAACCGGGGTGATAACCAGATTGTCTTGTATTGCTGGCTTGAGCCATGTTTCAGTGAGACATAGGATGTAAAATTAGTGTAAATCCATGAGGGCATAGGTGGGCAACTTTATTATTTATGCTCCGAATATTGAGATGAGCTATCGGGAGAGAGTTAGGGGGTCTGGAAGGCAAGTGTGTGTTAGTAGAAGTTGGGGTGTTAGGCTCTGTGGTAGTGGTAGAATTTGGGCCAGGGTTTGGATGTATGTCACCATCTATTAGGGAGTGGACTTGTATTCGCAGAGTGAGTTTTAAAAGTTTACATATTAGGTTCTGGGATTTCCTAGCTCTTGGGCTGTAATATGTGATGTGAGTGAGTCTATGAAATTTAGCTGATAAATACTTTGGTGGACAGGGTGTGTTATTATGGTTATGAGGGATTATAAGTGTTGGTGTGGAGGGTTGCTTTATGGGGTTGTGAAAGTATAGGCAGTTAAGGTGTTCATAGAAAGTAAGTAGGTAAGGTATAGGTAGAATAGGTAGGAGTGAGAATAAGACTAAGGGCTTCAGGTGTGTAAGGGTAGTTGTGGGTGACATTGTAGAAGTATTGTGTCTAGGTTACTATACAGGGATGAGTACAGATAGTTTACTAAGGTAATGACTAGTGGGAAGTGGGTTATACCACTTTAAGGGGTTGGAACATGTGATTGGTTGTATGGATTGGCTACATGACAACTTACTTAATATTTAGATGGAAACACAAAGGTTGTGAGGCATGAAAAAATAAATTGCTTTTTAAATAAATTACTGGAATGCCAGTCAAAATCAAGTATAAAATAAAACAAGCAGCACTCAGCTCAAACCACTTCTCCTTGCACTGCAGTTCTAATTATAATTTATATTCAGCTTTATAAAATTACCAAGTAACATGCTGAAAGTAGCAATCTCTGTGATACCCCCACTTGTAAAAATGTTTCTTATCCAAAAAAGACCTGCTGCCTGACAGAAACTATCTTCTTGTTTCATGGGGAAGACATGATCAAAGTAAAAAATGAACAGCAAACAAGAAACAAGCTCAAGATAAATTGCTTAAAGGATTACTGCACAAGTTATGGACCACACATGATAGATTGGCATTCTGTTTAGTTTACGGGTAAAGCCTGCAAAGATGACTGCAAGTCTCCAACAAATGTAATTAGCTTCTGAAAATACTGTAGTCCTGTCCTTTATTACAAATACTGTCATATGCATTTCAATACCTAAGGCTTATACGTTATCTAGTTATGTAAATATTCTCTGCATGGCAACAATGAAAAGGCTTTCACTGTTGGTAATTCTTTAACAGTATGCTTATTAAAGCTTACTTGCATCTTACAATCTCCGGCAAGCTTACCTGATGGTCAATAAAGCATTGCTACTTTAATACAGAGCAACAGGGCACTGTAATAGCATGCATTTTCCGAATAATAAGAAGCATAAATCAACAGTGTAAAAATATGACAGAAAATCAGAACATTCTGCAAAATCAAGGGCAGATGAAAAGCCACGGTCGTACTTGTCGTCTACCTTAGATGGTGGAATACTCTGCACTCTTACACTGCATAACTGCTCCTTGCCTTGCTTGGACACATCCAGAGCCACTACAATGGGGAGTTGGGTGCAACAAGTAGGTCACAGTTTGAAATGTCTCTGGCTGATGGTGATGGCTCTGACACTCATACCTCTCAACTTCAAAGCAAGAAATCTGGGCAAAGCCATACATAGAAGTGGGACACAGGCCCAAAAATAAAGACAATGTTTAAATATTGCTCTTATAAACTTAGAAAGATAATAGAATAGTAGTAGGTCTTGCATTAGTATGCATTTTTGAAGGTATGAAATCTGAAACTCAAATGTCTGCCATTATTTTCTAACATCAGTCTTTAATGATTTGCTAGTAATTTGCCAGAAAACCACAATTTTATGAAAAACAGACCAAAAATGTGATGCAAAAATATAAAATTTCCACACAATACAGCTGGAAACCTGTCAAAGAAGGGAAACTTTTTTAAAATTAGTACTGTTAACTTGAGCAGCTGACAAAATAAGATCATCTACATGCATTTCTGAAATAAAAGTAATCTATAACTCTGATCATTACAGTTATTTATAATTGTAAACCTTCCACATTTTCTTCCAAAATTGCCATTTTGCAGAGGGATTATTAGGGGGAGAGCAACACTTTGAGCCAAAATTGGGGACAGTTGAGAGGTTTGGATATTCCTAATTCTATAAAGCGATTTATTTGTACGCACTTCTCAACCTCTTAATGCAGGAAATCTGGACAAGGCCAAATATATTGGGGGAACATGCAAACAGTACTAAAAATTGCTCTTGTATAAACTTAAGACAGTTGATAGAATAACAGGTCTTGCTTTAGCATGCATTTTTCTGAAGGTTATGATGTCTGAAACTCAATGTCTGTCATTATTTAGTGACTCCATTCCTAAATGATTTGGCATAAAACCACAAATTTTATGAGGGACAAACCAAAAATAAGAAGCAAAAATCTATTCATTCTGCAAAATTCTGGACAGTTGAGAGGTATAGCTCAGCCAGGGCTGTCTGAGTTTGCTGCCCTTCCCCCCTCACAAAATCATGGTCAAATGGAGTGTCCCCCCTGCACCCATTCCAATGTCCCATTCCTTAGTTATTTTGCCCCATTTGCCATAAATACTGTAATGTGCATACTGCTTTACTTCTGCGATGATATGGATTTCATTTGAAAGTTTTATTTTATATTTTACAGCATAAACCCTAATAGATATCTGCTAAACAAAGAAATGCAGTCTCACAATGAACATAGACTTAGCATTAAAACTTCTCTGCCCTTGAAACTCACATTCATTGAAACAGCATTGAAACCCATATTCAAAGAAAATACATTTTGCCAGTGGCGGATAAAGATTAATTTTGGGCTGTTTTCAAATCATAGTCCCCTTGAACATGAAACATACACATGCTCTTTGATACACCTTCCTGACTGTATTAAATTATATTTCTTGTACAATACAGTACAGTTGTTAGAGGGCATTTTAAATTTATTGTTTTGAACATTTTGCCAGTAAACAATGAAACAAAATGCATGCACCAATAATGACAAAACTGCCCAATTCAGAACATTTCCATCATAAAAGTCTACTCACACTTCAACAGTCCACCAGTATCAGTAAATATGCACGGTCTCTGAAGAAGTAAAAGTCATCTAAATAATTCCACATTAAAGAAATATGTTAACTAATGAAGAGGTTACTGCTAGCAAACAACTTGATATGTCATTGTTTCATCTACAAATAAAGTGCCTATTGCCCTTGAGGAATAAATTGGTCAGTTTAATAATCATATCTCTAAAACAAAGCTTTTCAAATGCAAATTTAAAATTCTCAAAAAGGATATAATTTTGTAACTGATAATAATTAGAATATAAAATGACTCATGCACCCAGGTCATGTTTCTCCATTTCTCCAAATAAATAGCAATTTTATATATAGTGGTAATTCCTAAGGGTTTGTATGCATCACTAACTTAATAGCAAATGTGGAACTGTAAAAACATTCATGTGCAGATCCCCCCAAAGGCACTGCAGTTTCCAATAAATGGATGTCTTTCACTATGCCACTCCATGGAGCAAGTATATAAATTAGTGGAGCAAAGTCTATAATTCTTCCAATCCTTAACTGAGAACCTAAAGCTAAAGCATTACTAAATCTAAGTAACAAAAATTACACAGTCAGGTGTAAGTTTATAAGCATTCCTGTAAGAATCAACACAATGTCATCTTGTTACTGAAAGTAGATGTAACATTTTCTGAAAGCTGTTAAGGGCACTGCAGTTGCTGGGTGTCATATTGTCCATCAAATAAACATTGCAGTTTTTAGTATGTATACAGCCCTTTCACACTCTGTCACAAATCAGTGTTGTTTGCCTGTATCTCATGTCATTGTTGGAAAGTCAGAGATTCTAGACACATATGTGATGTAAGTTAATGAGTAGATGTCTTCTTACACTCACTCACACACACACACACACACACACACACACACACACACACACACACACACACACACACACACACACACACACACAGACACACACAAACACACACACACACACACACACACGCACACGCACACTGCAATGATCACCACCTACCTGCCTCCAGAATGGCCTGCCATGCGATCCTCTACTCTGCAATGCACTCCTCCGCAGCGATCACCTGTTTCCAGAAATGTGATCTGATCCTGTACTCTGATCGGTCCTGCATGCTGTGGTCTCCGTGATCCTGTGCCCGCCCGATTAGTCCTCCATACTGGCCTGCGATCCTGTGCCTGCCCAATCAGTCCTCCATACTGGCCTGCACATGCTGTGAGAGATGTGAGGAGGCTGGAGCCTACTGCTATTGGTCCAGCCTGCAGGCTATGCAGTCAGGTGACCTTCCAGTTTGTGCGGTCATCACCGCACAGATCTCTGGGTTGGAAGGGCGGAGTTTTCTGCCTTCCCTATCCAGACTGCCTAACTGAGCAGTCTGGAGCTCAGGAATGCCTGAGCATGCGTGCTTGGAGTTCTGGTCTGCCTAACACAGCAGTCAGGAACTAAGCACGCATGCGCGGAGTCTGGGAGATATTTTTTTTATTTTTATATGTTCTACGGTGGGAGATATTTTTTATTTGCATATGTTCTACGGTGGGGGGACTTACAGGTAGGGGACCCATTTTACAGGTGGGAGGGCTGCAATCCAGCAGTCCTATAGCACGAGCCACCCTTGATGTAGTACACAGCCCGGGATGTCATCTATTCCCATGGATGCTGTATTCTTAGTTTTGGAGAGTGCGTTTTTTACCTGTGTGGCCATTATTACCAGAATTTAGCAATATTCTGGTATTGAGATGGGCCATTTAGGGGGTGAGAGGGGGGTGAAGTTGGCACTGAATCGATCTGCCAGGATATTGGCAATATCCTTGGGATCAGTATATATAATGCCATTCTGTTGTAGCTCAGATCAGATCTGAGCATTGCCATTTAATTTCTTGACATGGTTATAGAATGCCTTGTGGCTGTCTTTGGAATCTTTGGCAATTTTATTTTCGTAACTAGCTTTGGAGGATTTTATGATGGATCTCAGCTTCTTACTGAGGCTGGTAAGGGAGTTTTTTGCATCCTGGGATTTTTCTCTTTTCTGCAACAGTTTTTTCCTTTTGTTGTAAAGTTTGTTTATGGCAGGGGACCACCAGATTGGCTTCCATTTTTTGGTGGGGAGCATCTTGGTTCTATTTGGGATGACACGATTCATGCATGAGAGGATGTGCTCGTACAGTGCCTTAGTGTAGGACTCAGCAGTCGAACTTTCAGTTCCCGCCTGCATTGGTGTCATGAAATTTGTAACTTCTGACTTGAGTAGCAAGAAGTTGGGGTGGGATGTGGATGTTAAGGGTGATTAGCTTATGGTCTGACCTGACCAACGAGGGGGATGACCATAGGTGTGGAGCATCGATTTCCCATGTTGGTAATGACAAGGTCTAGGATATTGGAGCCCCCGGTGGGACTATGGATTAGTTGATCCAAGGCATTGGAATTTATGAATTCCAAGAACCATTGGGCAAAGGTGTTGGTACATGAGTAGCTTTCCCAGTTAATGGCACGGTAGTTGAAAACTCCCATTATTAGGGTGTTTCGTTGTATGTTAATATTTTCCAATATGTTTAGAAATGTGTAGTGAGAATGTGGCATGGTGGGGGATCTGTAGCAAGCTACAGTTTGGATTGCAATCTTACCTAGTGTTAGTTGCACCTGCAGAATTTCAGACGCATTGTGTTGGGCAACTAACCTGGTGATGTGAATATCCTTGGTGAATATGGACACTCCTCCACCTTTAGTGTTTCAATCCTGGTTTGGTGGCCAAATAGTGTGGTAAGAGTTGTAGCCTGGTATTGCAGGGGTGCTTTCTGGAGCCTTGAACCAGGTCTCAGTTACTGCACAGATATCGATGTTCTCCATTTTTAGGAGTTCCTCGAGAGAGTGCATTTTGAGGTTTAGACTTCTAGCATAGAGTAGCATTACCAGATTTTGCATCCGTGAACCTGTTACGGTGGTGGTTTTGTCCTTTGAACTTTGCCTAAAAAAGGCACTATAGGGGTGGCAAGAGCCTTTGCCAGTAACCTGAAACCCAGGGGCGACAGGTGCAGACCATCTCTGGCAAAGCATCGTGGTCTATCGATCATGTCGTCCCAGGCAGACAGATGCTGGATCCCCTTTGAATGACACCAGAAGCTAAGCCATTTGTTGAAGTCAATTTGTCCTTATACTGTGGTATCATTCTGGGCGAAGGCAGGATGCTACTCAGGGCTAGCGTCATACCTGCCTGGGCCACATGATCCGAGAGCTCTTCCATGTCTCTTTTTGTAGTCCAGGGAGGTACATCTCAAGTCATTCACTCCAACATGGACAATGACACAGTCATATGTGTACTTGTTGTGAAGTGACTTGAGTGCATGAGTTATGTGGTGGATCCTGGCACCCGACAGGCAGCTCACTGTAATTTTCTCCTTGTTCAGCCTGGTGAGTGGGACATCAGTGTGCCTGACTATAGAGTCACCTATGACTAAAGTGTTAGGTACATTGCCTTGTCTTAGAGGCTGTTGCTGGGTGGCACACTGGTGTTGTGAGCTATGTGACACTTTGGCTGTGATTGGTGTTCGTTTGCGTTTCAACTTCGGAGGTCCTTGCTTGTGCAGGTTACAGTTAAAGGCCTCCGCATTTGTGGATTTAGTGTTGCTATGTGTGGGTGTTGGTGTGAGTTTAGAAGGTCTATGTGTTGCTTGAGGTGTAGTGCGGGTGTTAACCTTCTCCTCTTGACTGTCTAGCAGAATCTTGGGCGGAGAGAGCTTTTCTTCCAGTTTGGCTATGTAAGTGTAGCTCTCACAGGTTGTAGTGTTGGGTGGTAGGAGGAGATGGTTGTCTGTGTACATGAGGCAATTGCTGCATTGCCCCAGTATGCCTGGATTCACCAGGTGGACAGGAGAAATCAACGGAAGCTGATCCTTGGACATGCCTGGTCTGGTTCTTGTTTTTGAAAAGTACAGGAGCTGTTTTCCCTTACCTTAGCAAGATACTTTGCAATTATAGGTTGTTTAGTGCCTATGATTAATTTCTCCTTATTAATAAGGAGAGTTGAGTGCTTGTATCAGTTTATGGCTTCCTAGTGCTTTCTAGCAGGTATTAGAGCAAGTGCTAGTCACAGGGATGCTTAAAGGTAAGATGAAAAAAAATAGTTTATCCTGAACACTGCAGTGTGCACTAGAGAAGTTAGATGTGAAAGTTGGTAACTTAAGTTTTACCTGTCTAAAATGTTAAGTTTTAGTGGAGAGTCACTATTTTTAAAACAGCAAGATAGATTGAAAGGGGGTGATCACTTTTGTATTCCGGTACTATGGTATACATTAGAATGGCCAATAAATTTAAATAATTGAAGGGGGGTGATTTCACAAAATGATAATTTTGTGCTTACTCACACAAGCCAGTGAAAGCAGAGAGGAAATGAGATATATAGTCAAATTAACATAAGAGGCAGGCAACTAGAAAGACAGTGGTATTTAAGAACACAACAGTGACAGGGTGGGGAAAAATTTCTGCCTGACTCACAACAGACAGAGCTGTGGGGTCTCTTGAAGTTTTAATATGCAGTTAAAAGCAGAACACAAGCAAAACACAAGGTAAAGAAAACAAATCACAGCACTCAAAATATAAAAAGGCAATAAACTAATACAAAATACAACAAATAAAAAGCAAACCAACCTTTTCCGTTAGTGCTGTATAAGGAGGTAGGGCAGTTTCTTCTATTTTATTTTTCTTGAGGGGCTGTTGCTCATGGCGAGAATTGGTTCAATTCCTTAGCTTAGGGAGGAGACGGCAGTTTTAAGTTGGTATAAGGTTGCTAGTCAACAAACAAGTTATGAAAACTGTATGCCTGTGAGTTGTATTTCAAGACAGTAGGATCATCATCTTCTTTCATCTGTTCCCGTTAGGGGTCGCCAAAGCGGATCACCTGTTTCCATTTCTTCCTGTCCTCTGCATCTTGCTCTGTCACACCACCCACCTGCATGTCCTCTCTCACCACATACATAAACCTTATCTTAGGCCTTCCTCTTTTCCTGTTACCTGGTAGCTTCATCCTTAGCATCTTTTTCCCAATATACTCAGCATCCCTCCTCAGCACATGTCCAAACCAATATAATCTTACCTCTCTGGCTTTGTCTCCAAACCTTCCAACCTGGGCTGACCCTCTAATATACTTATTCCTAATCCTGTCCACCCTCGTCACACCCAGTGCAAATCTTTACATCTTTAACTCTGCCACATCCAGCTCAAACTCCTGCCTTTTTGTCAATGCCACTGTCGCCAACCCATATAACATAGCTGGTCTCACTACCCTCTTGTAGACCTTCCCTTTCACTCTTACAGGTACTCGTCTGTCACAAATCACTCCTGACACTCTTCTCCACCCACTCCATCCTGCCTGTACTCTCTTCTTCACCTCTCTGCCACACTCACCATTACTCTGAACTATTGACCCCAAGTATTTAAACTCATCGACCTTCGCCACCTCTGCTCCTTGCATCCTCACCATTCCTTTATTCTCCCTCTCAATCACACACATATATTCTATCTTAGTACTGCTGACCTTCATTCCTCTTCTCTCTAGAGCATATATCCATCTCTCCAGGGTGTCCTCCACCTGTTCCCTACTCTCACTACAGATCACAGTATCATCTGCAAACATCATGGTCCATGGGGACTCCTGTCTGATCTCGTCTGTCAACCTGTCCATCACCATTGCAAATAAGAAAGGGCTCAGAGCTGATCCTTTATTTAACCCCACCTCCACCTTAAACGCATCCGTCACTCCCACCACAGACCTCACCACTGTCACACTACCCTCGTACATATCCTGTACCACTCTTACATTCTTCTCTGACACTCCTGACTTCCTGATACAATACCAAAACTCCTCTCTAGGCACCCTGTCATATGCTTTCAGACACAATGCAACTCCTTCTGACATTCTCTGTACTTCTCCATCAACAATCTCAGAGCAAACATCGCATCTGTAGTGCTCTTTCCCGGCATGAAACCATACTGCTGTTCACTCATCATCACGTCCCTTCTTAACCTAGCTTCCACTACTCTTTCCCATAACTTCATGCTGTGACTGATCAATTTAATCCCTCTATAGTTACTACAGCTCTGCACATCACCCTTATTCTTAAAAATCGGTACCAAAACACTTTTTCTCCATTCCTCAGGCATCCTCTCACAGTAGGATAGATCTAGGAAAAGGGTGCCATCTAGTGGACAAAGGCTGTATTGCAAAAATAGCTTCTCATAGGAGGTAGCAGGTAACTTTAGTGCCGTACAAGCAGGATGGCAGTTTCTTCTATTTTATTTTCCTTGAGGGGCTGTTGCTCAGGGCGAAAATTAGTTCAATTCCTTAGCTTAGGGAAGAGATGGCAGTTTTAAGTTGGCATAAGGTTGCTGGTCAACAAACAGGGCAATTCCTCAACTTTAGTGCCGTACAAGCAATTAGGGCAGACAAAGTGTGGACACCAGAGCTAGGGGCGCATATCAGCCGTGAGCTAGACCGAGGAGTAAATGTGTAAAAAACTGATGCAATATTAATTAATATCGCTCACAATTCTTGACCCATGCACATAAATAAAACTGAACATGCAACAAAAGATGTGAGTGGGACACAAAGCAACAGTGTAACAAAGGGGAGTAAATGTGTTATAAATGTCAATATTATGTTGAGCTGAGATAACAGTCTGCAAGGACAATAGGTACATTAAAGGATATTTATATTAACTGCAGTTATTGAATGTGGCATGTATATACAGGGACTGTATGCCTGTTAACTGACAGTACTGCTATATTCTCCACTTCATCATGTACACACATAAAGAAATGAACCTCACAGCTGTTGTGTCATGCACATCAGAAAGGGACATGTTTTTGTCATATGTTGTTACTTGCAACTATAAGAAAGGGTTTATATTACCTTTAAACACATATTAGACAAAACATGTGGTGTATATTCACATAAATGCTAAGCAGTACTATAATAACACTCAAAATCTATAACTGATAAATGATAACACAGATCTGATGAGATTTCATGAGTTCAAGGTGTCCGTTGGTATATGACACATATCTGCTACATCATTATACTGGGCACGCTCACTAGCAATTACAATTAGCACTACCATAACAGCAAGTAAACAACTCTAAATGTAAAAAAAAAAAACTTAATCACAGTAATTAAGCAATACCAGTGATCAATCATAATCACATTATACACATCTGCAAACAACGTGGTCATGATCATTAACCAGTACCGATAACCAATAGTGCCACATTCTGCTAAATGTGTAAAAAACGTAATCACAATAATTAAGCAATACCAGTGATCAATCATAATCACATTCTACATATATGCAAACAACCTGGTCACAATCATTAACCAGTACCGATAACCAATGACAGTGCTACATTCTGCTAAATGTGTAAAAAAACTTAATCACAATAATTAAGCAATACCCATGATCAATCATAATCACGTTCTACATATTTGGATACAACTTTGTCACGATCATTAACCAGTACTGATAAACAATGATAGTGCCACATTCTGCTAAATGTGTAGAAAACTTAATCACAATAATTAAGCAATACCAGTGATCAATCATAATCACATTCTACATATTTGGATACAACTTTGTCACGATCATTAACCAGTACCGATAACCAATGACAGTGCCACATTCTGCTAAATGTGTAGAAAACTTAATCACAATAATTAAGCAATACCAGTGATCAATCATAATCACATTCTACACATCTGCAAACAACTCGGTTGTGATCGTTAACCAGTAACGATAACCAATGACAGTGTCACAGTCTGCTAAATGTGTAAAAAACTTAATCACAATAATTAAACAATACTGGTGATCAGTCATAATCACATTCTACACATCTGCAAACAACCTGGTCATGATCATTAACCAGTACCGATAACCATTGACAGTGCCACATTCTGCTAAATGTGCAAAAAACCTAATCACAATAATTAAACAATACCAGTGATCAATCATAATCACATTCTACACATCTACAACCAACCTGGTCATGATCATTAACCAGGACCGATAACCAATGACAGTGCCACATTCTGCTAAATGTGTAAAAACGTAATCACAATAATTAAGCAATACCAGTGATCAATCATAATCACATTCTACACATCCGGAAACAGCCTGGTCACAACTGTTAAACCCCAGGTAATGATCATTGAATTAGTCCAAGCATGAAATGTTCACCACATGCATTGTCACAGACAGTTCCCAAGTGAAATACAAAAGTTCTATTTGGGTGATATTTTGTAGACAAAAATAAAGAGAATTTAACAATAAGTGATCCATTATCCAGAAGATTCAGCTGGTCACAACACATAAAAAAACACCAAAACAAACATAGTTGAAATTCCTTCTTAAAATTAGTGGAACAAGAAGTGGTGTAGTGGTGGTCTGAAGGTGGCTTGAGTTGTTATGGCCTCAGTCTTGCATGAGCTGGGAAAAAGACAAAGGCATACTATTCCAGTGAAAGTAAGGACACATCTGAGTGTCCTCTCTTGAATGGTACCTCAAGGTGGGGATACATACACAGTGAATAACAAAGGCATACTATTCCAGTGAAAGTAAGGACACATCTGAGTGTCCTCTCTTGAATGGTACCTCAAGGTGGGGATACATACACAGTGAATAACAAAGGCATACTATTCCAGTGAAAGTAAGGGCACATCTGAGTGTCCTCTCTTGAATGGTACCTCAAGGTGGGAATACATACACAGTGAATAACAAAGGCATACTATTCCAGTGAAAGTAAGGACACATCTGAGTGTCCTCTCTTGAATGGTACCTCAAGGTGGGAATACATACACAGTGAATAACAAAGGCATACTATTCCAGTGAAAGTAAGGACACATCTGAGTGTCCTCTCTTGAATGGTACCTCAAGGTGGGGATACATACACAGTGAATAACAAAGGCATACTATTCCAGTGAAAGTAAGGACACATCTGAGTGTCCTCTCTTGAATGGTACCTCAAGGTGGGGATACATACACAGTGAATAACAAAGGCATACTATTCCAGTGAAAGTAAGGACACATCTGAGTGTCCTCTCTTGAATGGTACCTCAAGGTGGGAATACATACACAGTGAATAACAAAGGCATACTATTCCAGTGAAAGTAAGGACACATCTGAGTGTCCTCTCTTGAATGGTACCTCAAGGTGGGAATACATACACAGTGAATAACAAAGGCATACTATTCCAGTGAAAGTAAGGACACATCTGAGTGTCCTCTCTTGAATGGTACCTCAAGGTGGGAATACATACACAGTGAATAACAAAGGCATACTATTCCAGTGAAAGTAAGGACACATCTGAGTGTCCTCTCTTGAATGGTACCTCAAGGTGGGATACATACACAGTGAATAACAAAGGCATACTATTCCAGTGAAAGTAAGGACACATCTGAGTGTCCTCTCTTGAATGGTACCTCAAGGTGGGAATACATACACAGTGAATAACAAAGGCATACTATTCCAGTGAAAGTAAGGGCACATCTGAGTGTCCTCTCTTGAATGGTACCTCAAGGTGGGAATACATACACAGTGAATAACAAAGGCATACTATTCCAGTGAAAGTAAGGGCACATCTGAGTGTCCTCTCTTGAATGGTACCTCAAGGTGGGGATACATACACAGTGAATAACAAAGGCATACTATTCCAGTGAAAGTAAGGACACATCTGAGTGTCCTCTCTTGAATGGTACCTCAAGGTGGGGATACATACACAGTGAATAACAAAGGCATACTATTCCAGTGAAAGTAAGGACACATCTGAGTGTCCTCTCTTGAATGGTACCTCAAGGTGGGGATACATACACAGTGAATAACAAAGGCATACTATTCCAGTGAAAGTAAGGACACATCTGAGTGTCCTCTCTTGAATGGTACCTCAAGGTGGGGATACATACACAGTGAATAACAAAGGCATACTATTCCAGTGAAAGTAAGGGCACATCTGAGTGTCCTCTCTTGAATGGTACCTCAAGGTGGGGATACATACACAGTGAATAACAAAGGCATACTATTCCAGTGAAAGTAAGGGCACATCTGAGTGTCCTCTCTTGAATGGTACCTCAAGGTGGGGATACATACACAGTGAATAACAAAGGCATACTATTCCAGTGAAAGTAAGGACACATCTGAGTGTCCTCTCTTGAATGGTACCTCAAGGTGGGGATACATACACAGTGAATAACAAAGGCATACTATTCCAGTGAAAGTAAGGGCACATCTGAGTGTCCTCTCTTGAATGGTACCTCAAGGTGGGGATACATACACAGTGAATAACAAAGGCATACTATTCCAGTGAAAGTAAGGACACATCTGAGTGTCCTCTCTTGAATGGTACCTCAAGGTGGGGATACATACACAGTGAATAACATTGAAAATGTACCTCAAGTGGGAATACATACACAGTGAATAACAAAGGCATACTATGGTACCTCAAGGTGGGAATACATACACAGTGAATAACACAGGACCAAGAACAGGACTGTGTAGAGCTCCACAACAGAGAGGTGGGAGAGGATATTTCAATGATGAGATGGAAGAATTGTGGAAATTCTGAGTCCTCAATGTCAGAAATGAGGAATGCAGAATGACATAAAAACAGCTGTAGCAAGTGGTGACAGGTTATGAAAAACTGGAAAGAGGAGAAAGTGGTACAGGCCGTGAAATAATGAAACATAAAATTATTATCTATGATTTAGTTATGAATTAATGTGAGGAACAGTAGTCAATGAAGATTTATTTAATCGATTTATTTAATTTTGTCTAGTGGGGTAAACCAGATATTGCTATTTGCAGGCTCACCCTGAGTTACATACATAGTAATAACTGTAAAGTAAGATTAAAGGTATAACTAAATTATATAGTATAGTAACATATCATAAAATAGAAATAAAAAAATATACACATAGTTACAAGAAGATTTAAAAAGAAGTAGGATCAGGGGCATACAGTATATAATACAGGTGTTAGAGGTTAGGTAAATATAGTCCAGCCAAGAGAACAGACATAATATGTGTAAGTATGTTGGGGCATTTTAGTAAATACAATGATGAAATGTGAGAAAACCTGGAAGAGATACATCATAAGCCATTATGAACTACAATGATATGAGAAACAACATCAAAGTAAACAAAGTCAGTGCAGAGGTCTGTCACTCAGAGGGATACAGAGGGGGAGGGTTAGCGGTAGACAGAAAGGTGGTAGGATGAGTAATTGTTACTTACGGGTGTATGCTAGGGAGAAGTAATGAGTAAGTGAGCTGTATATTTATGGACCTTCTGCAAGCAGGACAACGTTTTATCTTTCAATAACAGTCTTTTTATAAGAATTAGAATTCAAAGCAAACAATAAATAAGTAAATACAAATGATCATCAGCATAACCATTTACTTCTGTCACAATATTTTATGCAGATACATTAATATTGTTCTTATAACAATACTAATCTAAAGAAGGTAATTATAAAACTTTGCAGTGTACAATACACACATTTGAATGGCACATGCTTTACAGACATTGTATAATATTATGACTAATAATTATGAGCATTCTGTTTTTATTCACAGAACAAGAACAGAAAAGAGTCCAGAGGGAATGAACAAACTTTGACTGCAAACTGCAAGACAGAAAATGAAATTGAGTAATTGTCTGCAGCTATTAAATTCAAAGCAGACTAGTCAAAATGAATCTGTCACAATCTTCTTACGGAAGCCCAAAATCATTTACTAAAATGTAAAGCAGATTACTTGAAACCATCAACATTGTAAAAGAAGGTGTGATAAGAAACCAGAAGTGATTGTAAATGTTTCATAAAAAATACGATAGAGATGCAGCATACAACAGTCTGTTCATGATCAAAATGCAACCCGTGCTTCTTTCATAAGTACTGTTGGATGTGCAAGAAAACAACTGAAAGTGATTTTATTTGAGTTATGCGGAGACATTTTTTCATTTGTAATTTATGGAAGGATGCATTATAAGTGTTTTTGAATTACAGTGGGGAAACACACAGCAACATTTTAGTCTTTGTTAAAACATTGCATGAGTTTAGCAGTTGTTATTAGAAGTGTTAGTAAACAACTGATAGAGACACGGTAAAAAAGATAACTACAAGGACACTATATACTCCATTTTTTTTCTTGCTAAGGTAAATTATAATGGGTTTACACACACTGTGAGAAGTTTCAGCATACAATTGAAATTGATTTTATGCATTCGGAGTCAAAACAGTCTTGCTTTCCAGTTTATGGGTGTGGGGAGGCAGTATAAGCATGTAATACACACACACACACACACACACACACACACACACACACACACACACACACACACACACACACACACATATATATGTGTGTGTGTGTGTGTGTGTGTGTGTGTGTGTGTGTGTGTGTGTATGGTTTCACTTCACAATCCTGAAATATCACAATCCTGAACTTCATAATCCAGAACCCAAAATCCTGAAAACTCAAAATCCTGAATCACAAAATACTGAAAATATACAGGAAATAAAGAATGACAATATTCCAGTACAAGGACACAGAGAAACACATACAAGACAAAGGATAGCACTTTTTACCAAGCATGGGCAGCAGGGCAACCCCTGCACCCCTCATGTGGGGGGCTGCACCCCCACACCCCTGTTGATTAAATATATAAACTCCAAGATTGCACCCTGCACCCCCCACAACCCCTGTTAATTAAATATATAAACTACAAGATTGCACTCCACAGAAAAAAATGGCAAACATACCATCACATGTGTACATGACCGCCTATTGTAACCTTAGTAACATTCCATTTAAACTGGATATACTACAACATAACTCATGATAGTGTAGTGAAGTGCAATCATGGAGTTGATATATTTAAGTAGCAGCGGGTGAGATACAGCGGGGTTGCCCCCTGCTTATATTTGGTGGAATGTAATCTGGTTTGTGTTCTCTATAGACAGTATATGTATCCTGTGTGTTTTCAGTCTTTTAGGATTCAGGATTTTGAGTTTTCAGGATTTTGAATTTTCAGGATTTTGGGCTTCCAGATTATGAAGTTTTATGATATTCAGGATTGTGATATTTCAGGATTATGAAGTGAAACTGTGTGTATATCTATATATATATATATATATATATATATATATATATATATATATATATATATATACATATATATATTCACACACACACACACACACACACACACACACACACACACACACACACACACACACACACACACACACACACACACACACACACACACACACACACACACACACACACACACACACACACGTATGGGTCTAATTCAGAATAGCAAAATTCTAAAACACAGAAAACCAAAACACTGAGATGAAAATCATGAAAGTTAAAATGTAGAACCACATAATTATTCCCACAGCAAGTAAACACTTGCCCAGTGTGGGGAATCATACCCTTTTCCCCACTGTAGTGCAATCCCAGAGTTGGTATATATAGTTGGGGGGGTGGTGGCATAGCCCTCCACCTAGGTGGATTTTAGATAGTGCAGTGTGTTTTAATGTGACATTGGGCAAGTGTTTATGTGCCCTGGGAATACTTATGCAGTTCAACATTTTAACTTTCATGACTCTCATCTCAGCATTTTACAATTTCAATATTATGAAGTAGATCCATATACATATATATATATATATATATATATATATATATATATATATATATATATATATATAGATGTAAACCTTGGCTTGAGATGATTGTCACTGTTGAAGTGACACCCTGATCCCATGTGTGAAAATGGGTAAAAAGAGATTGAGGATGGATAGATGGATAGTTCTACTTTTAAAGTTCGAAATTTCAAAACTTCGAAATTCAAACAGCCAAAACCAGAAGATCAAAGTTTTGAAACTTATTAAATAAAAAAATAAAAACTTTTTTTTTACATTTTTGTAAAGGGGAAGCCCCCTGCACCCCCACACCTCCTGATAAATAAATATACTAACTCTGAGATCACACTACAGTGAGGAAAACGATAAATATCCCATTCCATGCTGTATGGCAATCTCCATTCAAAATGTTTGAAGTTTCAAAACTTCAATATTCTGGTTTCAGCTATTTGAAATTCAAAGTTTTGAAACTTTGAGTTTCTGAAGAGGATATATATATATATATATATATATATATATATATATATATATATATATATATAAATATATATATGTATATATAGACAGATATATATAGATATATAGATATAAATATAGATATATATATTTATATGGGTCCCCTAAGTAGATCAACTCTTTAGAAAAATGAAAATTCTAAGGCTAAAACCTTATGATAGACTTTTTGAAAAGTTGATGGAGATTGTGGTACAGTGGAGATCAGGGAATTTACCCTTTCCCTAGTGTAGTGTGATCTCAAACTTGGTATATGTAATCTGCAGGGAGAGGGGTGGCCACAGATGGTCCTGCTCCCTGCATAAACACAGATTTGTGTAGATGTTTTAGTTTTCAATGTTATAGAACATTGAGCATGTGGTCTCGCCCATATAACATTTGACATTGTGTAATTTTGATGTTACAATATATATATATATATATATATATATATATATATATATATATATATATATATATATATATATGTGTGTGTGTGTGTGTGTGTGTGTGTGTGTGTGTGTGTGTGTGTGTGTGTGTGTGTGTGTGTGTGTGTGTAAAACAGTTGTGCTTTTATTACTACTGTCAGAAGTAATAGCAGTTACCACAGCATTAAGGCTTAGGCAATTTGTACTTAATTAGCAAATTATGCTGCTTTCAGTGCTTTCATAATATTCAACAATCAATTGAAACTGCATTTACATAATCTAAATAATAAAGATGAAACTAGGGAAGTAACACACACAGTCTGTTGCTGTTGATACAAAAGTCAATTACACTATTTTTACAAGTACTTTTACAAATTATAACAAAGATTTTAACTGATCTGAACTGAGACATTGCAGATTGTAATCGACTGTAAACATATTTTGTTTTGAGTATTTTGATCTTAATACTCAATAAACAAACAAATACTCATAAATACAGTCTGCTATACAAAGTTGTCATTCATTTTCAGCCTGAAATTGAACTGCATATAGTGATGCATGTTCCATTTTTCAGTATTACAAGTTGTAAATCCCATTTTTATTTATCAGTTGTAATCCGACTGAAGGTAATGGAGCTGTATGGTACCACAATAACAGAACACATGGCATATATGAAAACAGATGGCTTTGTAAATCAGAATGAGAGTAATGAAGCAGTATGACTACCAAAGTAATAAAATGTATGGCATATATGAAAACAGATGCTTTTGTAAATCAGAATGAGGGTAATAAAGCAATATGGCTACCTAAGTAATAGAACACACAGCATATATGAAGAATGGATGCTTTTGTAAATCAGAATGAGGGTGATAGAGCAATATGGTTACTTAAGTAATAGAACACATGGCGTATATGAAGAACGGATACTTTTGTAAATCAGATTGATGGTAATGGAGCAGTATGACTACCAAAGTAATAGAACACATGGCACATATGAAGAATAGATGCTTTTGTAAATCAGAATGAGGGTAATGAAGCAGTGTGGCTACCAAAGTAATAAAATGTATGGCATATACGAAGAACGGATGCTTTTGTAAATCAGACTGATGGTAATAGAGCAATATGGCTATCTAAGTAATAGAACACATGGCATATATGAAGAACAGATGGTTTTGCACATCAGACTGAAGGTAATGGAGCAGTATGACTACCAAAGTAATAGAACACATGGCACATATGAAGAATAGATGCTTTTGTAAATCAGACTTTTGGTAATGGATCAGTATAGCTTCCAAAGTAATAGAATGTATGGCACATATGAAGAACAGATACTTTTGCAAATCAGACTGATGGTAATGGAACAGTATGGCTATCAAAGTAATAGAACGCATGGCATATATGAAGAACAGATGCTTTTGTGAATCCGACTGATGGTAATGGAGCTGTATGAGTACCAAAGTAGTAGAACACATGGCATATATGAGGAATCAATTCTTTTGTAAATCCGACTGATGATAATGGAGCAGTATGACTACTAAAGTAATAGAATGCATGGCACATATGAAGAACAGATGTTTTTTCTTTAAATCAGACTGATGGTAATGGAGCAATATGAGTAACAAAGTAATAGAACGCATGGCATATATGAAGAACAGATGCTTTTGTAAATCAGATTGATGGTAATGAAGCAGTGTGGCTACCAAAGTAATAAAATGCATGGCATATATGAGGAACGGATGCTTTTGTAAATCAGACTGAAGGTAATGAAGCAGTATGACTACAAAAGTAATAGAACGCATAGTATATATTAAAAACAGATGCTTTTTTTTAAATCAGACTGATGGTAATGGAGCAATATGAGTACCAAAGTAATAGAACTTATGGCATATATGAAGAACAGATGCTTTAGTAAATCAGAATGATGGTAATGAAGCAGTATGGCTGCCAAAGTAATAAAATGCATAGCATATATGAGGAACAGATGCTTTTGTAAATCAGACTGATGGTAATGGATTGGTATGACTACCAAAGTAATAAAATGCATGGCATATATGAAGAACAGATGCTTTTGTAAATCAGACTGATGGTAATGGATCAGTATGACTAACAAAGTAATAAAATGCATGGCATATATGAAGAACAGATGCTTTTGTAAATCAGACTGATGGTAATGAAGCAATATGACTACCAAAGTAATAGAACACATGGCACATATGAGGAACAGATGCTTTCATAAATCAGGCTGATGGTAATGGAGCAGTATGACTACCAAAGTAATAGAACACATGGCATATATGAAGAACAGATGCTTTTGTAAATCAGACTGATGGTAATGGAGCAGTATGGCTACCAAAGTAATAGAACACATAGCATATATGAAGAACAGATGCTTTAAATCAGACTGATGGTAATGGAGAGTTTGAGTACCAAATTAATAGAAAGCATGGCATATATGAAGAACAGATGCTTTTGTAATTCAGACTGATGGTAATGGAGCAGTATGGCTATCAAAGTAATAGAACGCATGGCATATATGTAGATCAGACTGATGGTAATGGAGCAGTATGGCTACTGAAGTAATAGAACACATGACATATATGAAGAAAAGATGCTTTTGATACTGATGGCAGCTGCTCTGCAAATTTATGCAACTAAGTAATAGTGTAGAGTTCCCCTTTTGAGCTGCAGAAAACAGCACAGCCAATCTGTTGCTGGGGGAGAGAATAGTAATCCTTCTGCAGACCCAGAGGTAATCTAATAAACTGCTTTGCACATATGCAGCAATACAACACAGAGACATGTCAGGAGTGTTTCATTTGTTCAATTGAAAGGTGTTTTTGGCCCAGTAGCTACATTATTAAGTTGTTCAGGTATCTTATCATGCCTATTACTTTCTTATTTACAGGTGAATACAAGCAACTCCTGTGAGGGCCCATTTTTAAGTCCAGTCAACAGCCCAAAGTCAGAATCAAATGCTGTACCTTGCTTTTTTGGGGGGGGTGAGGACTTTAACCAGCATGGCAAACCCATCCATGCATATGCAAGCCTTAATAAGAGACTTACTCTTCTCAAAAGTCATTAGGGACTTCACCCTCTATGCATTTCCATTATCTATTTTAACCCATTCCTATTTTTACACATGGAGTTGAGGTGCCACTTCAACAGTGACAATTGTCTAGAGCCATAGATCAACAAAGTTGCTATATGCAAACAATGTGGCATTACAGGCAGACTTTGAACTAGAACTTCAGCTAGTGATGAGGTAATAGAATGCAAAACTGAAGGCAAATGGGATATAACTAGGTACAGATAAGACACTGGTAATGGCAGCAAATTAGGGAAATCAGAAGAAGCTGAGAAATGAGATAGAAGGGGACATAGTGTAATATGTAAATAGCTTCAAGTATTTGGGAGTGGTGTCTGAGGAGAAGGGAAGTCTGAATGAGGAGGTAAAAGCTAGAATCAGAGAAGCTGCAACCAACTGGTATAGAGATTCAGGTGTAATATATGACCAAAGAATGCCAAAGAAGCTGAAAAATAAGGTATATAAAGCAATGGTGCAACCAGTATTACTGTATGGTAGAGAACCTGGGCAGTAAAGGCAGAGCAGATGAGGAAGCTAGAGGTGATGGAAATGAAGTGCCTGAGATGGGTGGTAGGATGCACACTGTGGGACAGATAAAGAAATGAGGACAGAAGAGCAGAAGCCAAAGTAGCTCCAATTGCAGAAAAGATCAAAGAGAACAGATTATGGTTGTTCGGGCACATGTGCAGGAAAGTAGAAGACAATCTGGTGAAGAAGAGTTGGGACAGACAGGAAGAAGCCAAGTGGAAATAAGGAGATCCAGCAAAGAGGTGGATGGATTGTGTGAGAGAAGATCTGTGACAATCAAGCATGAGTATCGAAGAAAGCAGGAGTGTGGCACTGAACAAAGAGAGAGAGGGAGAGAGAGAGTTGGCAACAGTTAACATGACACCCCGACCCCATGTAGAAAATGGGAAAAAGGGGACTGATGATGATGATGAATCATGCATAGTCCTGTTTATATATATTGTCTGTTAATCCCTGCCTGCTCATTTCCTTTTAATGTTTTCAGTTTGTGAGGTAGCACCTTCCTCCATATCATCATGGGTTTGCAGTTTATTTTATGCTGTTTATATTCTAGCAAATAACCTCAATACATATTCTAATTTTGTTCTGATACCTTCAGAATTTTGCTAAGTTTTTTCCTCTTTCATCATGTTTCAAACTTTCAGCATATTCTGGCTGAGGGCTCATTCTCTTTCATTATGTAAGTGGCTCACCTGATGATGTTTCTGTTTAGAATCTCTGCCTACAGTTTGTCCATTCAGCTGTACTCGTAGGCTGCATGCTGTATGAAGTGCTCTTGCATCATTTTCTGAACTCATATTTTCTAAACCATTGTGAAATTATAATGCATTATAAGTCCTTGGAATTTGCCAGAAATGCACAACTAATAGCATACTTTATTCTGTCTAGCATCCTTGTGACTAGAATTCTAGCATATGTTTTACCACTGTTATGTGCGAGTGACAGTCACAGATTTGCTGGATCTGGAAAGCCCTTGTTGACTTTGTCATGATTATGATAATTGATTCCTACCAAAGTGAGGGCAGAGAATGCCATTTTTCTGATGCTATGAAATACACCCGCCATGTCCCTCAACAGCTGAATCCCTACTAGTTTATACATTTCAGATGTCAGACTCAAAGCCTGTCACAAGTGGTGTCCCACAGGGCTCAGTCCTGGGCCCACTCTTGTTTGGCATTTACTTTTCTGAAGTACAAGCAAACACAGGAGGGTTATGGCTGACAAAGTTTGCAGATGACTGCAAACTATAGTAGAAAACACATCTGACACAGATATCCTTCAGAAGGGTCTCACAGAAACGGATAACTGGTGCCAGAGCCACGGCCTAAAGTTAAATGCCAAAAAATGCATAGTCATACCCTGAAAAACAAGGTTACCCTAGCTACCAAATAGGAGGCAATCCACTGAGCACAGAAGAAGTTATCAGGGACCTGGGGACCCAGGTTGATAGTAGTCTGTCATTCGACACCCATGTAGCTAAAGTAGTTAGGAAGACCTTCTACATTGCCCACCTTATCATGAAGGATTCTCATCTAGATCAAGGGAGGTTATAGTCTCCCTTTACTCATCACTCATCAGACCAATGATTGAGTACAATGCCCCATTTGGAATGTATCTGACCCGACACTTGCAGCAGCTGGAGAGGCCACAAAAGTTCCTCACCAAAAGGATAAAGGGTCTCAAAATCTATCCTATGCTGCCCGACTGAAAGAACTCCAGCTCTATTCAGTCTCAGAGGTGACCTTTGCCTAACATACAAGGCCATGTCAAACCCAGATTTGATGAATATGCTTCACCTCAAAAATCTAGATCCATCAGAGCCACAAGGCGGGAGACTTAAACCTCGACGGCTATTAATAGGACGTGCTGGAGGGATAGATTCATCACCCAAAGACTCCCTATGCTGTGGAACAGAATCCGGTACATGTGAGGCAGAGCACCTCGCTGGCCTTGTTCAAGAGAAATCTTGACCAATGGATGGGAGATCGCAGATATACCCCAGGGATTACCTCAGTGTCACTGCTCGACAGAGGCACAGCAAAATAATGGGTATAGTTCCCCATACTAAAGGGGTGGCGTAAGCCACAAAACGATGGGCTAGGCTTGTAAATGCCCTCGGGCAGATAGCCTAGTATGAACCTATGAACCTATGAACCTATCTGTCTGAGCCACAAATCTTCTACTTTAAGATTACTTATGACATTGAAAAGTTCATCCTGAGGTATGCTTGATTCAAAACTTTCCCTTACCATTCCACCTACTTTCAAGCTCTGCAATAAAACTCTTTGCCTATATTCATGCAGTCTTTCTCTTTAGCATATAGTTTCTGATAGATGTTTAAAAATGTTTGTAAAAAAATTGCACTTTTGCTATCTACCTCTGCTTCTCTGTGTGCTGAATCATTCCATAGATTCATAGGTGTGCACTAGGATAATGTCCCTGGAGCCTTTACAAGCATAGCCCAAAGGATTACCCTGGCATCGTGCCACCAAACCTTAGTTCCTAGTGCCTCTGTCGAGTAGAGCCACTGAAGTGATCTCCTGGGTGAATTTTCTATTTCTCATCGACTCATCAAGATTTCTCTTGAAGAGGGCCAGTGAGGTGCTCTGCTTGACATGTATGAGAAGTTTATTCCATAGTGTAAGCAGTCTTTGGGTTCCTCCAGCATGTTCTGTTGATTGTGGTAATGAGGTTGAGGTCTCTGGAGCATGTGGTGTGGAGGGATTGGGATTTCTTTAGATGTAGCATTTCTAACAGAGCTGAGTCAGACATGGCTTTGTAAGTCAAGCAGAGATTACCTCTAAGTAGGAGATATGAGACAGAGAATAGTTGGAGTTTTTTGAGTCTGTCCATACAGGACAAGTGTTTAAAGCCTAGGATCCTCTTTGTGAGGTACTTTTGCGGCCACTCCAGTTGTTGCAGATGTCTAGTGAGGTACATGCCAAATAGGGCATTGTACTCAATGATTGGCCTAATGAGGGAAGAGTAGAGGGAGACCATGACTCCTTTCTTCCTGGATGCAAAACCCTTGGTAATGAAATGTGCCACATAGAAGGACTTTCTGACTACAGTGGCAATGTGGTGGTCAAAAGAGAGGTTGTTGTCAACCTGTGTTCCTAGATCTCTTATAATGCCTTCTGTGTTCAGTGGACTGCCATCGATGTGGTAATTCAAGGGAACCAGGTTTTTCCCAAGTGGGATGACGACACATTTTGTGGCATTGAGCTTAAGGCCATGGTTTTGACACGAGTCGTTGGTCTCATTGACGCCTTTCTGTAGGATGTCAGCATCACTGGGGGAATTAATAATAGCTCCTATCTTGCAATCTTCTGCAAACTTTATCAGCCAGAGTCCCATCATGTTGGCCTGGACTTCAGAGAAGTAGATACCAAACAGGAGGGGACCCAGAACCGAACCCTGTGGGACTCTACTTGTGACTGGACGACAGTCTGACTTGGATTCAGCTACTTTCACACTGTGGGTTCTATCTGTGAGCCAGTTTGCAACCCACCTAGTGATATAGGGGTTGATGCCTAGCTTAGTGAGTTTTTCTATGATTCCTGAGTGGGGAATGGTATCAAAGGCCTTGGCCAGATCAAGGTAAGCTGTATGAACTACCTTGCCTTCATCCACAGCTCTGGTGACTGACTCAAAGAAGTCTACCAAGTTGAGCAGGCATGATCTACCCTTCACAAAACCAAACTGTGTAGGATCCAGAGTTTGAGGATTCCCTATATCCTTGTTTATTAGGTCCATGATGATGCATTCCATAGCTTTGCATGTCAAACTCATCAGGCTAATGGGGAAATAGTTCCCAGGGTCTGTAGTCACTCCTCCCTTGTGGAGAGGGATGACTGTAGCAGTGTACCATTCGGTAGGGACAAAGCCTGAAGTGAGGCTGGGATTGAACAGGGCATACTGGTGAGGTGGCAGTTCACTCTGTAGTTCATGTAGAACACAGCCGGGGATATTGTCAGGTCCCATAGAAGCTGTATTCTTGGTCTTGGACAGTGCTGTTTTAACCTGTGCAGCAGTAATACTGGGTGCCTGGCAATCTACTGATATTATGATTGGTCCTTTGGGGGTGGGGGGGTAAAGTTGGCACTGAATATGTTTGCCAGTATATTGGCAAAGTCTGTTGGCTCAGTATAGGAGGTACCATTGTGCATTAGCTCTGAGCAAATATGGGTATTGCCATGGAGATTCTTTATATAACTATGGAAGGTCTTGTGGTTGTCTTAACTATGGTGATTACCTTGGTGGGAGTGGTGGGAGGGGGTGGATTTCCAAGGTGATTAGTTTGTGGTCGGATCTAACCGGGGAGCTGTTGACTATTGGTGTAGAGCAATGGTTGCCCATGTTATTAATGACCAGGTCAAGGATGTTGCTACCTCTAGTGGGGGTAAGAACGAGATGGTCCTGGAGATTGGAATTGATGAATTCCAGAAAGTGTTGGGCAAGTGTATTGGTACATGAGTAGTTTTCCCAGGAAATGGAGGGGTAGTTGAAGTCACCCAGTATGATAGTGTTAGGTTGGACCGTAATATTCTCCAGGGTGCTTAAGAACATGGAGTGTGAGTCTTGGGACATGGTTGGGGACCTATAGCAGGCTATGACCTGAATTGCTCTTACCCAATGTTAGCTGCACCTGAAGTATCTCAGATGTGTTATGTTGGGCTATCAGTCTGGAGGTGTGTGCATCCTTTATGAATATGGAAACTGGAAACACCATTGCCTTTGGAGCTTCAGTCAAAGTTCTGGGGGGCCGAAAGGTGTGGAATGAGTTATAGCATGGTAGTGGAGGGGTGCTTTCTGCTGCCTTGAACCTGGTCTCTGTTACAGCGCAAATGTCAATGTTCCTGTTTATAGTTTGCTTAAGGCACACCTTTTGCCATATATTGTCTTTCACCACTTATCTCCCATTATCATCTTTCTTTAAATATTCTTCAGATTCCACATCAGATTGGTAATTTCAGCCTCATCTTGCCTTATTGTAAACTTCCTTCACTCATAGACTTCCCTCGCCGTAATACTATGCTTGAATTATACAACAAGCCTAATGCTCCTCTCATCTTCTGTTGGATCTTCTGCCCTAGTTTGCTGAACCATAGCCCACTATCTCCAGAGAATGCCAGTTAAAAGGATTCAGACTCCTACATGATTGAAACTTCTCAAATCCTTTCCAGACTCCTGCTGAGTATGGTCTGAAATCTTCCTTTCTAGTTGGTCAGCATTTATAATCTCTTCTATCACCCATTGCTCAACCAGAATATAGTCTACATAGATAGTGTGCTTAGCTTGGTCTCAGATGAATATGAGCCCCTGGTTTCTACAATTTATTATCCTCCTTAGTCCTACAAATTTACCTTCATTAAGCAGGGATGCTGTATGACTGTCACCATGAGTACATGTTTTCCTCACCCCAAACAATCTGCCCTGCCCACCAGCTAAAAACAACACTGAACTCAACCCTGATTACTTTCTAATTCTCTCTTTTTAGATACTTCCCATTTGCATACAATTTCACAAGCAATAAGCTACCATATCCTTTCCTACCCTTGCTTAACAGAGCCTGCACCAGCTTTTTCTTGGCCAAAATAATAGCACAGTTCTTTCTCTTACAATTACAGCAGTCCATTTCTAACACATAACATCCTTTCATCACTGTTTTTCCCTCTTTACAAGCTTCATTCACTGTATGAATGACACTGCTAACTAAACCCTTTCTAACGGAATCATAAACCCAGCCTTGGTGATAATGTTAGTAATTCCTCTTACATTCCAAGTCAACATCTTCAATCAACTTTCTCCACCTGTTTTCATATCATCCATCCAGATCCCATCTATGAAGCTAGGTCATCACCGCCCTTATGCAAGTCCAGAAGTACCACCATAACTCCTATCCTTTGCTGTCTCTCTCTCTCTCTCTGTGATATATGCATCGTCCATCTCTGTGAGATGTCAGACCTATACTCTTGCCTTCACAATCATGCCTTATCCCCTTATCCAAGAGCCAAAGTGATATATAAAGCATTTTACCCAATGAGATGTCAGATCGCCACTGCTGCCATCAACAGTCATGACTTTACCCCTTTTCTATGTTACCCTGGTAATGTTTACACCATCTATACCCATGAGATGTCTGACCTGTACCCCTGCCTTTAGCAGTCAATCCATTACTCTTCATCCAGGTTTCCTGGTAATGTATACACCATTTATTAAATAAGAACGCTCGTACAAACAAACTTTGGAAAAAAGAAACGGAATGCTCAGCAGCCAAAAGTAGCCAAAGCCTTAACGCAATTTTATTAAGACAACAAACAAACAGCGTTTTCGCTACTAAACAAGTGTAGCTTCTTCAGAGGCAAAAAAACACAGAAAAAATTTATACTATTGACATTATTTAGATGTCAACAAACACTTGTTTCTCAAAGGAATCTAGTTTAAAAAACAATAACATCCCACCCTTCCATCAAAAACAAGTTCGGATAAAATATTTTTTAACACATACAGAACCTTGATACATATAAAATTGATACATTTAAAATAAGTACTTTTAAAATAATCACTTATAAGTTCACTAAGTATAAGATAGACCTTGCTTCACACTTATAAATAATCAAAGCAAGATATAATATGTACAAAAAATCATCCTATATATTAAGTAAATTCTTTTACTCCATCCTATGTAAAAGTTATTAAATCAGTATAGTAAAGACGAACCTATTGTAACAATAACATATCAGCGGAGGTAGGACCTATATTTTAGCACAGGAGCTATGTTGCAGCTTTCATTTAAGCCTGGTATGTTAATTTAAGCTGCCATTGTAGTTCCAGGATTTCTAATAATAAAGAAATAGGTCCTCCCCTGATAGATTTGTGTTTACAATCAATACCCATAAAAACAAAACTATGCCCATGATTAGAAATCACATGTTTATTATTTCTAATTGCATATATATGTTGATATATGCGCTCTCTGAGTTTTCTATCAGTTTTTCCGACATAAAATGCCGGACAACATACACAGAGAGCAACATATATAACAGATTTTGTATTACAGTCTATTCTGCTATTAATCCAATATTTTTTATTTCCAATACTAAATGAACTCCCAGTTCGTAATACATGGCACCAATTACAGCTCCCGCAGATAAAACATCCCTTTGTTTTTTGAAAAGCTTGTGCTGGTACACTTGTTTGTAATAATTCCTTGATGTTGTGACCTCTCCTAAATGTGAACCTTGGTTTATCACCAAGTTTCAACAATAATATCTGATATTTCTTTAGAATTCAGACTAAAAACAGAAGAAAAGGACAAAGAAAAGTCCCTTCTAGGTTCCTCAATCACAGAAACAGGAACAATGTCTGTACTAGCCCCTTCAGTTAACATAACTTGTTCGTTACCATTAGCAAACCTATGTTCAAAAATTAAGGGGGACAGGATTCCATTCCTTCTTTTATTGGAAACTTCTGATATAATTTCATCTATGACTAAGGGTGGATAACCCCCCTTAAAATTCCCTAAGGACTATACATTCTTCCTCAAACCCTTTAAGTTCACTACACATCCTAACTGCCCTAATTAATTGCCCTTTAATAATAGCTTTTTTTAATTTGTATGGATGGGCACTTGTGTAGTGTAGGAATGAATTAATGTAAGTGTCCTTACGGAAAATAGATGAAATGAACCTAAGATTCCTTGTATCTTTCTTTAGTTTAACATCCAAATAATCTATCTCATGAGAATCAAATTTGGAAGTGAACCTAAGAAATGTTGTTGTACTGTTGAAGTATTCATTTAGCAACCGTGCCTCATCTTCATTGCCTTTGAACAGAATAAAAATGTCATCAAGGAATCTCGTATAAAAACGTATCATGTTTTTCCATAATGGGTGGTTTAGTACAAATTTCCTCTCCCAGTGTGCCATGAACAAATTGGCAACAATGGCTCCACACGGAGATCCCATAGCAACGCCCTGTTTTTGGATATAAAATTCTTTTCCAAACACAAAAAAGTTAGAGGACAAAACTATATCTAGAAGTTCTGTGATGTTATTGATAACATCTCTTGAGTAACAGCTCCAACCACTCTATAGCCTCCAAATGAGGTATAGAGGTATATACAACGCCGACTGTAATAAAGTTGTACTCACTATCAAATGTGAGGCTGTTAATACTTTCTAAAAAGCTCCAGGAGTCCTTGCAAATACTTGGAAGGTATTCCAGATATTTGTTTAAGATAGAATCAATGTATTTAGCTGATGGGTAAGAAATGGAAGATCTTCCATCAACCAAAGCCCTCATAGGCGGATCCCCAAGATTCTTATGAATCTTGGGTATACCGAACATAACAGGCGTTCTTGGTTGAGTGATGTTAATATAATCATATGTCTCAAGGTCTATTCTACCCTCAATAAAGAGGTCCCTAAAATACCCCTTAATCCTATGATTATTAATATTCATCTCATTAAGAGATGAATGATCGTATGCAGGTGTGTCCAAAACCAATGACATTTTTTCATTATATAAATCATGTTCAAAAACAACCAACCCACCACCCTTGTCAGGTTTCATAACCCTGACCGAGGATTCCTTAAGTTGGTTTAAAGCCTGCAATTGCTCTTTTGATATGTTAAAAATACTTTTCCTGGCCCCTTTAGTATTATGCAAGTGCCTAATATCTAGTTCGCAGGCATTTTCAAAAATACGTAAGCCTACGTGTAAAGGAGGATTAAAAATGCTCGGAAGCTTAACAACAGCTCTATCTTCATTATTGGAATTGTTGAACAAGAGCTTTAAATTAAGCTTCCTAACAAAGCACTTCAGGTCAATAAGTATTTTAACTACATCAAAATGTCTCGATGGAACAAAGTTGTAACCCAATGAAAGCAACTCAACTAACTCAGGTTCTAAAGTCAGTGATGAAAAATTATAAATAGTGAAATCACCTTTTTTGTTCTTAATAATCCTAGGGCAATTAGATACTTGTAAGGGTGTCATTTCAACTATTAATTCTTCCAATTCCTGTTCTTCTTCCTCCCCTGATTCTGAGTGGGTCCCTTCGCTAAAAAATGTAAGTTATCTTTATTAGAATTGTCATTTTTTGAATTAGTAATATTTAAGGGTTGAGCCTCATGTCCCCCTCCTTTATTCTTATTTCTATTACTTCTTCTAACTACGTTCCAATTACTAGAAGAGGTTGCAGCTTCCTTTTCATCCGGAACCTGTGTATCAACACTCGGACTCTTATCATGCCCAGAGCCCAAGTCATCATCTTGGGTAACAAAATTTACCAATTTAGGGTAAGCTGTGTTAGACGAGTAAACTTGTCTATCCCTAAATAATTTCTTAGTTTTTTGGATTTTCAACTTTCCCATATACGTGTCGATGCTTGCAAAAAGAACTTTTCAAAGGAAACATACATTCTAATTTCCTCATCTAGTAATTTAATTTCTGTAGTCAAATTATTAATACATACAGTACAATGTTTAATAATCAACTCTAAAAGTTCAAGTCCTTGTTTTTGGAACATCGCCTTTAAATCAGTAAGAAAAGCATTTTCTTTAATTAAACCTGAGGGTGTAAAATTGTTCCTCAAACCCTTAGGTACCATGTTTTCAGAAATGCACTGCTTAAAATAAGCGACTTCTAATTGTAGTTTACGTATCCTTAAAGTCTTATTGTCCAAAATTTTAAGTTTCTCAGACACATTAAAGTTATCATCATTGGGACACATAGGACTCTGCACCGGCGGACCATCGCATAAAGGTTGCAAAAAAGATAAAAAGTCACCTGTATCATTAATCCACTCCGCAGCCGATGAAACGCCAATAAGTGCCTTTCCATTAGTCGGTATATCAGCAGAATGCGAGTCCTCTTTTTGAGTCTCTATGGAACTGCTGAAAGCCCGTTGTGTCCTTTGCTTCTGTCCCGGTGGTATGGAACTCTGCACCAAACTGCTGTAAGAAATGTTCTGCACTCGCTTCGGTAAATTTGCTGTATTTGAAGGTATAGGTAATACCTGACTTGCTGCAGGAAGCCCGAGGTCAGTCGCTGCACTCCCCTCACTAGCTACAGGAACACCTCCGAAATTGTCCAAAGGCATAGAAGGAACAGTTCCACTGCTCTTTTCAATGTTGTCAAGCCTTGAATTTTGTTACCCAAGATGATGACTTGGGCTCTGGGCATGATAAGAGTCCGAGTGTTGATACACAGGTTCCGGATGAAAAGGAAGCTGCAACCTCTTCTAGTAATTGGAACGTAATAGAAATAAGAATAAAGGAGGGGGACATGAGGCTCAACCCTTAAATATTACTAATTCAAAAAATGGCAATTCTAATAAAGATAACTTACATTTTTTAGCGAAGGGACCCACTCAGAATCAGGGGGGAAGAAAGACAGGAAATTGAAGAATTAAATAGTTGAAATGACACCCTTACAAGTATCTAATTGCCCTAGGATTATTAAGAACAAAAGGTGATTTCACTATTTATAATTTTTCATCACTGACTTTAGAACCTGAGTTAGTTGAGTTTTACAACTTTGTTCCATCGAGACATTTTGATGTAGTTAAAATACTTATTGACCTGAAGTGCTTTGTTAGAATCCTCCTTACACACGAGCTTTTTTGATTTTGAAAAAATCTCATGAATTAGATATTTAGCACTTGCATAATACTAAAGGGGGAAAAAAGTTTTTTAACATATCAAAAGAGCAATTGCAGGCTTTAAACCAACTAAAGAATCTCGGTCAGGTTATGAAAACCTGACAAGGGTGGTGGGTTGGTTGTTTTTGAACATGATTTATATAATGAAAAAAGAACTTGTTATAGCCTTGGTATACCCAAGATTCATAAGAATCTGATGGAAGATCTTCCATTTCTTACCCATCAGCTAAATACATTGATTCTATCTTAAACAAATATCTGGAATACCTTCCAAGTATTTGCAAGGACTCCTGGAGCTTTTAGAAAGTATTAACAGCCTCACATTTGATAGTGAGTAAACTTTATTACAGTCGACGTTGTTCACAGAACTTCTAGATATAGTTTTGTCCTCTAACTTTTTGTGTTTGGAAAAGAATTTTATATCCAAAAGTTCATGGCACACTGGGAGAGGAAATTTGTACTAAACCACCCATTATGGAAAACATGATACGTTTTTATACGAGATTCCTTGATGACATTTTTATTCTGTTCAAAGGCAATGAAGATGAGGCACGGTTGCTAAATGAATACTTCAACAGTACAACAACATTTCTTAGGTTCACTTCCAAATTTGATTCTCATGAGATAGATTATTTGGATGTTAAACTAAAGAAAGATACAAGGAATCTTAGGTTCATTTCATCTATTTTCCGTAAGGACACTTACATTAATTCATTCCTACACTACACAAGTGCCCATCCATACAAAAAAAATTATATTTAAAGGGCAATTAAATTAGGCAGTTAGGATGTGTAGTGAACTTTAAAAGGTTTTGAGGAGAATGTTATAGTCCTTAGGGAATTTTTCTAGACAGGGGTTATCCACCCTTAGTCATAGATGAAATTATAAACAAACAAGTTATGTTAACTGAAGGGGCTAGTACAGACATTGTTCCTGTTTCTGTGATTGAGGAACCTAGAAGGACTTTCTTTTGTCCTTTTCTTCTGTTTTTAGTCTGAATTCTAAAGAAATATCAGATATTAATTCCTTCCTAGTAGAGAAACTTGGTGAAACCAAGGTTCACATTTAGAGAGGTCACAACATCAAGGAATTATTACAAACAGTATTACTTAACTGGGAGTTCATTTAGTATTGGAAATAAAAATATTGGATTAATAGCAGAATAGACTGTAATTGTATCTATCAGGGAGGACCTATTTTTTTTATTATTTATCCTCCCTGAACTACAATGGCAGCTTAAATTAAAATTTTTTAACATACCACATACCAATGAAAAATGAAAGCTGCAGCTCCTAAGGTAAAATATAGGTCCTACCCTCGCTGATATGTGTTATTGTTACAATAGGTTCGTCTTTACTATACTGATTTAATAAAATATATAGGATGATTTTTGTACATATATATCTTGCTTTTGATTATTTTATAAGTGTGAAGCAAGGTCTATCTTATACTTAGTGAACTTATAAGTGATTATTTTAAAAGTACTTATTTTAAATGTATCAATTTTATATGTATCAAGGTTCTGTATGTGTTAAAAAATATTTTATCCGAACTTGTTTTTGATGGAAGGGTGGGATGTTATTGTTTTTTAAACTAGATTCCTTTGAGAAACAAGTGTTTGTTGACATCTAAATAATGTAAGGAAGTGATGTAACATACATCGCCTCTGAAGAAGCTACACTTGTTTAGTGCTAAAAGTTTGTTTTGTTGTTTGTCTTAATAAAAAATAAATAAGGCTTTGGCTACTTTTGGCTGCTGAGCATTCCGTTTCTTTTATACACCATTTATTCCTATAAGCTGTCAGACCTGCATGTCTGCCTTCATCAGTCATGCCCTTATATAAAGCCCTTATATAAATCTCACATTCGGCCTTAAATTTGTATTATCTTCATAACAATAACACTCTTATGCTGTCTTTTCATGTGAGCATCTAGCAACCGTACACCATTACCTCAAAAAATCTCATAAGCCCCTTTGCCTGTGGGGACCCAGCTGACCTATTAACTTATTTTTTTTTTCTTCCCACTGCTGCCCCTGCCAGTAGAGTAATGAGTAATGGAATCTACTAATACTGAGGAGTATCCCTATTTATCCCTGTACCTCATTCTAAATACTGAGGATTATCCATCTACTTATCCATGTACCTCATCATAAATACTGAGGGGTATCCATCTACTTATCCATGTACCTCATGCTAAATAATGAGAGGTATCCATCTACTTATCCATATACCTCATGCTAAATACTGAGAGGTATCCATCTACTTATCCATATACCTCATCCTAAATACTGAGAGGTATCCATCTACTTATCCATGTACCTCATCCTAAATACTGAGAGGTATCCATCTACTTATCCATGTACCTCATTCTAAATACTGAGGATTATCCACCTACTTAACCATGTACCTCATCCTAAATATTGAGAGGTATCCATCTACTTATCCATGTACCTCATTCTAAATACTGAGGATTATCCATCTACTTAACCATGTACCTCATCCTAAATACTGAGAGGTATCCATCTACTTATCCATATACCTCATGCTAAATACTGAGGGGTATACGTCTACCTATCCACGTACCTCATCTTAAATACTGAGAGGTATCCATCTACTTATCCATATACCTCATGCTAAATACTGAGGGGTATACGTTTACTTATCCATGTACCTCATCCTAAATACTGAGAGGTATCCATCTACTTATCCATGTACCTCATCCTAAATACTGAGGAGTATCCATCTACTTATCCATGTACCTCATCCTAAATACTGAGGAGTATCCATCTACTTATCCATGTACCTCATCCTAAATACTGAGAAGTATCCATCTACTTATCCATGTACCTCATCCTAAATACTGAGGGGTATACATCTACTTCACCATGTACCTCATCCTAAATACTGAGAGGTATCCATCTACTTATCCATATACCTCATGCTAAATACTGAGGGGTATACTTCTACTTATCCATGTACCTCATCCTAAATACTGAAAGGTATCCATCTACTTATCCATATACCTCATGCTAAATACTGAGGGGTATACGTCTACTTATCCATGTACCTCATGCTAAATACTGAGGTGCATCCATCTACTTATCCATATGCCTCATGCTAAATACTGAGGGGTATACGTCTACTTATCCATGTACCTCATCCTAAATACTGAGAGGTATCCATCTACTTATCCATCTACCTCATGCTAAATGCTGAGGGGTATACTTCTACTTATCCATATACCTCATCCTAAATACTGAGAGGTATCCATCTACTTATCCATGTACCTCATTCTAAATACTGAGAGGTAGCCATCTACTTATCCATATAGCTCATGCTAAATACTGAGGAGTATCCATCTACTTATCCATGTACCTCATCCTAAATACTGAGAGGTATCCATCTACTTATCCATATACCTCATGCTAAATACTGAGGGGTATATGTCTACCTATCCATGTACCTCATTCTAAATACTGAGGATTATCCATCTACTTAACCATGTACCTCATCCTAAATACTGAGAGGTATCCATCTACTTATCCATATACCTCATGCTAAATACTGAGGGGTATACGTCTACTTATCCATGTACCTCATCCTAAATACTGAGAGGTATCCATCTACTTATCCATGTACCTCATGCTAAATACTGAGGATTATCCATCTACTTAACCATGTACCTCATCCTAAATACTGAGAGGTATCCATCTACTTATCCATATACCTCATGCTAAATACTGAGAGGTACCCATCTACTTATCCATATACCTCATGCTAAATACTGAGGAGTATCCATCTACTTATCCATGTACCCTATCATAATTCAGTAGTAAACCTCTCAGTTTCTCCCATCCTTTGGGATCTGATAGGTGTTTTCTGATCCTCGGACATTTACATTCCAGCTGCATCCTTCCCTTAAGTACTCAAACTATATCTGTCTTATTGGAACAACTGCAGTGCACCCTCCATCCCATTCCTTCATTGCTAGACTATCACCCTAGTGTACATGCACTGCCTATTCATTACTTCACACAGGTATGCAGTTAATGCTAAGTCCCTTCTCTTGACATATACATCCTGTCTACCTTAACAATTATCTCATGTAAGACCAAAAAAAACAAGCAAAAAAAAAAAAAAAAACAAATAGAAAAATGTGAAAACTAATCTCATACAAAGGAAAGTGTTCCCTCTTTTTGTGAGCTAGTAATGACTCCAACAGTCACCCCCCCATTCTTATGAAAATCCACATTGCTGTCTGTACCTTTGACTATGCTTGTTATGAAATCTGTTGTCAGTGTGCCCCTCCACCTTGACAGAGTTCTAAATACTTCAGAAAACTAACTTAATGTTCCCAAGGTTCAGGGTAAAATCATACAACTTTTGAAAGCAGTTGTATAATATAGATGTACTTGGTACAGAATCCCCCATAATGGTAACATTCCATCCAACATCTGTATATACAGGACAGAATCACTATTTAACTCTTTTTTGGGTATTACAGAGATTTTCATCTAGAAAAGGGAAGCTCCAATAATACTGGAACTGGGGCATGAAATCCAAGCTAATGGTCTCTGAAAATGATGAACTGCTCGTGATTATTATAAAAAATGTATTAATCCAAATAAAACCAGTCAATGAGCGGACAGCAAAAATACCTTTATTATAGATTTGCACCTGGTAGCAAGCAAAAAAGAACTGCTTTTGCAGATAGAATCATCTACTTCTGCTGTTCTAAAGAAATTTTAGACAGGTGCAGCATGCATACATAATTCAAATTAATCACATATTCAGTAACACAAGTCAGACGTGCACATAACAGACCTAAATAAAAATTAAAGAATCTAAACTAAAAAAAAATAACAGTAGCTGTAACTGCATTATATAAACATTTCTCCACTAAGAAATAAATTAATAATTAATAAACATTGTATAAAACAGTTATGCTCCTTAGAAAGAGTAGTAGACATTGCAAAAACATTAAAAAAGTAATCAGTAAAAGAGTTAAAACTTTTGATAAAATGACTGAGGTTCTGACCAGAATGCAAACAGAAATGTATTTATCATCATCATCATCATCATCATCTTCTTTCAGCTGTTCCCATTATGGATCGCCACAGCGGATCATCTGTTTCCATTTCTTCCTGTCCTCTGCATCTTGCTCTGTCACACCAACCACCTGCATGTCCTCTCTCACCACATCCATAAACCTTATCTTAGGCCTTCCTCTTTTCCTGTTACCTGGTAACTTCATCCTTAGTATCTTTTTCCCAATATACTCAGCATCCCTCCTCAGCACATGTCCAAACCAACGTATTGTTGCCTCTCTGGCTTTGTCTTCAAACCTTCCAACCTGAGCTGACCCTCTAATATAATGATTCCTAATCCTGTCCATCCTTGTCACACCCAGTGCAAATCTTAACATCTTTAACTCTGCCACTTCCAGCTCTGACTCCTGCCTTTTTGTCAATGCCACTGTCTCCAACCCATATAACATAGCTGGTCTCACTACCCTTTTGTAGATCTTCCCTTTCACTCTTACTGGTACTCGTCTGTCACAAATCACTTCTGACACTCTTCTCCACCTACTCCACCATGCCTGTACTCTCTTCTTCACCTCTCTTCCACACTCACCATTACTCTGAACTATTGATGCCAAGTATTTAAACTCATCCACCTTCGCCACCTCTACTCCTTGCATCCTCACCATTCCTCTATCCTCCCTCTGATTCACGCACATATATTCTGTCTTAGCCCTGCTGACCTTCATTCCTCTTCTCTCTAGAGCATATCTCCATCTCTCCAGGGTCTCCTCCACCTGTTCTCTACTCTCACTACAGATCACAATGTCATCTGCAAACATCATAGTCCACGGGGACTCCTGTCTGATCTCGTCTGTCAACCTGTCCATCACCATTGCAAATAAGAAAGGGCTCAAAGCTGATCCTTGATGTAATCCCCCCTCCACCTTAAATGCATCTGTCACTCCCACCACAGACCTCACCACTGTCACACTACCCTTGTACATATCCTGTACCACTCTTATATACTTCTTTGACACTTCCGACTTCCTAATACAATACCACAACTCCTCTTTAGGCACGCTGTCATATGCTTTCTCTAAGTCTACAAAAACACAATGCAACTCCTTCTGACCTTCTCTGTACTTCTCTATCAACACTCTCAGAGCAAACATCACATCTGTAGTGCTCTTTCCTGGCATGAAACCATACTGCTGATCACTAATCATCACCTCCCTTCTTAACCTAGCTTCTACTACTCTTTCCCATAACTTCATGCTGTGACTGAACAATTTAATCTCTCTGTAGTTACTACAGCTCTGCACATCACCCTTTTTCTTAAAAATCAGTACCAAAACACTTTTTCTCCATTCCTCAGGCATCCTCTCACTTTCCAAAGTTTCATTAAACAATCTGGTTAAAAACTCCACTGCCATTTCACCTAAACACCTCCATGCTTCCACAGATATGTCATCTGGACCAACAACCTTTCCATTTTTCATCCTCTTCATAGTTATCCTTACTTCCTACTTGTTAATCCATTGCACTTCATGATTCAGTATCCCCACATCATGCAACCTTCTCTCCCTCTCATTCTCTTCATTCATCAACCCCTCAAAGTACTCTTTCCATCTGCTCAACACACTCTCCTCGCTTGTGAGTATGTTTCCCTCATTATCCTTTA
The DNA here is from genome assembly GCF_019279795.1 of Protopterus annectens. Classification (NCBI taxonomy): domain Eukaryota; kingdom Metazoa; phylum Chordata; order Ceratodontiformes; family Protopteridae; genus Protopterus; species Protopterus annectens. The sequence goes on along the minus strand of NC_056743.1, from coordinate 1,870,502,796 downwards.
TCACCTTTGCCTGCTGCCCATCTTTCCTAGCTCGGTCCCTCTGTCTAGCCAATCGGTACAGGTCCTTTTCTCCCTCCTTAGTCTCCAACCTTTCATACAACTTTTCATATGCCTTATCCTTAGCCTTCGCCACCACTCTCTTTGCCATGCAACTCATCTCCTTATACTCCTGTCTACTTTCTTCATCTCTCTGACAATCCCACTTCTTCTTTGCCAACCTCTTTCTCTGTATACTTTCCTGTACTTCCTCATTTCACCGCCATGTCTCATTGTCGTCCTTCCTCTGTCCAGATGTCATACCAAGCACCTTTCTAGCCGTCTCCCTTACTAGCTCTGCTGTAGTTACCCAGATATTTGGTAACTCACCCTATGCTCCTCCCTCTTGTTAAAATATGTATTCACCACAGCCATGTCCATAGTTTTCAAAAAATCCACTACCATCTGACCTTCTGCATTCCTTTGTTTAACACCATACCTACCCATCACTTCCTCATCCCCTCTGTTCCCTTCACCAACATACCCATTGAAATCTGCTCCAATCACCACTTTCTCACCCTTGTGTACACTCATCACCACTTCATCCAACTCACTCCAAAATTTTTCTTTCTTGTCCATCACACACCCAACTTGTGGAGCATATGCACTAACAACATTCATCATTACACCATCAATTTCCAGCTTCATAAACATCTCTCTATCAGACAGTCTTTTCACCTCCAAAACACTCTTAGCATACTGTTCCTTCAGGATAACTCCTACATCATTTCACCTCCCATCCACACCATGATAAAACAATTTGAACCCATCTCCGATACACCTAGCCTTACTCCCCTTCCATCTGATCTCTTGCATACACAATGTACCAACCTTCCTTCTCTCCATCATATCAGCTAGCTCTCTCCCTATACCAGTTATACTGCCAACATTCAAAGTTCCGACCCTCACTGCCACAGTCCTAGCCTTTCTCCTCTCTTCCAGCCTTCAGCCATGCCTTTCACCTCCTCTCCTCCTTCGGCCAACAGTAGCCCAATTTCCACCAGCACCCTGAAGGCTAACAGTATTGGTGGTGGTCGTTGTTAACCCGGGCCTCGACTGATCCAGTATGTAAATATTTACTGGTGTCCGCATGAATGATTTGGCCAAAATTTACACCGGATGCATTCCTGACGCAACCTTCCCCATTTATCCGACCTTGGGACCGGCACAAAGAAATGCACTGGCTTGTGCATCCCCAGTGGCTGGGTTAGAAACAGAGATTTACTTATATTTTATTTTATTATTTTGCTTTAAAAAGGATATATCAAAGCATTGCAATTTTTGTTGGTAGCATAGAGGGATAGCATCATAACTGCATCCCGACCAAAAGTTTAACTAGCAGCTCAGATGCTTAAAAGTTGAGATAAGAAGGATGGGGTGTGCCCATCCTCAAGGGAGGGACACTGGTTGTCACCCAACTTGTGTTGCTGCTCTGATAATGAGGTTTCATACAGAAAAGCAGCGAAGCCCATTATAGGGCAGGTAGGCAGTGCTAAGAGGATAAGGGTGTGGCTTCTGAAGCTGGGGAAGACAGCACCTATTGGCACATATAAGGGAGCACACTTAACACAACAAAGGGAAGTAAGTTGTCCTAGTGGTGACAAAAGTGATCACATCAGTACTTAATTTCTGGCATGCCAGGATAACAGCTCCCTCGAGCAAAGGATGCATGATCAAGGGGTGGCTTGATGTTCATCAGGCACATGGCCAAAAATTATATAAAAATGCATATTGCAAACATCAGTGTTCTCCATCACATAACTGTGACAAGGTATAAAAGGAAAAATCAAAAATAATAAGTAAAAGAGAAAAAAAGAACTGCTTAATGGATAAATGCAATCAATCATCAAGAGAAGGAAAAAGGGAAAATGATGAGAAAAAAGTAGAAAAAAATCTACATTCTTTATGCTTTGGCTTGAGCCCACTAAATTATTTAATAATTTAAAAATGATTTCTACAATCTTTCTAAAGAAAATGAGGACAGTAGATTTTCTTTTCAGACAGAATATATCATTTAGTTCCAAGCTGGATAGGGTTACTCTTTGTTTTGTCTTTACATCATAACCATTTAGTTTATGTAAAAGAAAGTATCATAGATCATGCATTACAAGGCCGCAGTGATGCAGCAGTTAGCATTGTTGCCTCATAGCAAGAGGTTCTTTGGTTTGATTCTCAGCTGGAATTCCTTCTGTGCCGAGTCTGCATATCCTCCCTGCAGCTGTGTGACTTTAAAGGCATGCAGGCAGGTGTGTGTGCATGTGGGTTTGCCTTCCGTGAAGGTTGGATGTCGGGCTGGCAAATCGGCACTGTAAAAACCACTAGCAATCATTAGCAGACTGGTGATCTGCTGTGGTGACCCCTAACTGGGAAAAGCCAAAAGAATTTATTTTTATCACACATCATGCACTATATCTGCTTTTCAAATCAGATCAATTAACCTGACTGTTATTTGCCATCATGGGTTAACTTGGGGTCAACTTCACAAACAATGCAAATCAAATTGTCACATATTCAGTTCCTTCATTCGTTAGAGTAACAATAAAAAGTTAATACTTAACTCCATCAAAGTTAAAGCTATAGTCTTTGGCAGAACTCCTTAAAATACCTTGCAATTTTACTCAACCCCTATCTTGACTTTCACCTTCATCTTGAGAACATATGCAAAATCATGGGCTAAAATGAAAATCTCCTAATTCCTTTCTAGATTATATATGAATGCCATTAGCAAAGTCATTCTGCTAGCTCAATATGAATATGGTCTCCCTTTAAGTGTAACAGTTTCTAAAAGTCCCCAATATTCAAACAATCTAAGATTCTGTTGTTTTACCACTTTGTCACCTATAAATGAACACCACAGCAAAACCATTGAAAAAAACAAATGGCTACTTGTCCAACAATAGACTTACTCCTACTCGACTCTCAGCTATTCAAACTTCTCATAGAAGAAACCTACTCTTTACTAAACTAATCAGGCAACCTCATGTAATCTTAAAAGTCATAAAGCCTCTGAACCTCTTCTGTAAACACTCAAACAAGACTGCATTGCACACACCACTCTTACTCTATGCTAGACCCCAAACTGTGGGATTTGCTCTCCTGAAATATTTATTTATTTTACATTTGTTGACCGGGATAGTCTAACTGGATTTATGTCCATTTTCAGTAGAGTCTCAGGGAGATAAGCTCCAAGAGATTACTAGACTACTAACATACAGGTACTAGTTGTTATACAGTTAAATACTACAAATTTTAAACAGTTCAGGAATCTTCACAGTTTATACAAAAAAAAGTTACAAGCATTAAATAAGATATTTTAGACTTTATGTACAAGACTTCATTAGTAACTAGAAAGTAATTGTTAAACAAATACATACTTCAAGTTTCAACAGTTCAGCAATGCTCACAGTTTAAACAATACTTGTTGCCTGCCTTAGGTAGGATGCTTTAGAATTATATGCATAAGAATTTAACTAATTATTTTAAATTATCTCTAATAGGATAAGATATGTTTTTGCCAAGGATAGGTCCTGATCTAAAAAGACACAGATAGAGCAGGAATTAGGTCTTAAGAGAGGGTATATGGGATATAGTATGTGATTAGTCTGGATTTATACAGGGACATAACCAATGGGTTTTAAGATAGAGTTTCAGATTGTGTTTAAAAAGTATAAATGAAGACAGTGATGTAAGTTCATGGGGGAGTTGGTTCCAATACTTTCCAACTGCATTCGAGAACAGAGCATTTCCTGCCATGTTATTAGATTTACATGTTGATACAAGTAGTTTATTAGATGAGGGTAAAGTTGAAAGGTTCTTATATTGGGTAATGAGACTAGCAAGTATTGGGGTATTGGTAGGTTGGAAAAGGGTTTTGTGCACAATGGTGAGTTGTTTAAAGTGAATCTGATTCAGAAGCTCTAACTAGCCTAATTGTTTCAGATTATGGCAGTGATGGGACCTAAAGGAGGAAGCAGTAGCAAATCTGGCAATGCTATTGTAAGCGTTGGCTAGCTTGTTAAGGTTATTTTTTGACAAGTTAGTATATATGGAAGAAACATAGAGAAGTGTGGAGATAAGGTGGGAATAGGCAATAGTGGTTCTGGCTAGTGGAGAGAGAAAGGGTTTTATCCTATAGATGAAGCCTAGTTTCCTGTTCACAGTTTTTATGGTATTGTTGATATGGGTTTCAAAGTTCAGGTTGTTATCTATGGTTACCCCTAGAAATTTAGTTATTGGATCGGGAGATATGAGTGTACCATTATTGGATAAGACTGAAAAGTTCATTGGGAGTGATTTATGTGTAGGAGTGAAGAGGAGGAGTTTGTTTTTTGGGGGGGTTCAAGAGAAGGCAGCATTGTAGAAATAAATTTTATGTTTTATTGAACATTGTCTGAGTTAGAGTCTATAGTTGGGATTGAGATTTAGCTGAGCAGATTATTGTTGAATAATCTGCATATTGTACACCGTTAGTTAAAGGAATAGCTGGGTTGAGGTCATTGATAAATATTGAGAAAAGGAGGGGGCCAAATATAGAGCCCTGAGGAACACCTAGGGTAACTGAGAGATGGGATGAGAGGTTGTTGTCCCATAGCACTGCCTGCTGTCTATTATCCAAGGTAGGACCGGAACCATTTTATAGTCTTTGTGTCCAGAGAGAAGGATTTTAGAATATTGAGAAGTAAGTGGTGGTTGACCATGTTGAATGGTTTTGAAAGGTTGATGAAAAGTGCTGAAGAGAGAAGATTGTTATTACGGTTTTTATTGATGCTGTCAGTGAAGGATAGGAGTGCAGTTGTACTGTGGAAAGGCCTGAAGCCATGTCGAGATTTGGCCAGTAAATTGTTCTGGAGTAGGTGGTCTAGTAACTGTCTGTGGATGCACTTTCCATTATTTTAACTAATGGGGAAAGCAGAGCTATGGGACGATAGCTAGAATATTCTCTGGAGTGTCCACTGTTGTGTAGGGGGATAATGTAGGAGATTTTCCAGATGGTGGGAATAGTGCTTTCTTGTATGGTTCTATTTGTCAGCAATGATACAGAATAAGCTATGACTTTGGCTGCCTTTTGCAGGTATTCAGCAGGTAGCTGGTCAGCTGAGGGGGTAGTAGGTTTTAGTTTACTTAAGAGGTTGCAAATGAGGGAAGTTGGGACAGGTTGCAGGTTTAGAGTTGGGAGAGAGTTAGTAGTATTGGTTGGAAGGGCAGAGCTATCGGCAGTTGATTAGCAAAGGCAAATCCTTCTATCCCATATTCCATGTACATCAAAAGCTCATCAGAGATCTCAAGCTAAATGCACATGTTCTGCCACGTAACCAAACAGTAACTGCCCCTCTCCATCGCTATTTGCACATCTTATTTCTCTGTAGCTAGCTTTGTAATCTGTACAACAATATAGAATATTTGCTCCTGTATTTGAGTCTCTCTATTCATTTGAAAACATTGTAGATGCTCTTTAGGACCTTAATGTACAGCTATTGCTTTTAATAGGCTTGTTATTTTGTGTAATGCTGCTCATAGGTTCATAGGTTCATACTAGGCTATCTGCCCTAGGGCATTTATAAGCCTAGCCAGAGTGTGTGTGGCTTTCACCACCCCTTAGGATGAGAATACTATACCCATTAGTTTGCTGTGCCTCTGTCCAGCAGTGATACAGAGATGATTCCCAGGGTAAACCTACGATCTCCCATCCACTCGTCAAGATTTCTCTTGAACAGAGTCAGTGAGGGGCTCTGCCTCACATGGACTGGGATTCTGTTCCATAGTGTAGGGAGTCTCTGGGTGATGAATCTGTCCCTCCAGCACGTCCTATTTATATCCGTGTTGAGGTTTAAGTCTCTTGCTCTCGTGGCTCTGGTGGATTTGGATTTTTTGAGGTGGAGCATGTCCATTAATTCCGGGTTGGACATGGCCTTGTATATGGCCTTCTTATCTTTTTGTACATCTTGGTTTAAGGAAGTTAGTGCAGCCAGGTGATTTAGAAGTAGTGAGTCCTCTAGCATATGTTTCCTCCTAGTTGACATACTGGATTTCTGTTTGGAGGTCTTATCCATTACTGTGTAAGCCATTTGAAGATGGTTCAGACTGAAGATAAACTACTAGTAATTCACTAATTTGCAGTTCAATCTCTTGTTTTCAGAATGAGGGCTACAATTTGTCACCCTACCACTATGGAGCACACTTAAGGGCTGCAAGGGTGATTTAATAAAAAAAAAATGCTGTTGTACTTTTGGGCAAAGAGTGAAATTGGTCAGTGTAGACCTGTTCTCTATAGGAGTTCAGAAACTTAATAAAATAAAACAAAATAAAATAAAACAAAACAAGTACATACAGACATAAATGCATACCTCTACAGTACCAACACAGATGTAAGCATATATAACTTATTGGTAACAGTTTTAAGGCTCAATATTGTATTACATACAAAATGCCCTGCTTCTAAAATAAGTCATTGCAAAACTGATAAAGACAGTCTAAATACATTCATAAAGTTACAGAGACATTTACTGACATGTAGGTAGGTTAGGGTAAAGGGGTGCCTATACTAGGTCTATAGTCAGCTGGTACTACTGTTATGGAGTACTTGTACCTGCGTTCAGTAGTTCTGTCTATATTCATTACTGGTACCTGCATTCAGTACTTGTACCTGCATTCATTACTGGTACCTGCATTCAGAAATGAATATCAACACTATATTTGTGGTCATGATTGAAACTCTGAAGTGCTCATGTAATGCAACAGTACAAAGAAGCTAATTTTTTCTTGGTCATCAACTTTTTGTCAAGAAGACCTTTTTAGTCCTCACTTTGATGCTTTCACCAAGGAGATAACTTTCATTTGAGAGGGTCACCAGTTCAGTTATGTGCAAAGAGCACCAGATAACCTAGCCTTGGTCATTTATAAGCATTACACTGAATAATAAGTGCCTATTTTTATTTTATTTTCCAAACAGATTCTAGCACTTGGGATTGTTGTTGAGTTTTTGATACAGAATGGACCATGATTTTTTTTTACATTGTTAAGTAACACATGTTTTCCTTTTGGAGTATATACTGAATACAAATGCATTATATTTCACCAGCATATACATTTATTATATTGCAGTATTACTTTGAAAAAAAAAACGGTAAAGACAAATGTATATACAATAGACTATCAAGTCTTTGCATAATATATCAAGTTGGGGTGCACTTGTGCACTTGAGACTGCTCATACAGTCATATGCTCTATACCATAGCTTCAACTTGACCAGAGTATTTTTTTTTAAATCACTCATGCAGCCCTTAAATGTGCCTCATAGTGGTAGGGTGACAAATTGTAGCCCTCATACTGAAAATAAGAGATTGAATGGCAAAGTAGTGAATTACTAGCAGTTTAAATTCAGTCTGGACCATCTGCAAATGGCTTATGCAGTAATGGATAAGACCTCCAAACAGAAATCCAGTATGTCAACTAGGAGGAAACATATGCTAGAGGACTCACTACTTCTAAATCACCTGGCTGCACTAACTTCCTTAAACCAAGATGTACAAAAAGATAAGAAGGCCACTGCTGAGAAAATTATGACAGAGGTGGTAGCCATACTTAAAAGACTGGACCAGCAACTCCACGAGATTTTAAAGCAGAAGGATTGCATGAATGTCCGTTAGCATCAATTGGATGATTTTGCATAAATGGTACAAGAAATTGGAGCTTAAGATCTCGAGAATTTCTCCTAAATGAACAGTCTCAGAGTTATTGGCTTGACAGAGGGCCTGGAAGGTAATAACCTGAATGCCCTTATCAATGGGGACTTGGCTAATCTATTGCAAACCAAGACCCCTCTGGTTAGTGACAGTGTCCATCATGTTCAAAGAAGGGACATGATTAACATGCAGCAACAATTCAGTTTTTTGATGCCTTAATTATGTTGATTGGGAAAAAATACTAAGAATGGCTAGGGACCTGGAGGTAATTGTAAAGTGGGGGGCACAGTGCACTTTGCTGATGATTACAGTCCTGCAATATTCAACAAAAAGAAGGCCCTCATTCCCACCATCAAACAATTCAAAGATGGGGATATCAGATTCATCTTCACTTACCAGCACCTTTAACAGTGATGAAAGGACCCCTCAAAATTACATTCAGCTTCCTGTATGAAGTTGAAGCCTACCTAACTCCTCTAGGCTCCAATACCCCATAGTCCTTGTAGTATGACAAAGTGGGAGTAGACACCAAAAGAAAGCTGTTACAATTCCCTGAAGTGGCAGGGTCATCTCTGGGGAAAAAGAATGACCCAGGGTCTACTTTGGATGGTTATGTCAACCCAAAGACCTCCCCCCCACCAGGCACTAGACCTGGTCTCCTTCCACTGCTCCCACAAAACAGATTCCTCTCACTAGCAGATCTTTTGGAACTGGAGGTTGGTCTACAGCTAGAACTGGCTGTTTTGGAATACTCCCATTCTGTGAGGCAATGTTTTCTGAGTAAGCAAGCCCAGGACAGAGTAGCTTTTGTACAAGTGGTTGTGGCCACCACTGCTACCAATGGGCAAACCTGAACTGGGACCTTCAGGCCAGTGAATGTTTTTATTATTTATTGAGTATTCTATTTCATGGATTAGAGGTGAGGGATAGACAGCACTGTTGTTGGGAATGCAGTAACTATTTCATGCTTGTGGGATAAGACTGCTGTTGTGTTTGATGTTGTTTTTTAATTACCCAGCAGTGTGCCTGGCCCTCTGGTTGATTCCTTCAGTACTGTATGTTGGATCTTACCAAGGGATTGCTTAATGATATAATGGCACCTTATTCATTGATAGACTGTGCCATTGGTAACTTTCCATAAAGGGAGTCCAGCCCCTGCAGCAGTGCCCCTGTAGCTGCTACATTTTAAACTTCTGAAAGATATGCAGTAATGCTTGGGATGATGACTAACTCCCCTTAAGGACAGTGAACATTTCCTTGTTTGTACTCATGGACTGTCCTTCCATTTTGGCAGTAGATAACTAAGTAACACCAAATGTTGCCATGGCTGTGCTGATATTGTACCATGTTTACTAGGGTTTGTGATATCTTTTGACATATTCTTCGTACTGGAATGATATAATGGTTTGATTGGCAGTGACTGCTCTACTTAGTATTCACCCACAACTATGGGTGATTAATGAACCATGAGGAACACTGATGGCTGGTCAAGGTCTGAGTTGGTTACCACCCAGATGTTTGCAGAGCTGCTTTCAGGAATAATTGGCAAGAGAGCTGCACTTTTTTCACATATGACAGTGAGTCTTACTTTCTCTGTATATATACAACTTGTGTAAGTTTAACTCATTCATAATCTGCATTTCGATGATTTGTAGAGTAGCCTCAGTTCCACAGGATGGAGCACTTGAGAGGTACACAGTGGTCTGCAGTACTGTGGTATGTGGTACTCCAGCAGTGTTGTATCCTTGTGAAAGTCTGTAAACAGTCTTTCCTAACAGTAATTTTGGTATGGAAACACTATTGTTCAATACTGTGCTTACAATGCACATGTGTAGCTGTGCTGAGTGCAGGTTACACATCTGTAGACCTACAACTGTATCAGTGGGACTGAAGCCCATTTCTGTAGGATTGCAATGGCTGCACAGTCCTTTCTGCCTTGGTTTTAATTACACTACTGATCTGTGTGTCCCTGCTTGGGACTAAGCAGTATTAACAATGTGGATGTATGGTTGCATTACTTGTCTAGATATTGCTGTTCTGTTACAGACAGCTGTGAACAATCTCTCCCACTTACTGTCTTTCGGATGGTGTACTTGACTGCCATCAGTGCACTTACTAGGGACATCCACAGATTTTACACCTTGCATGATATTCCTTTCTCACATTGAATCCATTTCTACGAGACACCATGGCTGCTGTCAGTGAAGCTCCATCCTGTAAGGTATCAAGTGGGAATCTGTGTATCACCTGGCACAGCTATATTCCTGTAGGTACACCCCACAATTAATACCTATTAACTTCAGAGATACACTAGTGATCAGTATATCTATGGTAACCATCATCTACTTATCCCTGTCCAGCTGTGTCTTGCTCAGAATAGCCAGGCCAATATACTGTTCCTTGACAAGACATAATCTCATCTGTGATAGACTCACAAAACAGCAATCAGTCACAAATGAACAAAACCTGGATATGTGAAGAGCATTCTAAAACATGAAAACAGTAAAAAACATTTTTGCTGGGAAATTATGTACCCGCAATTTGGATGTTGCATCCCCCTCACCCCCTCTACTTACATTATAATTTGAGGATCCACCATTATAGGAAAGGGAAAATTCTCCTGTACACTGGCAAGTTATCCTTCCAGGAATGAGTTTATCATTTGCACAATTATGATTGACCATATGAGTGTGGACCACAAATGTCTCACAAACAAGCCTGGCTCCCCAACATATGAGTAGCAGTACTCAGTGAATGCAGACATCACCTGCTTATGAATATGGTCTGCTATCTCTCTAGGTGTACTCATATCCTCGAGAGGTGGCAAACAGAGACTTAACAAGACTTAACAGAGACTTACCAAGTTCATCCTTTCCAAGAATGGAGTCCTGCTTCAGGTACTCATTTTTTGGGAGGAAGGTGTCCTCTACTGTGATACAGTGATTCAGGATTCAAATGTCATGGGAATGGAATTCTATATCACAACAATTTTGGAATGGTGTCAGTGACAAGATAAGTCAGTGAAAACATCTACAAATGAATAAAGCCACCTCTCACTGCAATCCCCATGGATGAGAAGTCATTCTTAGCATCCCTGCAGGGAGACAATGATGGAAGACCTATCATACTTGGAGAAGTGGACACTGGAGCTGGGAGTGGTGAGATGGCATGTATCTCACATGGACAAAGACAACAAGCTAAGTTTGGTATCTGCACATGGTTTGATGATAGTGAAGATGTAAACACATTCATTGTCCCACAGTTCCTAGACACATTGACATTATTTGTCTTCTTCCTGTGTAGTCCTGCACATATTGTGGGTGGCACTGTGGCTCCCCTCATGCCTGCTTTTCTAGAGGATGCACAGAAAAGGGGTTCACCAGTCCTGCCTATCCTGGCTGACTGCACAGCCACTGCAGCCTCTGGACTTGTGGCAGCAAATCTGCATTCTCCATACAGATATCCACTGTATAGGCTACCACCAATTTAAGTCACCAGCCACTATCACAGACAGACCTAAATGTTGGTTCAGTCAACAAATATGTAAGGCTGTGAAGTAGGCACAGTCCGTAGCTACTCACACTTACCTAGAATTGACTGGCATAGTGCATGGCCATTGGGGAGACTGTCACCCATCATTATGTCTACCAAATCTTTAAGGAAAGAGTGGAGTCCATGGATAATGTCAAGATTAGATTCATGTGGTCTATAGTGGTGAACTTTGTATCCACAGCCACCACCATGTAGATGTCAGCCTGAGGCACCATCAATAATCAACATTTTATAGTTCAGTGCTGTCCATGCTAGTGACATGTGCCTTCCCATGGTTGTTATATAGGATAACAAATACAGATGACACAGTCTGCAAATGCCACAGCTGAAGTATCACCATGCCACATTCCATGACAGGAACAGCCAATCTGCAGAGCCACACACGGTGTGGCACCACATGTGCACATCTAAAGGTTCTGTTGTCCATTTATACCATGATTGTGTCCCGGGATCCTCTAAGACACCTATGACCACCCATTGCAAGGACCCCACTGCATGAGTACATGGTGCTTCCCATGATCCACCATCACAGTAGCCCCAATGTATAGGTCTGCCATCAGTCCCTCTCCTGGTCAGTAGTGGTAATCCTCAATCCTCTGGTTAAATCCCTGCTCTTGATAAAATCTGCAACTCTATTGTCCATTAGCCTCACACCTCTTGGTTGTGCAGACACCCATGTGCTCTTGTGTTTCTAGTTTCATATGCAAATGATAATGGTGGAAATCAATGCCACTTAGCTATATGAAGTAAGTAACTAGGAGTCTCAGATCTAGAACTCATTCCATTAAATCAGGATGCAATATTCTGGGCTTCTTACTATTATGAGAAAGTGTATCAAATAACAATTTATAAAAAACAGAATATCATCCCATCATTTATCATTTGAGAAAACAGGTGAAACACATCTCTAGAGAAATATCAATAATTACTCCTCAGAATATTTCTACCACTGCCTGACTATGTTACTATTCAAGTTCAAGTTCAGGCACTTTATTGTCATTGTATAATACAACAAAATTACTTTTCATGACAACCCAAGGTGCATTAAAAGAAAAATAAAGAAAATAGAAAATAAAAACTATAAAACACCTAAAATACAATAGTAAAACAATAATGAAACAAATTATTATCATCTAAGAACAATAACCTAAAACTTTTATTGCACTGTTACGTAGTACTATGTATGCATCATAATATAAACACATGCCCAGCTAAATATTACACTCTTCATTTAAGGAAAATGACTTCTCAAACTGGGAATCATCAGAGTTCAAAAAAGTTATGGCAGTTGGAAAAATGCTAATTCTCAATCTATTTCTGCTTATATAATCGATCTAAAGTGTCTACCTGAATGGAGAAGCTCAAACAAAATATTTCGAGGATGAATTTTGTCCTTAGTAATATTCTTGTCCCTTCTCACACAACAGTTTTTATACAAGTGCTCAAGTGATGGTAATTCAATGCCAGTAATAGCCCCTACAGTTTTTATAATCCCCCTGAAAGGCCTTTTTGTCAGCCATAGTGCAGTTATTATACCAAGCCGTCATAAAATTAGTCAAGACATTCTATAGTGCATCTGTAAAAATTGTCCAGCAACTTCTGGGGAAGATTACTCCACTTTAACTTTCTCAGAAAATAAAGAAGTGGTTGTTCTTTACTTATAACATCCAGCGTATTTTCAGTCCAAGACATATCATCAGCAATGGTGACTCCCAAAAACTTAAAGATGGAAACTCTCTCTATAACCACATTATTGATTATTATTGGACCATATTTGTTATTGTTGGTCCTAAAATAAAAAATCACTTCTTTGATCTTTTTAGTATTTAATACCAATTCATTGGTATCACACCACCATATTAGGTTCCAAACCTCCTCCCTATATGCAACTTCATAGTTATTTGATATCAACCCAATGGCAGTCATATCATCCTCAAATTTAACAATAATATTTGAGTCATGGATGTGTTTACAATCATGGGTGAAGAGAGCAAAGAGGAGGAGACTTAATGCACAGCCCTGAGTCGCACCAGTATTCAAAATAAGAGTAGAAGAGGCATGCTTACCCAACCTGATAAAGTGAGGTCGATTGGTGAGAAAGTCCAATAGCTGATGACATACAGACTGAGCAAAACCCAGTGCAAAGGGTTTATTGATCAACTGATTTGGTATGATAGTATTAAATGCTGAACTATAATCAACAAAAAGCAGGTTTTTCCAAATGTGAAAGAGTAGCATGCAGAGTCACACAAATAGCATCCTTAGTTGATCTAATTGCCCAATAGACAGATTGATGTTGTTCTAAATTGCCAATCATTCAACATGCTTTGCAACAATAGAAGTAAGAGTGATTGGTCAATAATAATTAAAACAAGTTATCCTCTGTTTTTTTTTTTTTTTTTTTGGAACAGGCCCACCCAATAATTGAAGATTTCAAACACATAGTAATCACACATAAAGAAACGGAAAGCTTA
>NC_056743.1:1870459846-1870488552 GCF_019279795.1 Protopterus annectens | reverse complement strand
TCCTGCCTCCCCTACAAAAAATAACTAAAGGCAAGCAGTAAGTGTCAATATTTATTGTTTTCACCACAAATCACAAAATCACAGTAGGGAACCAGCAAATTTATTTCTGTTGCTTTTTGTACTGTAAATTGCTCTATTTATTAAGCCATAAAGTATCCGTTATATTCATGAATGACAGAGAAAGCTGCAAGGAAAGTTCCAATACTAAAATATGCAAAGAACTATTTGGCGTTAAGGTGTTAAATTTAAATCTGAAAAATATAACAGTTGTTTTATGCACCCCACACTCCCAATGTCAACTCCAAGCTGAAACCACCTCAGAGTGAACAGACTACTTAGTGTGATCCAAAATATTCTCTTTACTGTGAGATATCACAACCTTTGACTTAGTATATTATTAACAGGGATAACGGGTATAGCTCCACACAACATGAGCACAAGGTCAGACCACTCTGAAAACTTAACTTTTTTCATTCATATTAAGCAATGTATTTATCCTCGTAGATTGTGTTTATAATTATATAATAAACATTTGCTGTTAAGTTTGACATTGCTGGGTTTTGTATATATGGCAATTTTATAATCTATATTTGCAATTACACAATTAATTTGCAGTGTTCTCATGTTTTAACAGGACCCCATTAAAATATATAGGTTGTCATTTGTTGAGGATAGCACAACAGAAATGTTGAAACTACATGTTCAGATAGTAATAATAACATATATGCTTTCAGATATAAAGTACCTTCCGCTCACATTTGTGAGATTCTGTCTCCGTATGTAACTTCTATGTTTTTCATTTCTGTTCTTTCTGTAGCAATTTGAAGATATGTTGTTTCTTGATGTATAACCCTTCCTTATTTGCTGCACTATTTCATCCCTCCTCTTCTGTTGCTACTTTTCGTACACAAATCCTTGTTCTTTCCTTATTTGTCTTTCTTTTACCTAACTCCAGTTCTACTCTTTACGCCCTTCCCCTTTCTATCTGCCTTACTCTATATCACTTGAACTAAATCTGTTCCTTAAAATTTCCATATTTTCTCCTGTTGCCTCATTTTCTCCTATCTTATACTCCTTCGGTGTCTTTTTGATGGTGATAATATTCTTCCACAACTCCAGTATCCCTTGCCCTTCACTCTTTCTAGATGTTTCCAGTGTTGTTCTTAACCCATTCTGCCATGTGTGGTAGTGCTGCTTGATCAGCTACTTTTCATGATCTTATAATGTCTCCTCACCACCCCAAATCACTTCTTCCCAAACTCCATCTCTCCATATGCACCTCAGAAATAGGTGTGTGTGTGTGTGTGTGTGTGTGTGTGTGTGTGTGTGTGTGTGTGTGTGTGTGTGTGTGTGTGTGTGTGTGTGTGTGTGTGTGTATATATATATATATATATATATATATATATATATATATATATATATATATATATATACATGTGTGTGTGTGTGTGTGTGTGTGTGTTGTGTAATCCTAGTCTCTTCCTCTATAAATCTCCAACACTTGGCATCTCCTTTCCTCCCATATTTCCTTAATCTACCAGACATAATATACCATCCACTGATTTCCTTACCTATTCATAATATAGCTGTCATAATCCCTGTATAGTCTCAGATTGTTTGCATTCCTCCTACCTCACTCTAACCACATTGACTCTTCTTCCCTTCTTACCTTTTTCACTGACATTAACTCCTTTCTCCTTTTATTCATCGCCATCCTTTAATTTTATTTATATTCCTGGCAGTTTGTTTGTTTGTGTCTTTTGGCTTTTCCTGGTTAGGTGTCGCCACAGCGGAACTCCGGTCCGCTAATGATTGGCAGTTGATTTTTATGTACCAGCTTGCCAGGCCTGACGCACAACCTTCAACGAAGGTACGCCCATTCACGCATGTCTCCACGCAGAAGACGCTCTAGCTGAGAATCGAACCGGACAGTGTCTTACTGTGGGGCGACACATCCACTTAATTCTACTCAACTGACCATTTGTATTCTTTTTCCCTAAATCAGTTTCTTATTTACTCCCTTATTTACTTATTTTTTTCAACTGCAACCAGTCTATCCTTTCAAAGAGATTACTGTTTCTCTGTTTCATGTTCACTGAATGTAAAAGAATATGCACAAATCTGTATACAATTTTGTCAACAACAGAAAATGCAACTTTTTAACCATAATACTGCAAACATAACATGGAAATATAAAGGAGACTCCATCATATTTTGCACATAATAAACACCTTCTAACTTGTCACTGCACTCTAGCTTTTCCATATCTTTTAACCTGACATTCCTCTCCATTTCTTAGACAGGTGGGCTGTCCTAGAATTACTTAACTCTCCTTCTCCCAATATTATTACTTAGCATGTGTCTACCTCTTCTGTTGTTTCCCATCCTGTGCTGTATACCTTTGCAAATATTCTCATTTTGGCTTCTTCTCGATTTGTGTCTCTGACTTTGACACCCTTTATGTAAATTTCTCTATCATCTCCTCCTCCTCTAATATTTTTGAATATATTGATCAATTGTTTCTATCTTTTAACCACAGATTCATAGTTAAAGCTATCGCAAGTGCAGCAAAAGTTAACATGCTACAATTCTTATTCTGTTCTGTTTCTATTCTATCATGCATTGGTCCAACTACACTGAGAGGGTATCCTCATCCCCTCAGCACAGCAGTCTGGCATCATCTCTCAGTCTGGAGCTATCTATATTTCAGGATGGACCCCAGTTGTCTATATATTTATATCTATCTATCTATCTATCTATCTATCTATCTATCTATCTATCTATCTATCTATCTATCTATCCACACACACACACACACACACACACACACACACACACACACACACACACACACACACACACACACACACACACACACACAATAAAATCAATATGATGCAGCAGCAGAAATGAAACCACTAATTACACTTTAGTAAAGACATAAAAACAGGTTAACACTTTCATCCTATACAGTTATTAGGACTTCATTAGATAACCTTCATGACTCAAATAACCAGATTTTATATCATGCACTCATAGTTATTCAGTCATACTGTGCTGATCTCTGGTGCTTATTTCACAACATCTAATGGATGGTTAAATTTATTCTAATACATAAAATGTAACTTTTTTATAATATGTATGTTCAACAGAGGCCAGGATTCATTAACAACTACACAAAGTGTAACAATTGTGTTGGCATCGCACAATGCCTCCAACCTGATTGCATGCAATTTGGTATTCAATAAATAGTTCTAAACAATGTATAGAGCTGCATAATAACTGTAAACTGCAGAATATGTTAACTAAAGCATAAGCAGTGGAAGAACATGCTAACTCATTAACTCCTATGTGGTGTGGAACGTCACACCTCTGGCAGCCTACACACAGCCTGCATTTCTGAGCATGTTCTGAAAAATAAACTTAAAAAGCATAAGATAGGTAAATGTAAACATTTTGTGACCAGTAAACATAAGTAAAACTGCACAAACAACATTATCAGTAAGTAGTATTCTTTATAGTGATAATAGTGCATTCATAGCCTTTCCGTAAATACTATAACATGTTATAGTGGGAAGAAACCCTATATTTTTGCTAAACTTTCACAAACAAATTCTCATATCTTGCAAACTATGCAACCTAGACATATATTGTCAGAACATTTTTGTTAACCAGACATAAGCTTTCACACAACAGCAAGAAAATCTCTTCTGAATGCACATTTATTGAGATATTTATATAAATATGAAAACATATGCTTAATTGCAAATATCAAAGACAGTTTTCTTCAACAACATCTAAAGTTACGCCTGATGACATGCAACAGTTTGACAGTCACTTGTTTTTTTTAAATACAAAGTATATATGGACTTATTTATTGTTTATTATAGTAATTTCATAATTATTAACAACTAGCAATATAGGATCATAAAATCATAGTAGGTCACTAGGCTAATGGCCCCAGCACTCTTACAAGCCTAGACAAGTACAACCCCTGTTCCCAAGAATATCAAGGTATTAAACAGAACAAATTCAACATCTACTGCCCCTGTCCAAGAGGGACACAGGTGAAACTCCTAGGGTGAATTTGTGGTTTCCCATCCAATTACCCAAATTACGCTTACTTTGGGTCATTTAGGGGCTGTGCTTCACCTGAATTGGATGTTTGTTCCAGAGGAGAGGTGACTTCTGTGAGACATATCTGTCTCTCTAGCAAGCCCTGTTGATGTCACATACTAGGTTGAGTTCCCTCGAACGAGTGCATCTTATACCATTTGAATTACGAATGTGCAACATTTTCATTACAGCAGGATCTGAGATTGCTCTATATGCAAGGCAGAGATTACCTCTGAATAGTCTGTGACAGTGATTTCATCTGTCAACGTATGACATATGCTAAAGACCCTGAATTTTCTTTGCAAGAGATCTTTGAGGTCTTTCCATTTCTTGCAGGTGACTGGTAAGGTACATACCAAAGGTAACATTGTACTCTATTATTGGCCTGATGAGTGGGGATTACACTGGGATTATAACCTCTTTTGTTCTGGATGCAATGCCCTTACTTATGAGGTAGATGACATAGAAAGCCTTTCTCACCACTGTGGAGACATGGTGGTCAAAGAATAGGTTGCTGTCAAACTGTGTACCCAAATCTCTCACCACTGATTGCATATTTATGGTATTGATATTAATCTGGTAATCTGCAGGGATGTCACCCTTGCTGAAGAGGATGACTATGAAATTTTTGCATTGAGTTTTAGCCCATAATTTTGGCACCAGTCATTTGTCTGTGTAAGTCCCTGTTGTAGGGTGTTGACATCATTTGGGGACTCGATGACTACACCCACTTTGAAATCATCAGCAAACTTTATCAGCCATAGGCCTTTTATTTTAGCCTGTGCTTCTGAGAAGTAGATTCCAAACAATAGGGACTCCAGCACCGATCCCTGTGGAACATCAGTGTTTGCAGGTGTGCTGGTGAAGGTAGAGTCACCTATTTTGACTGTGTGCATTTTAGTGGTGAGCCCGTTTGCAATCCACTTGACAATATATGGGTTGATCTCCAGCTGGATGAGTTTATCAATGATGCCTGAGTGGGAAATAGTGTCAAAGACCTTGGCCAGGTAGAGGTAGGCCATATGCATGGATTTGCATTTGTCCAGGGGTTTGGTGACTGTCTCAAAGAAGTTCACAAAGTTCAAGAGGCAGGATCTCCCTTTAATGAAGCCAAATTGGGTTGTTTCAAGCATTTGGAGGTCTCCTATATCTTTGTTGATAAGATCCATGATTATTCTTTCCATAGCCTTGCAGATTAGGCTGGTCAGGCTTATGGATCTATAGTTCTGTGGATGCACATCTTTTATGTAATAGGATAATGCCTGCTGTTATCCCTTCAACAGATACAAAACTAGTGCTTAGACTCTGGTTAAAAACAGTATCCAGCAGTGCAGCTAGTTCCTGTTTTAATCCATTTAGAACACAGCCTAGGATATTATCAGGTCCCATAGAGGCTATGTTTTTGGCTTTGGAGAAAGCATTTACAACCTGCTCCTTGGGAGAAGTTTTCATTGAACCTGTCAGCTAGCAGGTTGGTAATTTCTGCTGGTTCAGTATATGTGGTGCCATTAACAACCAGTTCTGTGCAGATCTGGGTTTTCCTTTAAGGTTTCTGAAGTAGCTAAAGATGGCCTTATGGTTATCCTGTGAGAGGTAGGCTAATTTGGATTAGCTTTTGAATGCCTTATGAGATGTCTTATTTACTTGTTTAATCCAAGGAGGGAATGCTTCCAATTCAGAGACTGGTCCTTCCTGCTCTTGGACAGTAATTTTTTTTTCTTATTGTATAACCTGTTTATGAAGGATGTCCACCAGGCAGGCTTTTTCTTTCTTGCAGATCATGTTTTGATACTATCAGGTACGGCTGAGTCAATACATTTGTAGAGTTACCTATACAAGGCATTGGTGTAAATCCCAGTATAGGTGTCCATGCCATCAGTGAGGGCAGGGTTTATGAAGCTATTAATGCCATCATGTATTAGGCTATAATTGGCTTTGGAGAAGTTTTTTAATCTAATTCCTGCCAATGGGAGGTCAGATGTTATTGATGCTTCTAATGAGACTGATTTATGATCAGACCTCACTAGGGAGGGCCACACACATGGGGTGGTGCAACGAAAACCCATGTTAGTGAGCACTAGATCTAGAATGTCAACCGACTGGTCCAGGGTATTGGAGTTGATGAAGTCCAAGGACCTTTAAGCAAGTGTGTTAGTACAGATATAATTTACCCAACCTATAGATGAGCAGTTAACGTCATCTAAAATCAGGATGTTTGGTTGTATCATGGGCAATTCAAGTAGAATCAAGTATGCAGTGTGGGTATCCTGGTTCATGGAGAGGGTCCTATAACTGGCAATAACTTGGAGAGGAGTCTTACTTACAGTCAATTGGATCTGGATTAGTTCAATAGAATTTGCTTTGTTTAACCAATCTAGAGGTGTTTTTATGCTTGATGAATACTGATACTCCACCCCCTTTAGTTCTCACACTTTCAATTTGTGGTCTGAATGTATGGAAGGCATTATAACCTGGTACAGCCGGGGTGCTTTCCATGGCCTTAAACCAAGTCTCTGTGTTTGCACAGATGTCAACATCTTCTAAAGTGAGGGCTGCTTCCAGTGAATGCAGTTTTAGATTTAGACCCCCTAGTGTTTAGTAGCATAACCATGAAGTTGCTTTTTGAAGATACTTTTACATTGGGAATTTAGTTGTCATGACATTACCTAAAAAAGGCACTATGGAGGAGGCAAGAACCTTGGCCAGTAACTGAAATCCCACAGGTGACAGATGAAGACCATCTCTGGCAAACAGCATGCTCTATCTACCATATCATCCCAGGCTGACAGGTACTGGATACCCTTAGAATGACAGCAGAAACTAAGTCAATTGTTGAACTCAATCATTTTTTGTTTATATTGTGGTATCATCTTAGTTGAAGGTAGGATGCTGCTTAAGCCTAGGGATATGCCTGCCTGAGACACATATTCACAGAGCTCAATAATGTCTCTCTTCATATATTCCAGTGAGGTATGTCTCAAGTCATTCACACCAATATGAACTATGACAAAGCCATAATAGTACTTGTTGTGGAGAAACTTCAGAGAACATGTGATCTGGTGGATTCTGGCACCTGACAGACAGCTGACTGTAACCTTCTCCTTGTCCATCCTGGTGAGTGGGACATCTGTGTGTCTCACTATAGAGTTGCCTATGACCAAAACATTTGGTTTACATCTGTTTTTCCTTAGTGGCTTGTTTGGTGAGACATCTGTGCTTGTGGTTATATGTGTATTGAGTGCTGTAGGTACTGTATTAGCTGTAGCATGTTTGTGTTTCATAGGTCTCTGGTGTTTAGGTATATTTCTAGTGAGTACCTCCACATATGATGGCTTATGTGTTGAGAGTGTGATTTGTGCAAGAGGTGTAATATGTGGGCTGACAACCTGTTCAGAGACATTATTCTGTGAATGAGAGAGAAAGGATTTCAAATTGTTAGTGTATATGCATCTCTCACAAATTGAGCTTGAGTGATTTAGGAATAGTGGGTTGTCAGTGTACATGAGGCAATTGCTACAATGGCACAGGATACTCACGTCAATCAGGCTGGCAGGAGAAATGGAGGAGAACTGATCATCCATAATACTAGGTGTAAATTTGCTTACTTTAATGAGGAAGGATGTGGCTTAATTGGAGGCTTAATGCTGGGTCTATACTACTGGGGATATCAAGGGGTACAAGACTATTGGGGATTAGGAGATTTCAGTTAAAGTGGCAAATGCTGTAGAAAGCCCAGTTGAGGTGCTGTCTGAGCAGCTAAGTGCAATTTAAGGGACTCATCAGTTAGAGTATGGACAGATTCTAAGGGAAAATAAATCTACTTTAGCTTTTGCGTCTATAACTGACAATGCTTACTTGCACTGCTGAGTGGTGTGAGAAGGTGCGCTACTCACAAACAGATGCCTCAGATAACTCAGAAGATGAAGATAGTAGAAGAGTGGCTGGTCACCAAACTGTGGAACTGTGTCAAAACAGGCACAAACCCATTAAAACAAATTAAGCAATTTTCAAACAAGTTGGCCAATGGAAATGCTCAGTACTGAGCCTTATTCCAACAATCTCCAACTCAGATGGGTCCTTTGCTACAGTCTTCTGCCATAAGGGTGCAGGGGGCCCTCTTAATGTAAGATGACTGGTTTTATTCCTCAGATAATGCCAAGCAGTCTAGATTCAGCAAATCTGAATCTAGCTTATGGTATAAAATACACAAGTACCAGAAAATACGAAGTGCAGGAAAACAGGCTCAGACAGCAAACAGTTGAACTAGTGAAACAGCAGAACAGTTAAAACAGGTGAAAAACAGTTAAACGTAGGTGGCAATTCAGTAATACACAGTTTAAAAGTGTAGTATAGTGAATAAAAATACTTATTTTTCTGTAGATTTCAAAGGATGCCTTGGATTTTATTCGGATCCACTCCAGAGATCAGGTAAATGTGATATAAATGGGCATTTACAATGAATTCCCCTGTCCTTCATGATGGCATATTATACCATATGCCTCAATAGTTATGAAAATATGAACACAAAATTGAAAATATGAATAACACATGACAAATAGTGTTTAATTTCTCTACTGCAGCACATCATAGATTAACAGTCTTAGTCTTATTTTCTTAGCTCCTTGCACTTTTGAATGCTGCCTATTAATAGCTGGTAAGTTGCATAAAGAAGACAGACCACAAAAAGTTTTGGATACCATAAGGAGCTATGGGTGTAAAATGGAAACATACATGAAAGGTGTTTTAAGTTTGAATGAACCAATTAACCAATCCAATATGGTGGAGCTATTCAGAAAGCTATAAAGCAACTGTGTATAATTGCTGTAGGCTTTTACCATGTACACCAAAACCTTTTGGAATACAGGCACAATTACACTTAGGAAAAAAACATGTTTTGGGTTGCTAGTGCTATTATTATTATTATGTATATGCAACAGGCTTTAAATCATGGTGCTGCTGCTGCCAGACCTCAGGTAAGAAGAAGAAGGGTGTTTAGTAGACCCCATTTGACTTATCATGGACTGTATGACATAGAAATTGTACAAAAATACAGGGTAGACAAGGGAAACACTGGAAAAATATGCAATCTTTACCATTCCTATCTGAGTGGAATCAAATGTTTATGATTATGTATACCAGCTACTGGTACTTTCCAGAGATCCACAGGGGATATATTAGGGGTGTCACAGGCATCCGTCTCTACAAAATTCCATAAGTTGTTAAATGAATGTTACTACATGCAAGGAAGCATATCTGTTTCCCATGAACACCACAGGACAGAGCAAGATCCATGCAGGAACTCTGTGCAATAACACACTTCTCTGAAGTACTGGGAGTCATAGATTGCACACACACAAAAATAAAAGCATCACCTGGTGAAGAGAGAAGAAAGTACATCAACAGAAAACGTTTCCACTCTATAAACTATCAGGTTGTCTGTAATGACCAAGGAATCATCTACAATGATTATGCAGGTAACCCAGGCAGTTTTCATGGCTCACACACATGATGTGTTTGGTTTGTTTAAATCAAGTTTCTGGTGTCTAGCTACATCAGAAGGTGCACTATAGTATGACCCTAGCACCTGTGCTGAAATACTTACAGTCTGTGCTGTTACACAATATCATTCTCAAGAAACAGCTCCATCAAGGACAACAAGGAGTAGAACAACTGTTTCAAGGACCACAGGCAGGGCCAGCAGCAGCAGGTACGGATGCGGAGTCTGATGAAGAACCACCAGCTGCAGATGGTGCTGGCAGATGGAGACGTGCACAGTATGCCCTAGCTGCTCTGGCTAAGAGGCAAAGGATAGCATACACAATCACTACCTAGGTCAAAGCCTAAGATCCCATGCACATACAAACAGTAAAACTGATTCCTGTCAGATTCCACAACCTTTACTTAACCAACTACAGACCTATTGCTATTCTGTCTCCGCTATCAAAACTCCTTGAAAAATCAATTCACACAGCTTATTGAGTATGTTCTAGATAATAACCTCCTAACCCCTATGCAACATGGCTTCAGACCCCATCATAGTACATCTGCTGGGGTTTATATCACATAATCGAAACTCATAACATCAAAAGCGCAAATGCGCGAATATTCACATATTTGAATATTGTATTGTGGGGGGCTGCACCCCACCCCCCCTTGCTAAATATATGTTCCTACTCCGAGGTTGCACTACAGTGAGGAAAGGGCAAAATTCCCGATCTTCACTGTAGTGTGACATAAATCCAGGCACTTCGATAATGTGAAAATGTACACATTTGCACGTTCGATGTTGTGAATTTCGATTATGTGATATACACCCCATCCACTGCCCTACTGTCCTTTACTCAAATTGTTGCCGAAGCCAAGGACAAAAATGTACTGGTTTCTTGCTTCTTTCTTGACCTTTCTAAAGTATTCAATACCATATTATACTCCAAACTTCTCAACAAACTATCACAACTCAACTAATCTTCCTCTACTATTAAATGGTTCGCTAGCTATCTCACTAATAGATAACAATCAGTAAGATGGCAGGCTACCTGCTCCCCTTACTTACCAATCCAAACTAGGGTGCCTCAATCCTTGATTCTAGGCCCACTAATCTTTCATATTTTCACAAACCAACTGCATAGTTCCTGTACAGCATCCTCCCTGACACAATATTTATTTATTTTATTTATTTTACATTTGTTGACCGGGAATGTCTGACTGAGCCAAAGCCATTTTTCAGCAGAGACCCGGAGAGAAAAGCTCCAGTAAATAGATATAACAGTTTGTCATTATTAACAGGTATTATACAGATGGAATAAGGCAAACCAGTTAGCAGGCTACAGGAGAATTTTGAGAATATACTGATTACATTTTGTCATTAATACTAGTATAATACATAGAATTATGTAATGGAGAAAACAGGTAGATAAAAGTCAGAGCACTTTTTGAATGTAGTGGTTAGAATAGAAGAGCAACATAGGAGTTGAATATTAAATTTTACAATTAAACATCAGGAAGGAATAAAAGTTACAGAGAGAGGGGAAAAAGCTATTGATTCGCAGAGAGCGATAGAGAGTTTTCAGGGTGGATTTGAGCATTGGCAGATCCATTTCCTGTTAAAATATTCTTTTAGAGTTAGTTTAAACTGGGATGTGTGAGTGTTCGAATTTCAAAGGGAAGTTTGTTCCATTTGACAGAGGTATAATAGCTGTATAGGCTGCACCCTGCTTTAGATTTTGGCTTATAGATTTTTAGGAGGTCTTGGGAGGAGCTTCGGAGGCTTCTTGTGGGAGTATAGTGAGAGATGATGGTGTGTAAGGCTGGACAGAAAGATGGTTGGTAGAGAATTGCATGTATGGTTTGGAGCTGGGAGAGAAGGAGCAGGTGAGGTAACTCTAGCAAGTTTAAATATCTTAGAGAGAGACAGTGGTGAGCTCTATAGGAAAGTTGTGTTGCAAATCTAGCTACTTTGTGGTATGTGGTCTCACGTCTAGTGAGGAGAGAGGAGCTTAGGTTAGTAAGGATTTGTGAACAATATGTTAGGCAGGGAAGAAGGTTGGAATGAGTGAGGGTTATTCTAGCTTCCTGGGTGAGAATTTTTTTTATTTCTATAAAGTAGGCCTAATTTAAAGTGAGTATTCCTTATACAGTTGTTTATGTGGCGGTCGAATTTTAATTGATCGTCTATTGTGATTCCCAGTAGTTTTGAGCTAGATTCAACTACAATAGGAGTGTTATTAAGTGACAGGATAGTAAATGAGAACTTTATATGGTTGGATGTTTTGGGAAGGAAAAGTAGGAGCTTTGTTTTCTTGGGGTTGAGGATGAGTTTGTTGTTTGAGAGCCATGTTTCTACTGAGTTAAAGGATGTTTGGGTAGCTGATAAGAGTTCAGAGTTAGAGTTAGCTATTATAATGACTGTAGAGTCATCAGCATAATGGATAACAGAGGAAGGTGGGCAGGAGGTATAGAGCAGGTTTGTAAAGATGTTGTAAAGCAGTGGCCCAAGAATGGATCCTTGTGGGACTCCCATTTGAATTGGAAGGGGGTAGATAAAGCAGTGTCCCACTTTACTGACTGAAATCTATCTTTTAGGTAGCTATCGAACCAAGCCACTGTGTCAGGAGATAAGTTAAGGTTAGACAGTTTGTTTAGTAGTAGAGAGTGAGAAACAGTATCAAAGGCCTTTGAGAGATCAAGGAAGAGACGGGAGATAAGTTTATGGTCATCTCAGGCCAGGGAGATAGTGTTGAGAAAGGATAGAAGTGCAGTATATGTGCTATGCTTAGGTCAGAAACCATGTTGTGTTGGGGTAAGTAGGTTTTCAAGAGAGAGATGATCCATGACTTGAGTATATATGCACTTTTTGAGAACTTTTGACAGAGGGGAGAGGATGGCAATAGGTCTAAAGTTTGAGATTTCATTGGAGTTACCACCTTTGTGGATAGGCAAGGTGTAGAAATGTTTCCAGATTGATGGTACTTTGGATTCAGAGATTGAGCGGTTTATGATGATAGAGATGGGAAGGGTGAGTGAGTGGGAAGCTGTCTGGAGAAAGTATGATGGGATGTTGTCAGCAGATACTGAGCAGGGTTTTAGTTTGGAGAGTAGGGTTCGAATGTAGGTTGTAGAGATAGGCTTCAGGGAGAAGATTTTGGGAGGAGTAGTTGTTGAGGAAGAAGCTTGGTTTATTGGGTCAGTTGTAGTGGAGCTGTTGGAGTTAAAGAGTTTGGATATTGATTCGACAAAGTAAGAATTGAAAGTATTATCAGTTTCTTCTTTTGTCTTTTCAGGGGTAGGGTTTGGTGAGGTAGGGTTTCCTGGATGAAGTATTTGATTGATAGCATTCCAGACTTTTTTGGGGTTTGATTTTAGAGTGGAAGGGGGGGGGTTGGAGTAGAATTATTTTTTGTCTTTATTGATAAGCCTTTTGGCCAGGTTTCTTTGTTCTTTATAACTTTGTATGTCTTTTGGGTTTTTAGTTTGAAGCCATTTTTTCCAGGACTTATCTCTAGATTTCATGAGAGTTCTTGGGTTTTTTGTTAGCCAAGGAGATAAGGTTGCTTTTGTCCTAATTTTACGAGGTGGGGCTATTGAGTTTACGATATCCAGAAAAGAAGAGTTCAAAGCAATGACAGCTTCATCTAGGGGGTGCTGGGTGAGGAAGTCTCAGCTTACTCTAGCTATGAGAGTGTTGAATGTGGAAAACTCTACCCTTTTTACCTGTTCTGACAGTTTCTCTAACCTCTTCTCTACTACTCAACATAGCCTCCTATCTGTAGAAAAATGGCTAACCAACAACCAACTAATTCTAAATCCCCCCAAAAAACAAAGTTACTACTCTTTTTTCCAAAAACTCTCTCTCACCTCAAAAGAACATTCACCATTTCTTCTCTCGACAATATCATCATACAACCTGACCCTTCTTAGTGTTATTATCGATGACCAATTAACATTTGATACCAATATTCAGCACTGTATCAAAAAGACTAATCAAAAACTTGGCCTACTCTACAGACATAAATAATACCTAGTCACTGACTCTAGGCAGAAACTAGTTCATGCCTTCCTCCTTCTGTGTCTACTTTATGCCTCCCCCATCTTTTCACATCTACAATCTACCCTTTTGGCTAAACTCTGTCAATCATACTATAGTGTTGCAAGATTTGCTAGCAAACAACCCGAAAAATCTAATGATTGCCATGAACTAAAACAACTCCAGTGGCTTGACTTACCCCAGCACTTGCTTCACTCCCAGCTGCAAATGACTCATACTCTACTCTTAAAACCCCTTTTCTATCCTGCTCTATCCTCATTAATATCACATTATACCTCTCCCAGAATTCTTTGCAGCTCTGCCAGTTCCTTCTGGATATGTATAAATAAAATAGTAAACTTGTTTACAAATATAGTATTTCCCATGCATGGAACAAACTCCCCCCTAACATTTGAATCATTTCTAACATAAATCTCTTTAAATCCAAAGTTAAAACTTTTCTCCTAAATGCCAACACCTGTCATTGCAATGATCCCACTTAAATCCTACCTTACCACCTTACTACCTATTACAAGTGTCCTATCTCATTTCATCTTTTGTTGATCAAAAAAAATAATAACTTGTGTACTGCATGTTATGCAAATTATTGTAATGTTTATGTAAATTTCATTCTTGGGCCTTTTGTAAATTTCTAATGTTCTCATGTAAAGCACATTATTGCAATGTTTGCATAAAACTTCATTGTCAGATGTTTATCTTTTTTGTAACTTTGTAATAACTGCCTGGAGATTTTCTCCTCGTGTCTCCAGTGAAAACGGGCCACTGGCATAGTTGGACTAACCCAGTTAACAAATGACAGATAAATAAATAAATGTAATGTCTGTGTTCTGATACCATCAGATTGGAACAATGCCCAAGGACAAAATCTGTACCTAAACTAATAATAACAAAGTGGGGAAAATGTAAAGAAAATAAAAATGTTATATCACAGATAATTCTCATATCTAATTCTCATATCTACATATGTATATGTCCTATGAGTACACAAACTAGCCCCCTAACACACCCACGCACCAACCCCCCCAATCCACCGCCCTAACAAAACATACAAAAAGTATATTTTGAACCCAGTTATCAACACAGATTTTGTAACACTTATGCAATGGAGATAACACAGGTTTAAACTTTGCAATACATGTCTGCATTAACAATTTAGCAATTATCAATGCTGCATTACATAAATAATAAGTAATACCAAACTGTTATAGCATCTTTATCCACTGCTCTGGGGTACAATCTGATAGAAATACACAAACGGAATGCATTTTCCTTTCCCTGCCAATACAGATAATAGCACCAGACCTCCCTACATACTTACAATACTATAATCTGTAAAATGTGTGCAGACATGACATACAATTGCATTACATTTTTCATGCAGCATTCAGTAGAATATTAGTTGAAATACAGAAATGTCTATGTTAAAGATAAGGAATAAATGTAAATACATTTAAAAATTAAACTAATAGCCTTCATTAGTCAGTACATTTCACCTTTGTACCATCAAAATAAAAGCATTATTTAAGAAATAGCAACCTTTATAATGCAGCACTATAGAAAATAGTTGTGTCCCAAAGTCCTGCTAGTCCACCAGTATTTAACTCTGTGTTTCAAAACAGTCTCCCCAATATGATACAAGGGCACTGTGTACATCATTACCTTCATACAGTGAAGAGCCAGCCCTGTGAGCACTGTGAGTATGCAAAGAGAATGTAAATGAGATGTTAAACAATTAGCATTCCTGCATGCCACAATACTCACTAAGTGTAGAGAATGTGAAAGTGGTGTAAGGACCTACATGATTACATGCACATGCCCTAGCAATGCAAAGACAAGCAGTGAGAAGCGTTACCTGTTAATGGCTGGCAGGTGTCTCTAATTACCCTTACAAAATGAACACTTAGCTTTCACAGTCTGCTTTCTCTGATATACATCTAGTCAGGGTGTATGAGGGTGAAGGGACTTAAAATAAAAAAGTCTGAAAGTATATGGCTGACATATAGGAGCTCAACAATCCTAAAATTTCAGTGCTAGCGTCTTTCTGTCACATCTTGTTTAGTAATTTTACATGCCACTTGGCATCTCTAAAATTACTTTTACAGCTTAAGGAAAAAGGTTTAAAAGTTAATTTATCCTGCCAGCCATAGATCATGCAAACCAGCCAGGTGGCACTGTGTGACCGACAAGACTCTGGATAGTACTCAGGGAAGAAAAAAACACCTGACATGTATCTTTCTCTGTGACATATGGTGTAAGTGCTTTTCCCCCTGCAAAACATGTTTTCCATGGGGTATTTTTAGTCAGCTGATCCAGCAACTAGACTAGGCATCTACTTTGTTTATTCGATGTAACATACTTTCAAACAAAGTAGATCCATATATGTGTGTGTGTGTATATATATATATATATATATATATATATATATATATATATATATATAGTCACATATAACAATATATATCTAGGTCGCATAGTCTGCAAGATATGAGAATTTGTTTGTGAAAGTTTAGCAAAAATATGGGGTTTCTTCCCATTATAACATGTTATAGTATTTACGGAAAGGCTATGAATGCACTATTGTCACTATCAAGAATATTACTTACTGATAAGATTGCTGTTTGTGCAGTTATACTTATGTTTACTGGTTACAAAATGTTTACATTTACCTATCTTATGCTTTTTAAGTTTATTTTTCAGAACATGCTCAGGAATACAAGCTGTGTGCATGCTGCCAGAGGCGTGACATTCCACATCACGTAGGTGTTAATGAGTTAGCAATTTTTTCCACTGTTTAAGTTTTACTTAGCATATTCTGCAGTTTAAAATTTTTGCATGGCTCTACACATTGTTTAGAACCATTTATTGAATACCAAATTGTGTGCAATTGGGTTGGATGCATTGAGCAATGCCAGCAAAATTGTTAGACTTTGTGTAGTTGTTAGTGAATCCTGGCCTCTGTTGAACATAGATATTATAAGAAATTTAAATTTAATGTAGTAGAATAAATTTAACCATCCATTAGATGTTGTGAAATAAGCACCAGTGATTAGCACAGTATGATGGAATAACTATGAGTGCGTGATATAAAATCTGTTTTTTTGAGTCATGAAGGTTATCTAATGATGTCCTAATAACTGTATAGGATGAAAGTGTTAACATATTTTTATGTATTTACTAAAGTGTAATTAGCGGTTTAATTTCTGCTGCTGTATCAGATTGGTTTTATTGTGTGTGTGTGTGTGTGTGTGTGTGTGTGTGTGTGTGTGTGTGTGTGTGTGTGTGTGTGTGTGTGTGTGTGTGTGTGTGTGTGTGTGTGTGTGTGTGTGTGTGTGTGTGTGTAGACAGATAGATATAAATATATAGACAACTAGGGTCCATCATGAAATATGGATAGCCAGACCATGAGCTGAGGGGGATAAGGATCCCCTTTCAGTGCAGTTGGACAGATGCATGATAGAGTAGAAATAGAACAGAATGAGATTTGTAGCATGTTAACTTTTACTGCACTTGTGATAGCTTTAAATATGAATCAGTGGTTAAAATGAGTATGCAATTAATGATGTGCTAATGCACAAGTATCTTGTACAGTGCAATCAATGCTATGCATTTTAAAAGGTAACAGCTAACACTGGTGATCTTTGTTCCTCATGTCAAAAGTTGAATGATTTCCTTACCATTGTTAGAAGCAAATCTCGACTTGATGATAATTGGACATGTGCAATTGGCATGGCTTGGAAAACTGTTGTTTCATATATTAATGACTGCACTGATGTACTAAATAATGGTAGGCATAGAACAAATAGAACACATTTAGGAAGTGATGCATCTATTTTCTGCAAGGAACATTCAACCCCTATGAAACATGATGAGGCCCCTGGGAACTATGGAATTGTGGATGCAAGTACTCAGCAATCTGAGGATCCGGTTTGTTTAGTACGAAACCAAAAAAGAAAGAAAGGAAGAAGTTCTCAACAAATAACAAGGAAGAAAAAGAAACTGATTAATGACTGTAAAGGAAAGAGAATATGTAGCAAAAAGGATTCTGCTTTGTTATGTAACACACTGGTGACAGGGAATAAAGATATCTGTCTATCAGAAAACCCTCAGTCTACAGAAAAGGGTATCACCTTTCCAAAGGAAAAGGTAGAAAAAAGAGGCAAATGGCAGGTGAAAAGGAAGAAATCAAAACTGAACGTGGAAGGATTGAAGAACATTACTGTAAGAAAAAAGAAGAGAAAGACAGATGTTGACTACATGGTTTAAGCTGTGGATTTACAAAGTCAGCAGGATGAGAATTTAATACACAATGAAAACAGCGGAATTAATAAGACTAATAGTGATGAAAATTTATCCTTCATAACAAGTGATAGAGCAGAAATTACTGTATTAAAAGCTAAAGATTCTTCAGAGATGGTCAGCAAAGATATTCTTGTAATTGGAGATTCAGTTATTAGAGGAACTGATACTTATATTTGCAGTGATGATAATGAATATCAAGTAGTGTTATGCTTGCCAGGAGAAAAAATAGAAGATCTGAAACAAGCCTTGGATTGCCTTAATGTAAGGAAGTACGGATCTGTTTTTATTCATGTTGGTACAAATTATGTCACCAACAAAGATTTTCTTGCTGTTAGTCGGGAACTGACAGCCCTCCTAGATAGTATAGCTTGTACTGATGTTAGGATATATTTTTCACAAATCACCTATAGAATGGATTGTCAGGGCACTGTGAATGAAAATATTTTTTGGATAAACATGTACATGGAAAAATGTCCTGTTTTAAAAAATGGAAATATGTAGAGCATCCAAGCCTTCTTTTGGGCACACGTGTTCTGACAGTATGGTGTGCATTTGTCTAGATCAGGGAAAATAATTTTTGCAGCAGATATTTTGCAATATTTGACAAACACTAGGCAGGATTTTTGCCAGGTCAAAAATGTAACAGTTCACAGATAGCAACATTTGATGCATCTCTGATGGTTGTTAAAGCTAGGAGCATTAATAATAAAGTTTTTTTATTAGAAAATGTGGTACGTTCCCACAAGATTGATGTTGTTATAGTTTGTGAAACATGGTTAAAGAACAATGACTGGAAACCAGTTCTGTCAGAGTATAAATGTTTTTACTGTAACAGACATTCTAACAAAAAATGAGGTGGAGGTGTTATGATAATGATTAAAGATAGCTATGAGACTTGTGATTATTACATGTTCAGTGATAACACCATTACTATATACTGTGTAATTGTGACAATAAAGACAACACTGGAACATATAACAATTGATGGAATGTACAGACCACCAAAGTCAAGTGCAGATGACCTAGAGGAATTCATACATTTCTTACATGAAACACAGGACAGAAGAATAATATTAGCTGGGGACTTAAATTTTCCAGAAACAGCTGGAATAATATTGATTCAACAACATTAGTAAAGAAATTATTCACAGAGTATATTCAGGAACAACAAATGCTTAAGGTTGTAAAAAACCCACCAGGGGATGGAATATACTAGATATTGTTTGTGTTCTCAAATAAATTACTGTAACTTCAAGTCAAGTTTTACCACCATTGATGTGCAGTGATCATGGGGTCATACCGGTTAATTTGTTGCTAGATAATTCTGCCAAACTGAAATCTAAGTCAATGCACAGAAGGTTAATTACAGATTATAGGCAAGCAAAAAAGTTACTATATAAAACTAACTGGAGTGAGGTGTTCAGTTGAAAAACTGCAGATGTAATGTGGAAATTGTTTGAGTGCAAAAAGTCAAAAAAATGTTTAACATCAGGATCTAGGAACACAACATCAGGGGAGTATATTTCCATAAGAACAAGACACCTGATTAAGGTGAGAGACAAAAAATATAAGAAATGGAAGAGAGGTCGAACTACAACTTTGAAAACTGAAATAAACAAGCTGGACAAACAGATTAAGCATAGTGTTAGATAAGCTCAAGAAAAATTAGAAGAAAATTTATATAAAGATACTGAGCATAACAGGAAACCAAAATACATATTCTTATAGATACATAAGATGTGGAAGGAGTAAAGATACACAAATTGATAAACTGTGTGCAGATTCTAAAATTTATTCTCAGACACAACAAATTATAGATATATTTACAAAATCTTATGCAAAACATTTTGGCTCCACAAAACGGGTGGTAAGTTGTCCTAGTGACATCCAGGTAACACCAGATACTGGAATCAAATTAGATTATATGTAAAAAGAATTGTGCAAACTGGATCCAAACAAAGCACTGGGGGAGGGCAGAATAAGTAACAATGACCTGAGAACACTTAAGCAAGAACTTATACTGCCATTACATCTGTTATTCACTAGGTCATATAAATATGGGGAGATTCCTCAAGATTGGAGACATGCACTTATTAAATATGTCTTTAAGGGAAAGGGGAGTAGGACAAATCCAGAATCATATAGACCCTTAAGTCTACTTTCATGTTGTGGAAACATAATGGAGAAGGTAATACTGGATAAGTTATTGTCAGAATTGGATAGGTTGGAACTTGAAACCATATATTAGCATGCATATGTTGAAAATAGATTTATTACCACCTGTAACATGATGTTCTAAAACAATATAATAGCAGCTATGAATGGAAAATTGTGCTGTGATGTGATTTATATAGATTTAACTTTAGCATTTGACAGGGTCATGCACTAAACACTTATCAATAAATTAGTACAACTAGGTATTGATGTACTGTTGATAAGATGGATAGCTGCATGCCTTACAAATAGGACATGGCAAGTATCACACACCAAGTGGACAGGTGAAATCCTTGGTTACAGTCAAGGTGTCCCACAGGGCTCTGTACTAGGCCCTTACTTGCTTAGATTGTATCTTTCAGACCTTACTTTTTCATCTGAGGTGTTCTACAGTCTATATGCTGATGACCTGAAATTGGGTAAACTGATTACAAGTGTTACAGATAAGGCATGTCTGCAAAATAATTTGACTAAATTGACCATTTGGGCACAGGAGAATAATATGTTGATAAATACATCAAAAACTAAGTATATGAGATTTGGGAGACATAAAGTGAAAGGTGAATGTTTAATACAGCACACAGTGATTGAAACTGTAGACTCATTTAAGGACCTGGGTATATGGGTAGATTCAGCTATGAGTTTTTCTAATCATATCAACCAATTGGCTAATGATAGTTATAGAACTATAGGTTGTATAAAAAGATTTATAAAGTCTACTAAATCCAACATAATGAAGTCATTGTTTGTTAGTTACATTAGATCCAAACTTGAGAATGGAATAACAATATGGAAACCCTATAGGAAAACAAACATGAATAAACTAGAAAGAGTACAGCAGAAATATACTAAGGGCATCCATGGATGTGAAAATCTAAGTTATTATGAAAGACTAAAATATCTGAACTTGTACAGTGTCTCTTACAGATATTTAAGAGGAGATTGTATTCAGGTATATAGGGCATTTAGGGACAAAAGAAATATGGACATAGGAAAGAAAGAGAGATTTGACATGGTGCAATAGTTATGCAAAGGAGAAAGCCAAGTTAACTAAAATACAGAAGGCAGTTTCAAAGATATTCGAAGAAAAATACAGGCAAAGGCACCCAGATATGGAAAATTTCACAATAAAAAGACTAAAAGCACAAAGATTTAATGTAGAAAAGATGATTAGTAAAGTAGAAGTTAAAGAAATAGACGAAGTTATGGAATGCCTGCAAAGTGAAGGATTTAATGTAGAAGGTCTAACACAGACTACATCACAGCATGATGGAGTGAGTCCCCAGAATAAGGAAAAACAAGAAGATCAGGAGACATGTGAAGAAGAAATATGGACAGGGGAAAGGAAAAGAGATTTAATATGGTGTAATATTTATGCAAAGGAGAAAGCAAAACTAACCAGTACAAAAAGAGCAGCACCAAAGATATTGAAAGAGAAATGCAGGCAAAGGAATCCAGATATAAGAAATTTCACAATAAAAAAATAATAGCACAAAGATGTAATGTGGAAAAGAAGATTAGTAAAGCATAAGTTAAAGAAATAGAAGTTGAAGTTATGGAGTGCCTGAGAAGTGAAGAATTTAATGTAGAAAGTCTAACACAGACTACATCACAGCATGATGGAGTGAGTCCCAAAAAAGGGAAAGGAAAAGAGATTTAATATGGTGTAATATTTATGCAAAGGAGAAAGCAAATCTGATTAATACAAAAGAGCAGCACCAAAGATATTTGAAGAGAAATACAGGCAAAGGAATCCGGATATGGAAAACTTTACAATACAAAAAATAAGAAGACTAAGAGGAAAAGTAGAAAAAGAGATTAGTAATAGAGAAGTTAAAGAAATAGAAACTGAGGTTATGGAGCACCTGCAAAATGAAGGATTCAGCGTAGAAAATCTAATACAGAAAGCACCACAACAGGATAGAGCAAAGGATATCCAAATTAAGGGGAACCCAGTGGTACAGGAAGCAACAGGTCAGGTGCCACATCAAGATATTTTGGAGCCTTCCACAGGATACCAGTATAAAAGTTCACTTGAAGTTAGACAGGAAGGAAAGGAACAGGAAACAGTGGAAACTCTGATGCAGTCAATGTTGAGGAGTGATAAGCCAGTGGGTTTCCATATGACAAAACAACAGATGACACAGGATGAAATTAAAGAGAATGTGCCACAAGAAGATATTATAGAACTTTCTATAGAATGCCCGCAGGAAATGGAAAACAAGGGATGTGCCCTCAGTATGGAAGAAAAGGAGTTAAGAGAAGAGTTGCTTGATTTAATAGACAAAGACAGATATATCAAGATCAATGAGAGAAATAGACTGCAGAAGTTTAATAAAACCCCAAAAGTCAGAAGCTTGATAAAACAAATGAACACAGTAATTAGGACTGTCCATAGAGATCCATGTGATATAACAGAAGTAAACAGAATATATTACTGTGCTGCTAAATTAATAACTGATAAAATTCTACCACAGGAACAAAGGATAGCAAATACCATCATGGAAATATTGAACAGAGAAAACTATAAAGCAGCTAAGACAGGAAGTGTCATTGTTAGAAGATTATAGAAGAGGGAACAGATCAACAAAAATATTGAGAAAGATAGATGTGATAAAAGCAATGCACAGTATTAGAACAGACCAGGCTCTATTATGCACTATTGGAGATAACAAACTAAAAATCACAAAACAGGTGGAAAGACTCAGAAGATAAGAAGATAAATATAAGGGAAAAACACAAAATAAGCAATTTACTAATGACCCAAAAAAGTTTTATAGAGAATTGGGAAATAAGGTAAAAGGAAATGATAGACAGCCGAAAAAAGAGGAAGCAGATACATTTTGGAGAAATATCTATGAAGATCCTGTGGAACATAACAGAGATGCTAAATGGATAGACGAAGTAAAAGAAATAATAAGAAGTTTAAAGGTACAGAATATGAAATGGGATGAAATAACAGCCAGAGAGATTGAAACAAAGTTGAGAAAAGCCTCTAATTGGAAAACCCCAGGCGCAGATGCAGTACCTAACTTTGGCTTAAAGTATTAACTTCTTTACACGAGGATCTAGCCATGAGTAAGAACTATTTATATGCACAGACACCACACTAGTTAACAACAGGAAAAGCAATGCTCTTACTTAAGAGTGAACCTGCAAGCTACCCTAAAAATTATAGACCAATAACTTGTCTTCCGACGACATATAAACTATACACAGAGTTTATAGTCATTTAGAAGAAAACTCAAATATGGCAGTAGAACAAAAGGGCAATAAAGAGTCATACGGAATAAAGGATCATTTGTTGTTAAATAAAGTTATACTGGAGAATTGTAAGAAAGGGAAGAATCTAAGTATGGCATGGATTGACTATAAAAAAGCATTTGATAGTATCCACCATTCATGGATAAAAGAGTGCTTAAAAATGTATAAGGTACATCCTACACTGATTGATTACATTACAGTAACCATGAAACAGTGGCAGACCACTTTGCAATTAAGCCATGATAAAGGACAGATTATTATCCTAAGCATAAAAATACAAAGGGGGATATTCCAGGGTGACTCCCTGTCACCGTTGCTATTTTGCCTTGCCATTAACATATTAAGCTGTTTACTTAACAGCTTAGGTCATGGCTATAATTTGGCTTCTAGAAAGCAACAACGTCTAATGATTTCTCATCTTCTCTTTGTTGATGATTTAAAATTGTAGAGCTCATCAGATGAGGAACTGAAAGCACAGCTGCAATTTGTCAAAACTTTTTCAGATGATATTGGAATGTTATTTGGTCTTAATAAATGTGCAAAAGCAACATTTAAAAAAGAAAAATTGCAGCACCAGGAAAATATCAGTTTGGGACAAAAATGTGATATAAAAGAACTTGAGTAAGCGGGGGTGTATAAATACTTGGGAATTGATGAAGGATCAGCAAGAAAACATGAACAAATGTGAATAAAGCTTAGTAAGGAGTACTTTAGAAGACTTAAATTAATCCTGAAGACAGCATTGACACCTAGGAACAAGATCCAAGCTATAAATCAATTTGCTCTTCCTGTCCTAACTCATAGTTCATAGGTTCATAGGTTCATAGGTACGTATTAGGCATTTATAAGCCTAGCTGGAATGTGTTGGCTTTCGCCACCCCCTTAGATTAGTTCCTTGTGCCTCTGTCCAGCAGAGTCATTGAAGTGATCCCTGGGGTAAACTTTCTGTTTCCCATCCACTCGTCAAGGTTTCTCTTGAAGAGGGTTAGTGAGGAGCTCTGCCTAATGTAGATTGGAATCTTGTTCCAGAGCATGGGAAGTCTCTGGGGTAGGAAGCTATCCCTCTAGCACATCCTATTTATTGTTGTGAGGTTTAGCTCCCTGGAGCGTGAGGCTAGAGGGGATATGGTTTTCTTTAGGTGGAGCATATCCATCAATTCTGGGTTGGACATGGCCTTGTATGTCAGGCAGAGATCACCTCTGAGTAGGCGGTATGCAACCGAGTACAGTTGGAGTTTCTTCAGTCGAGCTGCATAGGGCATCTGCTTGAGGCCAGTGATCCTCTTGGTGAGGTACTTCTGTGGTCTTTCCTGTTGTTGCAGGTGCCTTGTAAGGTACTTCCCAAATGGGGCATTGTACTCTATGATGGGTCTGATGAGTGATGCATAGAGGGGTCCAATGACCTCTTTTGACCTGGATGCAAATGCTTTTGTGATTAGGTGGGCCACATAAAAGGATTTTCTAACCACTTTGGCAATGTGATTATCAAAGAAGAGGTTCCTATCTACTTGGGTCCCCAGATCCTTTATTATGTCTTCTGTATTTAGAGGACTACCACCAATGTGGTAGTTTGTGGGTACTTTGTTTTTTCCAAAGGGGATGACTATGCACTTTTTGGCATTTAGCTTGAGGCCATCATTTTGACACCAGGTATCTGTCTCAGTGAGACCCTTTTGGAGGATGTCTGTGTCAGCCAGAGAGTCAATTTTAGACCCTAGTTTGCAGTCATCTGTGAACTTGGTCAGCCATAGTCCTTCTGTGCTTGTCTGTACCTCTGAGAAGTATATGCCAAACAGGAGGGGTCCTAGGACTGAGCCCTGGGACTTGCCAATTGTAACTGGTTTAGACTCAGACCTAGCTCCTGCAACTCTTACCATGTGGGTTCTGTCCATGAGCCAGTTGGCAACCCATCTCATGATGTAGGGGTTTATGTTCTGGCTGGTGAGCTTGTCTATAATACCTGAGTGGGGAATGGTGTTGAAGGCCTTTGCAAGGTCTAAGTAGGCTGTGTGGACCACCTTTCCCTCGTCTATAACCTTGGTAACTGTCTCAAAGAAGTCCACCAGGTTTAGGAGGCATGATCTGCCCTTAACAAAGCCGAACTGGGTAGGGTCCAGTGTTTGGAGGTTTCCAATGTCTCTGTTAATGAGATCCATGATGATGCACTCCATAGCTTTGCAGACCAAGCTAGTCAGGCTTATATGGCGATAGTTCCTGGGGTCTGTTGTGGCTCCACCTTTGTGGAGTGGAATAACCGTTGCTGTGCACCACTCTGTAGGCACATAGTCTGTGGAGAGGCTAAGTTTAAACAGTGTGTTTAGGTGAGGGGTTAGTTCATCTTTGAGCTCATGTAGGATGCAGCCTGGGACACCGTCCGGTCCCATTGATGCTGTGGTTTTGGCTTTGGAGAGGGCTGTTTTAACCTGAGTGTCTATGATTTCAGGGGCACTACATTCTTCTTGTATAGTTATGGGCCCTTTTAGGGGTGAGAGAGGGGTGAAGTTTGCACTGAACCTGTCTGCCAGGATGTTGGCTATATCGGTTGGTTCAGTGTATTTTGTGCCATTCTGCACTAACTCTGAGCAGATCTGAGAATTGTCACTTAAATTCTTGACATAGCTAAAGAATGCCTTGTGGTTATCTTTGGAGTCCATGGCAATTTTTCTTTCAAAGCTAACCTTGGATGATTTTATGAGGGAACGTAGTTTCTTGCTGAAACTGATCAAGGATGTCTTCCCTTCTTGGGATTTTACTCTTTTCTGTACTAGTTTATGGCAGGGGTCCACCAGACTGGTTTCCTTTTCTTGGAGGAGTGAGTCTTGGTTTTGTTTGGGATAGCATGATCCATGCATTCTTGTAGGTGCCCGTAGAGTGCATTAGTAAAGGATTTTGCAGCTTGAACAGCATTATCCTTTAGCATGGGGGCTTTAAATCTTCCCACCTCGGTCTTAGGTAACGTGAAGTTTGCTTTTGAAAAGTTTTTCACAATGGTTTCTTTGACCAGGGGAGGTGGCAGAATGTGGATATCCAGAGTAATTAGTTTATGGTCAGATCTAACCAGTGAGGGGCTGACCTCTGGTGTGGAACACCAGTTGCCCATGTTGGTGATGCCCAGGTCCAATATATTGTCACCTCTGGTGGGGGTGTTGACCAGTTGATCCAGGGCATTTGAGCTTATAAATTCTAGGAAATGTTGGGCAAGGGAGTTTGTACTTGAGTAGTTCTCCCAGTTAATGTTTGGGTAATTGAAATCACCCAATATCAGGGTGTTTGGTAGGACCTTTATGTTTCCCAGTGATTGACTGGCCCCCAAAAGTGTTGGATAGATTGGATATTAAAACAAGAAGGATGCTTCATGCTCACCAAATGATTTATAAAAATCATTGTATACCAAGATTATATATTCCCCGTTCTGAAGGAGGGATGGGCCTCCTTGAAATTGATTACATGTATAGATCTGTAATTGTGGGACTCCACACATATTTACTGACCTTACAAGATCCAAATGTGGTGAAAGTTCTGAAACATGAGGAGAATAAATCTAAGATGACATCTCTGGTTAATTTAGCAGAAGCATACCAACGTCAAGCAGGAATGGAAATCAAACCAGAAGTGGATAAAAAACAGGCAGCAACTGAATGTGCTAAAAAACAAAAGAGAGAATATAAGGTGAAGGACCAGGAGAGAAGGCAAGAAATGTGGAAAAAGCATAAATATAGTAGCAAGTATAGAAAACTTCTGGAAGAGCCTCATGTTGATCAAGAACAAACACAGGAATGGTTAAGGAGAGGCAAATTCAAACCAATATATGAAAGGTTAATATTGGCAGCACAAGATAGTGGGCTGCATACACGGTGGTTTACTAAGTCCATTGAACATGTGGGAGAAACAGACATATGTAGGTTTTGTGGAATCAAATTGGAAACAGTCACACACCTTATTGCTAGTTGTGGCTCTCTAATGGCAGAGGGACTGTATACTAAAAGGCATATTAATGTGGCGAGATTGTTACACTGAAGATTGTGCAAACATTATGGTATCGAAGTGGCTGAAAAACACTGGAAACATGAACCAAAGAGAATCATAGAAAATGATGAAGTCTATATCACATGGGATCACCCAATACCAACAGTCCAAAAGATAGATGTTAGAAAACTGGCTATAGTGGTCCAAGAAAAGAAGACAAAAGTAGCATTGTTCATTGAAATCGCCACACCTAGTGACTACAGTGTCTTGTGTACAGAGAGACACAAAGTCATAAAATACCTCAATCTGCAGGCAGAAATGAGAGCCATGTGGAAGAAAGATATCCAGACAGTTCCAATAGTAGTAGGAGCAACTGGTCTTATAAAAAAGAATTTACAATTGTATTTAGATATGTTACCAATTCATGTAACACTGTACGAGTTACAGAAGGAGTCATTACTGGGCACACTGCAGGTGCTGCGAAGAGCACTTTTGGCTAACATCGAAGAGTGAGATAATACTAATTTCATGAACTTTAATCGTACTTTGACTTAGGAATGGGGTCCATTCTCATCATGGTATTAGAAACCCAAAAGACTTGGAGAAATTAAAAAAGATTCTATAGGAATGAGAAGTGTACTAATTGGTTCTCTGACAGAGTAGCTGATGCTTGGAAAAGACTAACAAATTACATTAAAGCAAGTACTAGTTTAGATATTTTTAAGAACAGCCTGGACATTTATTATGGGAACAAGTGTTTTGGCATATTGACAAAATAGAAGGGCTTTAATGCTCATGCTTGAAACATTTGTATGTATGTATGTATGTACGTAAAAGACAGAAACAATTGATCAACATCTTCATAAATATTAGAGGAGGAGGTGAGAGAGATGTTTACACAACAGGTGTCAAAGTCAGAGCTGCAAATGGAGGAGAAGCTGAAATGAAAAAATTTGCAAAGGTATGCAGCACAGGATGGGAAACAACAGAAGAGGTAGACACATGCTAAGTAATAATATTGGGAGGAGAGTTAAGTAATTTCAGGACAGACCACCTGTCTAAGAAATGTAGAGGAATGTCAGGTTAAAAGATATGGAAAAGTAAAAGTGCAATAACAAGTTAGAAGGTGTTTATTATGTGCAAAATATGAGGCAGTTTCCTTTATATGTACACGTTAAGTTTGCAGTGGTCTGGCTAAGGGGTTGCATTTTCTGTTGCTGACAAAATTGTATACAGGCATGTGCATATCCTTTTGCATTCAGTGAACATGAAACAGAGAAACAGTAATCTGAAATCATAGGTT
>NC_056743.1:1870449285-1870456846 GCF_019279795.1 Protopterus annectens | reverse complement strand
TATTCATATGTGTCATGTGTTCTATTACTTTGGTAGTTATACTGCTTCATTACCATCAGTATGATATACAAAAGCATCTGTTCTTCATATATGTCATGTGTTCTATTACTTTGGTAATAATACTGCTCCATTACCATCAGTATGATATACAAAAGCATCTGTTATTCATATATGTCATGTGTTCCATTACTTTGGTAGATATACTGCTCCATTACCATCAGTCTGATTTAGAAAAGCATCTGTTTCTCATATATTCATATGTGTCATGTGTTCTATTACTTTGATAGTCATACTGCTCCATTACCATCAGTATGATTTACAAAAGCATCTGTTATTCATATGTGTCATGTGTTCTATTACTTTGGTAGATATACTGCTCCATTACCATCAGTATGATTTACAAAAGCATCTGTTATTCATATATGTCATGTGTTCTATTACTTTGGTAGATA
The DNA here is from genome assembly GCF_019279795.1 of Protopterus annectens. NCBI lineage: Eukaryota > Metazoa > Chordata > Ceratodontiformes > Protopteridae > Protopterus > Protopterus annectens. The sequence goes on along the minus strand of NC_056743.1, from coordinate 1,870,456,394 downwards.
TACTGCTCCATTACCATCAGTATGATTTACAAAAGCATCTGTTATTCATATGTGTCATGTGTTCTATTACTTTGGTAGTCATACTGCTTCATTACCATCAGTATGATTTACAAAAGCATCTGTTATTCATATGTGTCATGTGTTCTATTACTTTGGTAGTCATACTGCTCCATTACCATCAGTATGATTTACAAAAGCATCTGTTATTCATATGTGTCATGTGTTCTATTACTTTGGTAGTCATACTGCTTCATTACCATCAGTATGATATACAAAAGCATCTGTTATTCATATATGTCATGTGTTCTATTACTTTGGTAGATATACTGCTCCATTACCATCAGTATGATTTACAAAAGCATCTGTTATTCATATGTGTCATGTGTTCTATTACTTTGGTAGTCATACTGCTTCATTACCATCAGTATGATTTACAAAAGCATCTGTTATTCATATGTGTCATGTGTTCTATTACTTTGGTAGTCATACTGCTTCATTACCATCAGTATGATATACAAAAGCATCTGTTATTCATATATGTCATGTGTTCTATTACTTTGGTAGTCAAACTGCTCCATTACCATCAGTATGATATACAAAAGCATCTGTTATTCATATATGTCATGTGTTCTATTACTTTGGTAATAATACTGCTCCATTACTATCAGTCTGATTTACAAAAGCATCTGTTCTTCATATATGTCATGTGTTCTATTACTTTGGTAATAATACTGCTCCATTACCATCAGTATGATATACAAAAGTATCTGTTATTCATATATGTCATGTGTTCTATTACTTTGGTAATAATACTGCTCCATTACTATCAGTCTGATTTACAAAAGCATCTGTTATTCATATATGGCATGTGTTCCATTACTTTGGTAGATATACTGCTCCATTACCGACAGTCTGATATACAAAAGCATCTGTTATTCATATATGTCATGTGTTCTATTACTTTGGTAGTCATACTGCTCCATTACCATCAGTATGATTTACAAAAGCATCTGTTATTCATATGTGTCATGTGTTCTATTACTTTGGTAGTCATACTGCTTCATTACCATCAGTATGATATACAAAAGCATCTGTTATTCATATATGTCATGTGTTCTATTACTTTGGTAGTCAAACTGCTCCATTACCATCAGTATGATATACAAAAGCATCTGTTATTCATATATGTCATGTGTTCTATTACCTTGGTAGCCATACTGCTCCATTACCATCAGTATGATATACAAAAGCATCTGTTCTTCATATATGTCATGTGTTCTATTACTTTGGTAATAATACTGCTCCATTACTATCAGTCTGATTTACAAAAGCATCTGTTCTTCATATATGTCATGTGTTCTATTACTTTGGTAATAATACTGCTCCATTATCATCAGTATGATATACAAAAGCATCTGTTATTCATATATGTCATGTGTTCCATTACTATGGTAGATATACTGCTCCATTACCATCAGTCTGATTTACAAAAGCATCTGTTTCTCATATATTCATATGTGCCATGTGTTCTAGTACTTTGGTAGTCTTACTGCTCCATTACCATCAGTATGATTTACAAAAGGATCTGTTATTCATATGTTTCATGTGTTCTATTACTTTGGTAGATATACTGCTCCATTACCATCAGTATGATATACAAAAGTATCTGTTATTCATATATGTCATGTGTTCTATTACTTTGGTAATAATACTGCTCCATTACTATCAGTCTGATTTACAAAAGCATCTGTTCTTCCTATATGTCATCTGTTCTATTACTTTGGTAATAATACTGCTCCATTACCATCAGTATGATATACAAAAGCATCTGTTATTCATATATGTCATGTGTTCTATTACTTTGGTAGATATACTGCTCCATTACCATCAGTATGATTTACAAAAGCATCTGTTATTCATATGTGTCATGTGTTCTATTACTTTGGTAGTCATACTGCTTCATTACCATCAGTATGATTTACAAAAGCATCTGTTATTCATATGTGTCATGTGTTCTATTACTTTGGTAGTCAAACTGCTCCATTACCATCAGTATGATATACAAAAGCATCTGTTATTCATATATGTCATGTGTTCTATTACTTTGGTAGCCATACTGCTCCATTACCATCAGTATGATATACAAAAGCATCTGTTCTTCATATATGTCATGTGTTCTATTACTTTGGTAATAATACTGCTCCATTACTATCAGTCTGATTTACAAAAGCATCTGTTCTTCATATATGTCATGTGTTCTATTACTTTGGTAATAATACTGCTCCATTACCATCAGTATGATATACAAAAGCATCTGTTATTCATATATGTCATGTGTTCCATTACTTTGGTAGATATACTGCTCCATTACCATCAGTCTGATATACAAAAGCATCTGTTATTCATATATGTCATGTGTTCCATTACTTTGGTAGATATACTGCTCCATTACCATCAGTATGATATACAAAAGCATCTGTTATTCATATATGTCATGTGTTCTATTACTTTGGTAGTCAAACTGCTCCATTACCATCAGTATGATATACAAAAGCATCTGTTATTCATATATGTCATGTGTTCTATTACTTTGGTAGCCAAACTGTTCTATTACCATCAGTATGATATACAAAAGCATCTGTTATTTATATATGTTATGTGTTCTATTACTTTGCAAGATATACTGCTCCATTACCATCAGTATGATTTACAAAAGCATCTGTTATTCATATGGGTCATGTGTTCTTTTACTTTGGTAGCCAAACTGCTCCATTACCATCAGTATGATATACAAAAGCATCTGTTATTCATATATGTCATGTGTTCTATTACTTTGGTAGATATACTGCTCCATTACCATCAGTATGATTTACAAAAGCATCTGTTATTCATATGTGTCATGTGTTCTATTACTTTGGTAGTCATACTGCTTCATTACCATCAGTATGATTTACAAAAGCATCTGTTATTCATATGTGTCATGTGTTCTATTACTTTGGTAGTCATACTGCTTCATTACCATCAGTATGATATACAAAAGCATCTGTTATTCATATATGTCATGTGTTCTATTACTTTGGTAGTCAAACTGCTCCATTACCATCAGTATGATATACAAAAGCATCTGTTATTCATATATGTCATGTGTTCTATTACTTTGGTAGCCATACTGCTCCATTACCATCAGTATGATATACAAAAGCATCTGTTATTCATATATGTCATGTGTTCTATTACTTTGGTAATAATATTGCTCCATTACCATCAGTCTGATTTACAAAAGCATCTGTTCTTCATATATGTCATGTGTTCTATTACTTTGGTAATAATACTGCTCCATTACCATCAGTATGATATACAAAAGTATCTGTTATTCATATATGTCATGTGTTCTATTACTTTGGTAGATATACTGCTCCATTACCATCAGTCTGATTTACAAAAGCATCTGTTCTTCATATATGTCATGTGTTCTATTACTTTGGTAATAATACTGCTCCATTACCATCAGTATGATATACAAAAGCATCTGTTATTCATATATGTCATGTGTTCTATTACTTTGGTAGTCATACTGCTCCATTACCATCAGTCTGATTTACAAAAGCATCTGTTCTTCATATATGTCATGTGTTCTATTACTTTGGTAATAATACTGCTCCATTACCATCAGTAGGATATACAAAAGCATCTGTTATTCATATATGTCATGTGTTCTATTACTTTGGTAGATATACTGCTCCATTACCATCAGTATGATTTACAAAAGCATCTGTTATTCATATATGTCATGTGTTCCATTACTTTGGTAGACATACTGCTCCATTACCATCAGTCTGATATACAAAAGCATCTGTTATGCATATATGTCATGTGTTCCATGACTTTGGTAGATATACTGTTCCATTACCATCAGTCTGATTTGCAAAAGCATCTGTTTCTCATATATTCATATGTGCCATGTGTTCTAGTACTTTGGTAGTCTTACTGCTCCATTACCATCAGTATGATTTACAAAAGGATCTGTTATTCATATGTTTCATGTGTTCTATTACTTTGGTAGATATACTGCTCCATTACCATCAGTATGATATACAAAAGTATCTGTTATTCATATATGTCATGTGTTCTATTACTTTGGTAATAATACTGCTCCATTACCATCAGTATGATATACAAAAGTATCTGTTATTCATATATGTCATGTGTTCTATTACTTTGGTAATAATACTGCTCCATTACTATCAGTCTGATTTACAAAAGCATCTGTTCTTCATATATGTCATGTGTTCTATTACTTTGGTAATAATACTGCTCCATTACCATCAGTATGATATACAAAAGCATCTGTTATTCATATATGTCATGTGTTCTATTACTTTGGTAGATATACTGCTCCATTACCATCAGTATGATTTACAAAAGCATCTGTTATTCATATGTGTCATGTGTTCTATTACTTTGGTAGTCATACTGCTTCATTACCATCAGTATGATTTACAAAAGCATCTGTTATTCATATGTGTCATGTGTTCTATTACTTTGGTAGTCATACTGCTTCATTACCATCAGTATGATATACAAAAGCATCTGTTATTCATATATGTCATGTGTTCTATTACTTTGGTAATAATACTGCTCCATTACCATCAGTATGATATACAAAAGCATCTGTTCTTCATATATGTCATGTGTTCTATTACTTTGGTAATAATACTGCTCCATTACCATCAGTATGATATACAAAAGCATCTGTTATTCATATATGTCATGTGTTCTATTACTTTGGTAGATATACTGCTCCATTACCATCAGTATGATTTACAAAAGCATCTGTTATTCATATATGTCATGTGTTCTATTACTTTGGTAGTCATACTGCTCCATTACCATCAGTATGATTTACAAAAGCATCTGTTATTCATATATGTCATGTGTTCTATTACTTTGGTAGTCAAACTGCTCCATTACCATCAGTATGATATACAAAAGCATCTGTTATTCATATATGTCATGTGTTCTATTACTTTGGTAATAATACTGCTCCATTACTATCAGTCTGATTTACAAAAGCATCTGTTCTTCATATATGTCATGTGTTCTATTACTTTGGTAATAATACTGCTCCATTACCATCAGTATGATATACAAAAGTATCTGTTATTCATATATGTCATGTGTTCTATTACTTTGGTAGATATACTGCTCCATTACCATCAGTATGATATACAAAAGTATCTGTTATTCATATATGTCATGTGTTCTATTACTTTGGTAATAATATTGCTCCATTACCATCAGTCTGATTAACAAAAGCATCTGTTCTTCATATATGTCATGTGTTCTATTACTTTGGTAATAATACTGCTCCATTACCATCAGTATGATATACAAAAGCATCTGTTATTCATATATGTCATGTGTTCTATTACTTTGGTAGATATACTGCTCCATTACCATCAGTATGATATACAAAAGCATCTGTTATTCATATATGTCATGTGTTCCATTACTTTGGTAGATATACTGCTCCATTACCATCAGTCTGATATAAAAAAGCATCTGTTATTCATATATGTCATGTGTTCTATTACTTTGGTAGTCATACTGCTCATTACCATCAGTATGATATTCAAAAGCATCTGTTATTCATATGTGTCATGTGTTCTATTACTTTGGTAGTCATACTGCTTCATTACCATCAGTATGATATACAAAAGCATCTGTTATTCATATACGTCATGTGTTCTATTACTTTGGTAGATATACTGCTCCATTACCATCAGTATGATTTACAAAAGCATCTGTTATTCATATGTGTCATGTGTTCTATTACTTTGGTAGTCATACTGCTCCATTACCATCAGTATGATTTACAAAAGCATCTGTTATTCATATATGTCATGTGTTCTATTACTTTGGTAGCCAAACTGCTCCATTACCATCAGTATGATATACAAAAGCATCTGTTATTTATATATGTCATGTGTTCTATTACTTTGGAAGATATACTGCTCCATTACCATCAGTATGATATACAAAAGCATCTGTTATTCATATATGTCATGTGTTCTATTACTTTGGTAGATATACTGCTCCATTACCATCAGTATGATTTACAAAAGCATCTGTTATTCATATGTGGCTTGTGTTCTATTACTTTGGTAGTCATACTGCTTCATTACCATCAGTATGATTTACAAAAGCATCTGATATTCATATGTGTCATGTGTTCTATTACTTTGGTAGTCATACTGCTTCATTACCATTACTATGATATACAAAAGCATCTGTTATTCATATATGTCATGTGCTCTATTACTTTGGTAGTCAAACTGCTCCATTACCATCAGTATGATATACAAAAGCATCTGTTCTTCATATATGTCATGTGTTCTATTACTTTGGTAATAATACTGCTCCATTACTATCAGTCTGATTTACAAAAGCATCTGTTCTTCATATATGTCATGTGTTCTATTACTTTGGTAATAATACTGCTCCATTACCATCAGTATGATATACAAAAGTATCTGTTATTCATATATGTCATGTGTTCTATTACTTTGGTAATAATACTGCTCCATTACTATCAGTCGGATTTACAAAAGCATCTGTTCTTCCTATATATCATGTGTTCTATTACTTTGGTAATAATACTGCTCCATTACCATCAGTATGATATACAAAAGCATCTGTTATTCATATATGTCATGTGTTCTATTACTTTGGTAGATATACTGCTCCATTACCATCAGTATGATTTACAAAAGCATCTGTTATTCATATGTGTCTTGTGTTCTATTACTTTGGTAGTCATACTGCTTCATTACCATCAGTATGATTTACAAAAGCATCTGTTATTCATATGTGTCATGTGTTCTATTACTTTGGTAGTTATACTGCTTCATTACCATCAGTATGATATACAAAAGCATCTGTTATTCATATATGTCATGTGTTTTATTACTTTGGCAGTCAATCTGCTCCATTACCATCAGTATGATATACAAAAGCATCTGTTATTCATATATGTCATGTGTTCTATTACTTTGGTAATAATACTGCTCCATTACCATCAGTATGATATACAAAAGCATCTGTTCTTC
>NC_056743.1:1870224285-1870446785 GCF_019279795.1 Protopterus annectens | reverse complement strand
GTTTTGGTTATTCTTTTCTTTTCAATATTTTATTCATTTGAAGCTGAATATGGATTCCTCAAATGAGTATGACATTAATGATTTGTTAATGTACAAGTATCTTGTACAGCATAATAAATGATATGCACATTTAAAGGTAACAGCTGATAACACTGGTAATCTGTGTTCCTCGCGTCAAAAGCTGGATGATTTGCTTACCATTGTTAGAAGTAAATTTAGACTTATTGATGATGATTGCACTTGTGCAATTGGCATGGCTTGGAGAACTGTTGTTTCATATATTAATGACTGGACTGATGAGATAAATAATGTTAGGCAAGGAACAAATAGAACAGATTTAGGAAATGATACATCTATTGTCTTCAAAGATCATTCAACCCCTGTGAAACAAGACGATGCCCCTGTCAACTCTGGATTCTGAATGCAAGTATTCAGTAATCTGAGGATCCAGTTTGTTTAGAAGGAAACAAAAAAGAGATGCTAGACAGGGGTCCAGGGAAATAAATAGTGTGTGAAGAAATATCCAGGGAATTGTTATTGCTAGGCTTGTATAGGCCCTAGGGTTGATAGCCTAGTACCAACCTATGAACCTATGAACCTATAAGAAAAAGAAAGAAGTTCACAACAAATAACAAGGAGGAAAAATAAACTGATTAATGACTGTAAAAAAAAAGAGAATATGTAGTAAAAAGGACGCTGCTTTGTTATGTAACACAGAAGTTACAGAGAATGGAGATATTTTACTATCAGAAAACCTTCTGAATATACATTGTGAATAATTTCCTTCTAATTCAGTCTATAGAAAAAATGCCTCATTTTTCCAACAGAGAAGGTAGAAAAAAGAGTCAAGGGGCAGGTGAAAAGGAAGAAATCAAAACTGAACATGGAAGGATTGAAGAACATTACTGTAAGAAAAAGGAGGAGAAAGACAGATGTTGACTACGTGGCTCAAGCTGTGGATTCACAATACCAGCTGGATGAAAATTTATTACACAGTGAAAACAGTGGGATTAACATGACTAATAGTGATGAAGATCTATCCTTTTATTACTGAATTAGAAGCTGAAGATTCTTCAGAGCTGGCCAGCAATGATATTCTTATAATTGGAGATTCAATTATTAGAGGAACTGATACTTATATTTGCTGAGAAGATAATGAACATCGAATAGTGTTATGCTTGCCAGGAGCATAAAATGGAAGATATGAGACAAGTCTTGGAACACCTTAATGTAAGGAAGTACATATCTATTTTTATTCATGTTGGTACAAATTATGTCATCCGCAAGGATTCTCTGACTGTTAGTAGGGAACTGACAGCCCTCTCAGATAGTATAGCTTATACTGGTGTTAGGACATATTTTTCAGAAATCACCTACAGATAGGATAGTCAGGTCACTGAGAATGAAAAGATTTTTTTGAGGTAAATACCTACATGGAAAAAATGTCCTGTTTAAAAAAAAAATGGAAATGTGTAGAACATCCAAGCCTAGTTTTGGGCACACGTGTTCAGAGAGGATGGTGTGCATTTGTCAAGATCAGGGAAGAGAATTTTTGCAGCAGATATTTTGCAATATTTGACAAGCACTAAGCAGGATTTTTGCCAGGTCAAAAATTTAACAGCTCACAGATAGCAACATTTGATGCATCTCTGATAGTTGTTAATGCTAGGACCATTACTAATAAAGTTTTTTTTTATTATTGGAAACTTTGCTATGTTCCCACAACATTGGTGTTGTTATTGTTTGTGAAACACAGTTACATAACAATGACTGGAAACCATTTCTGTCAGGTATAAATGTTTTACTGTAACAGACATTCTAACAAAAAATCAGATGGAGGTGTTATGATAGGGATTAAAGATAATTATAAGATTTGTGATTATTACATGTTCAATGATAACACCAATACTATAGACTGTGTAACTGTGACAATAAAGACAACCCTAGAACATATAACAATTGTTGGAGTATACAGACCACCAAAGTCAAGTGCAGATGACCTAGAGGAATTCATACATTTCTTGCATGAAACACAGGGGGGAAGAATAATATTAGACGGGGACTTAATTTTATGAGAAACAGACTGGAATAACATTAATTGAAGAACATTAGTAAGGAAATTATTCACAATGTATACTGAGGAACAACAACTGCTTCAGATTGTAAAAAAACCCACCAGGGGATGGAATATACTAGACATTTTTTGTATTCTTAAATAAATTATTGTTACTTCAAATCAAGTTTTACAACCATTGATATGCAGTGATCATGGGGTTATAAAGGTTAATTTGTTGCTAGATAATTCTGCCAAACTGAAATCTAAACCAATGTACAGAAGGTAAATTACAGATTATTTGGAAGGAAAACAGTCACTATGTAAAACTAACTGCAGTGAGGTGTTCAGTGAAAAAACTGCAAATGGAATGTGGACAGTTTTGAAAGAGAAGTTGTTTGAGTACAAAAATTCAAAAAAAGTTTAACATCAGAATCTATGCATACAACATCAGGGATACATTTCTATAAGAAAAAGATATCTGATTAAGGTGAGAGACAAAAAATATAAGAAATGGAAGAGAGGTTGAACTACAACTTTGAAAACTGAAATAAACAAGCTGGTCAAACAGATTAAACATAGTGTGAGACAAGATCAAGAAAAATTTGAAGAAAATATATATATAAAGATATTGAGCATAATAGGAAGAACAACTGTCCTAGTGACATCCAGTTAACCCCAGATGCTGGATTCAAATTACATTATATTGAAAAAGAACTGCACAAACTGGACCCAAATAAAGCACAGGGAGGAGACAGAATTAGTAACAATGACCTGAGAACACTTCAGCAAGAACTTATGGTACCATTATATCTATTATTCACCAGGTCATATAAATATAGGAAGATTACTCTACATTGGAGACATGCACTTATTAAACCTGTCTTCAAGGGAAAGGGGAGTAGGACCAACCAAGAGTAATATAGACTCTTAAGTCTACTTTCATGCTGTGAAAAATATTGGAGAAGGTAATATTGGATAAGTTATTGTCAGAACTGGATAGGTTAGGACTTGAAACCATATATCAGCATGCATATGTTGAAAACAGTTCTATTACCACCTGTAACATGATGTTCTATAACAATATAATAACAACTATGAATGAAAAATTGTGCTGTGATGTGATATATATAGATTTAACTTCAGCATTTGACAGGGTCATACACAAAACACTGATCAATAAATTAGTACAACTAGGTTTTGATGTACTCTTGATAAGATGGATAGCTGCATGATTGAAACTGTAGACTCATTTGAGGACCCGGGTATATCGGCAAATTCAGCTATGAGTTTTTCTAATCATATCAACCAATTGGTTAATGATAGTTATAGAACTGCAGGTTGTATAAAACGATGTATAAAATATAGAAAATCAAAAATGGTGAAGTCATTGTTTATTAGTTACATTAGACCCAAATTTCAGTATGGAATAGCAATATGGAGACCATATAAGAAAACAAGAATTAGTAAACTGGAAAGAAGACAACAGAAATATACCAAGGTCATCCATGGATGTGAAAATTTATGTTATTATGAAAGACTAAAATAGCCGAACTTGTACAGTGTTTCTTACAGATATCTAAGGGGAGATCTTATGTAAGTATATAGGGCATTTAGAGACATCTACATCTGGGACTATTTGGGGTTATCAAAAACTACTAGAGAATCATCAGACAATCTATGTAGAAGATTCTATAGGAATAAAAAAATGTATTAACTGGTTTTCTGACAGAGTAGCTGATGCATTGAGCAGACTACCATATTACATTAAAGCAAGTACTAGTTTAGATATTTTTATGAACAGCCTGGATACTTATTATGGGAACAAGTGTTTTGGTATATTGGCAAGGTAGAAGGGCATTAATGTTCATGCTTGAAATATTTGTATGTAAGTATATATGTAACACCACATTAAAACACTCCACACTATCTGAAATCCATCTAGGTGGGGAGGTGACACCCCCACACCGCCACTAACTATATATACCAATTCTGGGATAGCACTGCCATGGGGAAAAGGGCATGATTCCCCACATTGGGCAAGTGTTGACTTGCCCTTAGGAATGCTTACATGGTTTGGCATTTAAACTTTCGTGATTCTCGTCTAGGCATTTTGGTTTTTGCCATTTTGGTATTTCGGTATTCCAAAGTAAACCCATACATAAATATGTGTGTGTGTGTGTGTGTGTGTGTGTGTGTGTGTGTGTGTGTGTGTGTGTGTGTGTGTGTGTGTGTGTGTGTGTGTAGATATATATATATATATATATATATATATATATTTATAGATATATATATATAGATATATATATATATATATATATATATATATATATATATATATATATATATATATATATATATATGCTGATTCTGCTTCCATACAGCCAGCTTCTAGAGAGACTAGAATTGTTGTGGCAACTCCGTACAAGAGCCTGCTCAGTACCAGGGCTAAATGAGCATTATTCCATTTCTAGCATTTTGAAATTGAGAGCATTGAATAGATAGGCTATTTTACCTCTGACATTTATTGTGACACATGCAGACTTGGTAGAGCATATAACGTTTGAATATGCACTTTATTTCCAATGTTCAACATATATAATATATACTTGTGATATTTATATTGCTACTTCATTATTTTATTTTTAGCATATTTTGTTACAAAATGTTTACTTCTAGTTTTACTTTTCATTGTTTTATGATCGACTGGTTCTTATACATTATAGTACTAAATTCTGTTAGAAGTTAACAGAAAGTAGAGTTACTTATCATTATGTCATCATTATGTCGCAAACACTTCCCCCCCCTCTATCACCTACACTCCCCCCCCCTTTACCTCAATGACATAATGACATAATGTCCAAATGCTTAAATGTGTATGTTTGGACTTGTTAGTCTTGTAGTTCATATTGCTTATATTTGTTTAGTGACTTTATACTTGAAATGGGGATTTACTTCTTTGTATTTTTACTCATTGTATTTTCACTCATTTCATTTTAATGTTTTAACCTTATTTTGGTTTTTGCAAGTGAATTGTGTATATTACTGAATGGGTGTATAACTAGGAAGAGGAAATGACAAATGCTTTGTGATCAGGAAATGAGGTCATTCGGATTGTGTCAGGGGAGGGGCACAATTTGAATTTGAAACTGCCTTTATAACACAGGCTGGGTTCTTGTGCAGAACCATTTGTCTGAAGAAGTCTTTGTATGGTGAAAGGACGAAAAGCAGTATTTTTGTACCGTGTTGCTTATGTTTTAATAAACTTCTGGCCCTGTTTGGTCCAGTTTGGTTTTAGTTCTATCTTTTGTCCACTATTTATATTTGGATGCTTGAACGTGGCAATTGTTTGGACAACCCTTGAATAAGAAAGGACTTATTTATTCCAGAGCTGCATAGCGGGATTTACCATTCTTCACCAGTGTGTGTCAACTTACCAGCACCATCCTGAATTGGAGAACTACATGGTTTGGCATTTAAACTTTCGTGATTCTCGTCTAGGCATTTTGGTTTTTGCCATTTTGGAATTTCGGTATTCCAAAGTAAACCCATACATAAATGTGTGTGTGTGTGTGTGTGTGTGTGTGTGTGTGTGTGTGTGTGTGTGTGTGTGTGTCTGTGTATATATATATATATATATATATATATATATATATATATATATATATATATATATATATATATATATATATATATATATATATATATATATATATATATATATACTGATTCTGCTTCCATGCAGCCAAAAACTGGAAAGCAAGATTGTCTCGACTCAGAATGCATAAAATCAATTTCAATTATATGCTAAAACTTCTGATAGTGTGTGTAAACCCATTATAATTTACTTTATCAAGAATAAAAATGGAATGTATTGCATTGTTCTAGTCAAATTTTTTACCATGTCTCATGTAAAGTCACTTTCAGTTGTTTACTAACAATTCTGATAACAGCTGTGATAGTCATGCAATGTTTTAATGAAGAATAAAATGTTGCTGCTTGTTTCCTCACATTAATTTAAAGGGTCTATATTACAAGATCGAAACTTTAGTTAATCGAATAACTAAAGATCGATCTTGTAATATCGAAACCTAAAAATCTCGAACGGTTGATTTAACATAGGAAAACACTTCCCTTGGCCACATAGAAAAAAAAAAACAACTTTAAATCCCAAATCAAGTGGGGGGCTTCACCCCCCACACCCCCCTAACTAAATATATCAACTCCAAAATCTCTCCAAATTGGAGAAAAAGGCATAAACACATAACGGCCAAGGGAAGTGTTTCCCTGTGTTAAATCAGCTTTCGATATTACAAGATCGATCTTTAGTTATTCGATTAACTAAAGTTTTGATCTTGTAATACAGACCCAATTTAAAAATACTTATAATGCATCCTTCCATAAATTGCAAATCAAGAATGTTTCAGCAATACTCAGGTAAAATCAGTTTCAGTTGTTTTCTTGCCCTTCTGGCAGTACTTGTGAAAGAAGCACGGATTACATTTTTATCATGAACAGACTGTGCATGCTGCTTCTCTGTCAAATTTTTTATGAAACATGTACAATCACTTTTGGTTTCTTATCACACTTTCTTTTACAATTCTGTTGATTTTAAGTGATGTGCTTTACATTTTAATAAATGATTTTGGGCTTCTGTAAGAAGTTTATGAAATTCCTTTTGACTAGACTGCTTTGAATTTAATAGCTGTGGACAATTACTTTTTCACGGGTCTATTTTAATTAAACAAAAGTGGAATCCGTCGAATACGAATCCGTCGACAAGTAAACAGCGAAAGCGGAAACAAATGCACTAAATAGTGAAATCGGAAATGTCGAATTGTCATAGTTGGCCCGTATGTGGTATAGCTCCATAAGGTAAGTGTGCGATAGTTATGGACCTTAGGGTTAGGGTGCAGGTTAAAGTAAGTGCATAGATAGGTAATGTATGTAAGGTTTAGTGTAGGGTTTTGTTAAGTGTATGTGTGTGGAATATTTACTTTGTGTGGGTATAGTTCTGTAGGGTGTGTGCGGTAGTTACGGACCTTAGGGTTAGGGAGGGGTTAAGGGTAGTGCATAGATAGTTGTGTATGTGGGGTTTAGTGTAGGGTTACAAGTGGGGTTTTGGTGCTTTAATTTAGGGTTAGTATTAGGGTTTTGGTTAGTGTATGTATGTGTTTTTTGTTGTTGTGTTTGCATAGGTAGTATGTTATGGGTGGTGGGGTTGGCCGACTATTGCGGTTTTGATAAATTTTGTGGTTTTGCGTGTTAGACATTATCGCGTTTCACTGTTTATGTGTCGACGGATTCGTATTCGATGGATTCCGCTTTTGTTTAATTAAAGTAGACCACTTTTTCACAGTTTCATTTTCTGTCTTGTAATTTGCAGTCAAGGTTTGTTCATTCCCTCTGGACTCTTTTTGTTCTCTTGATTCTTTTTGTTTCTGTGTTGTTCTGTGAATAAAAACAAAATGCTGAAAGTTATTGGTCATAATATTGTAGAATATCAGTAAAGCATGTGCCATTCAAATGTGCGCATTGTACACTGCAAAGAAAAAGTTTTATCATTGCCTTCTTCTGATTAGTATTGTTATAAGAACAATATTAATATACCTGCATAAAATATTATGACAGAAATAAGCAGTTATACTGATCATCATTGTATTTACTTATTTATTTTTTACTTTGAATTCTAATTCTGATAAAAAGACTGTTATTGAAAGATAAAAAAATTGTTCTGCTTGCAGAAGGTCTATAAATACACAGCTCACTTCCTCATTACTTCTTCCTACTGTCTGTAAATACACAGCTCACTTCCTCATTACTTCTTCCTACTCTCTATAAATACACAGCTCACTTCCTCATTACTTCTCCCTACATAAATACACAGCTCACTTCCTCATTACTTCTTCCTACCGTCTATAAATACACAGCTCACTTCCTCATTACTTCTCCCTACATAAATACACAGCTCACTTCCTCATTACTTCTTCCTACCATACACCCTTAATTAACAATTACTCATCCTACCACCTTTCTGTGTACTCCTAACCCTCACTCTCTGTATCCCCCTGAGTGACAGACCTCTGCACTGACTTGGTTTACTTTGATGTTGTTTCTCATATCACTTTCTCCCATTTCATCATTGTAAATACTATGTTCTCATCACTGCTAAATTGCTCCAACATGCTTGTACATATTATTTCCGTTCTCTTGGCTGGACCATATTTACCTAACCTTTAACACCTGTATTATATATTGTGTGCCCCTGATCCTACTTCTTTTTAAATCTTCTTGTAACTATGTGCATATTTTTTTATTTCTCTGTTATGATATGTTACTATAAAATTTAGTTAAAACTTTAATCTTACTTTACAGTTGTTACAATCTATGTAACTCAGGATGAGACTGCAAATGGCCATATCTGGTCTACCACAATAAACACAATGAAATAAATAAGTAGATTAAATAACTCTTCAGTGACTACTGTTACTCACATTATTTATAAATAAATCATAGATAATAGTTTTATGTTTCCTTATGTCACCGCCTGTACCACTTTCTTCTCTTTTCAGGTTTTTATGCTATAACTTTTTCATAACCTAACACCACTTGAACAGCTGTTTTATGTCATTCTGCATTCCTCAGTTCTGACATTGAGGACTCAAAATTTCCACAATTCTTGCATCTCATAAGTGAAATATGCTGTCACTCCTCCCTGATGTGGGGCTCTATACAGTCCTGTTCTTGTTCCTATGTTATTGACTGTGTATACTATATATTCCCACCTTGAGGTACCATTCAAGAGAGGGCACTCAGTTGTGGCCTTCCTTTTCCTGTAATACTATGACTTTGTCTTTTTCCCAGCTCATGCAAAACTGAGACCATAACAAATCAAGCCACCTTGAGACCCACCACTACGCCACTTTTTGGTGCACTAATTCTTAAGAAGGTAATTCAATGATATTTGCGCTGAAGGTTTTTCTTTCTTTTTTTCTGTGGAGTATGACTGGCTGAATCTTCTAAATAATGGATCACCCACTGTTAAATTCTCTTTATTTTTGTCTATAAAATATCACCCAAATAGAACATTTTATTTCACCCTTGGATCTGTTTGTGACAATGCACGTGGTGAACATTTCATGCTTGGCCTGTCACATTGATCATTACCTGGGACTTACCAATTGTGACCAGGTTGTTTGCGGGTGTATAGAATGTGATTGTGATTGATCACTGGATATTGCTTAATAATTGTGATTAAGTTTTTACACATTTAGCAGAATGTGCCACTGTCATTGGTTATTGGTACTGGTTAATGATCATGATCAGGTTGTTTGCAGATGTGTAGAGTGTGATTGTGATTGATCACTGGATATTGCTTATTAATTGTGATTAAGTTTTTACACATTTAGCAGAATGTGCCACTGTCATTGGTTATTGGTACTGGTTAATGATCATGATCAGGTTGTTTGCAGATGTGTAGAGTGTGATTGTGATTGATCACTGGATATTGCTTATTAATTGTGATTAAGTTTTTACACATTTAGCAGAATGTGCCACTGTCATTGGTTATTGGTACTGGTTAATGATCATGATCAGGTTGTTTGCAGATGTGTAGAGTGTGATTGTGTTTGATCACTTGATTTTGCTTAATAATTGTGATTACATTTTTTACACATTTACAGAATATAGCACTATAAAAGGTTATTGGTACTGGTTAATGAATGAATGAATGAAGGATTACTGGCCTCAAACAGATGCTGTATGCAGACCGTCTTAAAAAACTCCAGCTTTACTCTGTCGCATATCACCTACTCAGAGGCAATCTCTGCCTAACATACCAAGCTATGTCAAACCCAGAGCTGTTGGACATGCTCCACTTAAAGAAATTCCAATCCCTCTGAGCTACATGCTCTAGGGACCTAAACCTTGTCACCACAATAAACAGAACATGCTGGAGGGATAGATTCCTGTCCCAGAGACTTCCCATACTCTGGAACAAACTACCTATCTATATCAAACAAAGCTCTTCATTAGCACTGTTCAAGAAAAATCTTGATGATTGGATGGGAAATAGGAAAGTCACCCTGGGGATCACCTCTGTGGCTCTGCTCGACAGGGGCACAGGAAAATAATTTTCTTGGGTGGCAAAAGCCAGGATTCCTTTTTGGCTAGGCTTATATAGGCCCTAAGGCTAATAGCCAAGTACCTACCTATGAACCTATGAACTTCAGCATTTGCCAGATTGTTTTACCCCTTCACTGTTGACTAGTTTGGTTATACAATCTATCTGTACAATATCTCTTTCTGGTGGCCCATCTCGAGACCTTTTGTTCTAAAATATGCCACGTGCTCTGTAGTTTTCCCATTCTTCTTCAACCTTAATATTTGTCCCATTTAAAATTTAATGTAACAGTAGATGCTTTTTTCTTGGATTTACCTTGACCTTTAAAATTAGCTCTACCTCATTTTTTTACATTCCTGCTCATTCTGGTACGGAGGTACCCTTGTCCATTACTCTTTCTACCCACAGTAATATTTTTGATCTATCAATATTGCAAAATCTTTTGTCTGGCTGTACATCTACCTCTCATTATTCCTGAATCTACATGCTCCCTGGGATGCTGTGAAATCTTTCTTCTCAAAGTTCTCATTGTTGCTACTTTAGCCTGTTTTGCCATCCATGACTATTCTGTGACAACTATTCTTCGTTACTATACCTCTTAACTGGATTTTTTAACCCCCCCATTCCATCTGCATTGTCTTTGTTAGTCTAGGACTTGGAGTAAGCACCCTCACTGGTTCTTTTGAATTTTCTTAATGCTTTTTAAGTTTTTAGGTTCTAGTATTTAAGCCCTGCATTTGAGCTGTTTCTGCTAGTTTGAACCAAGCTAAATTAAGGTGGGCTACCACCCACAACTCTGAGCAGAGATACCAGATGACTAGAGGCTTCTGAGCTTCCTAAAACCATACATTGCCTGTATTTTTTTTTTGCCTGATTATACTATTTACTGCACCTTTTATTGTGCTCTGCATATTTAATAATGTATTTTAATACTGTAAACTAAACTGCACTGTTTGTACTGCATTTGTCTGCCTGACTGTGCCTGTTAAATTGTATTTTATTGCTATTTTCACTGTTGCAAAGCTTGCTTTTTTATTATTTTAGGGTCATAGGATCATAGGTTATTGACCCAGAGGTCATTTTGTCACTAATCAGGCCCATGATTGAGTATAACACGCATTTCGACATGTACTGTACAAAGCACCTTCAGCAATTGGAGAGACCTCAGAGGTTTCTAACTAAGAAGCTCAAGGGACTCCAGCATATGCCTTACACAGACTGACTAAAGTCCCTGTGACTATACTCAGTATAGTATATAATTCTTAGGGAGACTTATGCCTGGCTTACAGAGCAATCTCTGACCCAAACCTAATGAATTTGATGCCCATCTGTAAATCAAATGGGACTAAAGATACCCATTCCAGGGAGCTAAATATGGCCTGTGACTTGAAAAGGATGTGCTGGAGGGACAGATTTGCCTCAGAGTGACTGCCAAGTCTTTGGAATAGGCTGCCAATTCATGTGAAGCAGAGAACCTCTATGACACTGTTCAAAGGAAACCTGGACGAGTGGATGGGGCACCAAAAGTTCTTACCAGGGATAATGCCCACACCCCTCCTGGACATGGGTAGTCATTAATAAATACAATCTTGATTATTAACTAGAGGATCTATGGTGTTACACTGGGATGAAATGGCTAGGCTTGAAATGACCTCTGGGTCAATAGCTTAGTAACCTCCTAGAGCATATGATGCTTGCATCAGTACTGTAGCACTGCTTTATACATTTTTATATGAGACAGAACTGTACCTTTCAGTTCTTCCCACTATTTCTATTAACTATGCAATGATTCCCAAAGTAGTCCGGTTATTCTGTCACTCACTGGTTGATATTAAAATCCAAAATGTTTGGACAGTATGACAATACTCTATTCTATTTTCTTATTCCCCTGGTTTCAGTTTAATACTTTTGTAGGCCTCTCCTCATCCCAAATGAAGCTGACAGAAATCAAGTCAATTTACTGTGTGCTAATCAAAGTGGTATGTCTATCCAGGTACTTTATATTATGCACTGTTACTATCTAGATCATACTAATTCTTCCATTAGAAGAACTTGCCTATCCCTTCCATCTTCCTAACAGTTTGATTATCTCGACTACAATTCTAAAATGGCCACCAAGATGTAAACAGCTATCACTGGGAGCTCCTTCACTAGAATAAAGCAGCACAGGTTTTTTTACAACATACTAGCTTTTTTGGCTAGAAAGGCTGTATATATCCACATCAAATCCATTCAAGATGTTCCATAAAAAGCAGGTATGAGCTGCCAGCAGAGTTCCAGGAGTCTAGATGGCCATCTGTCTCTTTGTCTTTCTAGATGATTCTGTTATTCCTCTGTTCACCTTCAGCTAGTCTGTCATCCACCCCACCCACTTTAGTTTTCAGTATAAGTGAACTAATATGCCATTGAAGTCCAGATCTAACCTAAAGAGTTATCCTGCTGACAGCAATGTGGGGTATTTTTTATTTATTTATTTTTTGGCTTTTAGTCAGGCACTTTCTAGTGGACAGTTAAGAGTGGTGCTATGGCTACATTCATGCTGCTTAGTTTCATCAGCTGGTGGGCTGAAGTGGATGTCTCAAAGCCATACTTATTGGAACTTGCCTAAAAAATGCCTGAGACATCATTGTTCATAGTTCAGTACTAAGCTAACTGCCCTTGCAAGCCATTTTAAGCCTAGCCAATTGTCCCTTGTGAGACTCAAACCCTGCACCTTAGCCATTAACCCACCCTCCCAACAAGAACTTGCCTTTCCCTTCCATCTTCCTAACAGTTTGATTATCTCGACTACAATTCTAAAATGGCCACTAAGATGTAAACAGCTATCTCAGCAATATGGAGTATTTTTTTTTTTTTTGGCTTTTAGGGTCTCTGTATGCTATATGTCAATCCCAGTCTATTGTATCATTCCTGCCACTGATAAGAACTGGATCTAGTAGTTATTCTGAAATGGTCAAGTTAGACTCTTGCACCACCTAACAATTTACTGTCTCACTTTCTGTCTTATTCATAATTCACTGACAAGGTCTTTGGTGCCATCCTCCTAGACAAATGTTATAGTGCTTCACAGAACTGCCAGTGAACTGAGTGTTTTATGATGGGCCAGTGTGTGAAATGATTAACTAGCCAATAGTAGGTCATATTCCTTTGAGGGAGGGTTGTTTAATACCATAGTCAGGCACTTTCTAGTGGACAGTTAAGAGTGGTGCTATGGCTATATTCATGCTGCTTAGTTTCATCAGCTGGTGGGCTGGAGTGGATGTCTCAAAGCCACACTTATTGGAACTTGCCTAAAAAATGCCTGAGACATCATTGTTAGCTCAACCTCAATTCAGAGTGGTTCTTCTTATTATCCAAGTTTGAACTCCCTTCAATATATTAAAAAAACTTCTCTCCTTAGCTACATTTATAACACACCCTTCTCCGATTGTGTTGTTATGAATTATGGAAGGAACAGAAGGTCAGTGCAGAGGTAGTAAAAAATAACTAAAGAAATATTCTTTGGTGCTTACATGTATTACAAAGTGTGAATCTCCAACATTTTATGAAGAGTCTCCTTATGTCTGGGTACGATGAAAATAACGTACAGACCAAGGGATAAACACTCCGTTGTGAAAATAATAAATGTATAATAAAATGTATAATAAAATAATAATATCACAATGGAAAGACCAGGCAGGGAAAAACACAGTCTCTGAATCCTTCAGTTAAAAATAATAGAACATAGTATTTATTGCAGCAAACAAATGGTAAGTGCTTTCGCAATCGAGCTTCATCAGACCTATACAAATACTGAAAAAACACTCCGTTTAAACACATAAGGGAAACCAACATCCAACAGAAGAAATGCATCAATTATGAACTAATCAGTGTTAAAGGGAACACGTCATAAAACTTCACAACCACGAGCATTAATAATAATACATGACTGTGCATCCTTACATTCTACGTAAAAAAGCATGATGCAATAAAAAATGAGAACGCCAAAACAAAAATGATATGTAAGTGTCTCAATAAGAAATATATATATAGACAACAAGGTTATACGATCATAAAAAAACATGTTTACTAAAAAACAGTCATTTCTGAAGTCTTCTTTTCTTCAGTAAGGGCTTAATAGAGGCCCTTTCATTTAAGCCTCTCCCCCTGTCTGCTCGAAGCATGATAATCCAGTGTGTTTCCCTATATTCTGTATGGCTAATAATATCACCCACCCTAACACTGGGGGAAATAGTCTCAATCACCCTGAAGTTAAACGTATGTGTTCCCGCAGCATCTATAACATGTTTAGAGAGTGCATTGTGTTCTGATCTCTTCTTAATATGATAAATATGTTCTTTCATCCTATCACGCAAAACCCTGTTGATCTTGCCTACATAGAATGAGTTGCCGACAACACACTCTGCTAAGTAAACTACGTTAGATATATTTGCAATTCGCATGAACATAAAAATTAAACTCTCTACGTAGATCAGGGTGATAAAAAGTGCTAGAGGTGTTGATAAAAGAGCAAAAATTACAATTGCCACATGGTAGAGTAATGCCCGGAGCAGTGTCCATCGTACTAGACCCTCTATCATAACAGAGTAGCCTCTTCAGGTTCTTTCTGTTCTTGAATAAGAACCTGGGTTTGCCACCAACAATCTCACCAATGCCCTCATCAACCTGTAAGATGGACCAATGCTGCGCAAACAAGTTAGTGACCTCTCTATGGTCACTAGTATAAAAAAGGGAAATTCTGACACCACCTTTATCAAAATTAGATGCAATACCATTGTGCACACTAGTCTCAACTGGTGGTCCAAAATAAGGGCTTGCTTTAGTTGTTCTTAACCTGTCTAGGTCATTCCACTGTTGATTAATCTCATCATGTCCATACCCCCTTGCCAGTAACCTCTCTTCTAGATTATTCATCTCTTCCAAGAAGCCCTCCAAAGTAGGATTCAATCTGGAAGCCCTCATCCCTTGTCCCTTGATTAAATTCCGAAAGATGTATCCTGAGTGCATAGTGGACCTGAACAGAAAAGCATTCCTATGACATGTTTTTCGATGAATACCAGTATTAATAGCATGATTGTGTAATTTCTCTACAAAAAGATCTAAAAATTCAATGCGTGTGTATGACCAGTTGAAGGTAAACTTCAAACAACTGGTCAAACCATTCATCATCCGGTGAAACCCCTTTAGTTCTTCCAGACTGCCTTTCCACAGCAGAAACAAATCATTGACAAAACGTTGATAAAATAGAATATGCGTTCTGTATTCCTCTCTACAAAATAAAATGGTATTTTTCCAGTGTGCAAGGAACATATTGGCGTAGCTATTGGAACACGAAGTGCCCATAGCTACGCCATGCTTCTGAATATACATTTCACCATCAAAGGTGAAGGCATTATTCTCAAGGACAATCTCCAAAAGATAACAAATGAAATCCACCTGTACCAAGGTTAAATCACTGTGAAGCATGAGGTATTAATGGACATACTGTATCCCTAGATCATTGGGGATCATTGTAAACAGGGACTGTAAATCAAAGGTTACAAAAATAACATCTTCAAGGTCAAGAACACCTTTTGTACATTCATAAAGATCTAACAAGAACTATTTTGAGTCCCTTAAGACCACTTTATTTAAACTAATGACTGGTCTCAGAAACCTCTCAACATAAAGTGACAACGGTTCTGTGACCCATTCCCCACCTGCTACAATGGGCCTTATTGGTGGATCAGATGGGTGTTTATGTATTTTCGGCAAACCCTGTATACGTGGTATCAGGGGGTTAGTGACTTTTAGAAAATTTTATACTTCTTCAGTGACCAGAGAAAATGTCATATAAACTGTTAAACACAGATAAAATAATCCTGTGTACATCCTCAGTTGTGATCCTGCTATAATAACTTCAGTCACCAAGCATTGTAATCATAGACCGGCAATAATGGGATTTATCCATCACAACAACAAGACCACCTATATCTGCTGGTCTGATGATAATAGAATCATTATTTTGTAGCTCATGTGTTTTGTCCTGCCTGGTCTTTCCATTGTGATATTATTTTATTATACATTCATCTTTATGTCTGGGTATGTTCTGTCTAGTCATGTGTTGCAAACAGTTGTTACAATAACATATGCATGCTGCTAAATGTCTTGTGTTTGATCACGTTATATTACTGCTGAGTAAGTTACCATGCAGCGGTTAGCATTGTCGCCTCACAGCAAGAGGTTCTCCCATTCGATTCTCGGGCGGAGCACCTTCTGTGTGGAGTCTGCATGTCCTCCCCACAGTCATGTGACATTTAAAGACATGCAGGTAGGTGTGTAAGTGAATGGGTATGCCTTCTTTGAAGGTTGGGCATCGGGCTGGCAACTTGGTACCATAAAAACCCACTGCCAATCATTAGCGGACCGGAGTTCCGCTGTGGCAACCCTAACCGGGAAAAGTCGAAAGACATTAGAATTCCCTATTTCACTTCCCCATGCTCCAGATATCTTCCATATGCTACCTTCTATGGAAAAATCCAGCAAACGGGAGTTTGAAAAATGCCACATAACCTCAGTACAGTAATCCAATCTAAACAGAAATTATATGGCTATAAGATAAGCAAGAGTGGAAATTTAAGCTACATATGTATTGAAAAACACAAAAATAATAAAATGATAGCCTTAACATGTGCATTACCTCACATATTAATTAACAAAAAAATAATAAAAGAAAATAACATGAACATTTAAACACAATAATTGCCAATGCAAACAAGCATTCATATAACAAAACGCGGCATCAGAATATAGAGGATTGTGATCAGTTTGCTGATCATAACCTGCTTATTATGAGTTCAAGACATTCACTCTCACAGTGAATCTTGGCATCCCATGTCTAAAACATGTGATGAGGGTTATGATTAGCGGTCCAGTCATAATTCTTTGTAGTGCATGGAGCTTTACCTGCTACTAGTAACAGTATAAAAAGGAAAAAACACTATGTTGCTGGCTTTCAAAGCGGTAAAGAACTTAGCCACTTAGGAAGTGCTGTTAGAAAGGGACGGTAACACACACAGTCCCCTTACATTTGCACTCATTCTCCACACCTCCTAACTATCCAGATTTTCACAGAATGCCCAGATTTTTGCCTCATTTGTTTGATATGTCCCTGATAAAGTCCATGTTTTTAAGCCAGGTCACAGAGGATTGAAGTCACTAAATAGTGACATACATTTGAATTTCAGAGTTTGCATCCTTCTGAGAAAATGCAGGCGGTTACCCGTCTTGTTATTCTAGCTATTCTTTTTAGTTTGTAAAAGGAAAGGATGCCTTATCACTGTGAACAGCAGGCAGAACCAAATCTTTTATTTCTGCCACTGTCATTTGCTGGTCAGTACTGGCACATTTTCTGTCTAGAGAGGGACCTGACCTAACAACTTTAGCAGGAGGTACTTAACATTTGTTAAGGTCAGTGTTCGTGCCACTTTAGCACTTAACTGTTTTATCTTTTTCCGAATATCAGAGCATAATCACCATGCTGTGTGCACTACAATGACATTAGCTGCATTAGGAACAAGATATAATGGAGACCAGCATCCTATAAAAATAAAAATACATCTTAACAGATCATTGCTTTCTTTTATATTTTAATAAAATCTACCATATTTTCTTTTAGGTTCATAGGTTCATAGGTTTATACTAGGCTATCTGCCCTAAGGCATTTATAAGCCTAGCCCAAAGTTTTGTGGCTTACGCCACCCCTTATGTTAAAAAATATTGTGCCCATTAGTTTGTTTTGCCTCTGTCCAGCAGTGACACAGAGATGATTCCCGGGGTAAACCTACGATCTCCCATCCACCGGTCAAGATTTCTCTTGAACAGAGCCAGCGAGGTGCTCTGCCTCACATGGACCGGGATTTTATTCCACAGCATAGGGAGTCTCTGAGTGACAAATCTATCCCTCCAGCATGTCTTATTTATATCCGTGCTAAGGTTTAAGTCGCTTGCTCTAGTGGATCTGGTAGATTTGGATTTTTGAGGTGGAGCATGTCCATTAATTCCGGGTTGGACATGGCCTTGTATGTCAGGCACAGGTCACCTCTGAGCAGACGGTATGCGACTGAATAGAGCTGAAGTTTCTTCAGTCTGGCAGCATATGACAGATTTTGGAATCCCTTTATCCTTTTGGTGAGGAACTTTTGGGGTCTCTCCAATTGCTGCAGGTGTCGGGTGAGATACATCCCGAATGGGGCATTGTACTCGATCATTGGTCTGATAAGTGAAGAGTACAGGGGAACAATGACCTCACTTGATCTGGATGTGAATCCCTTCATGATCAGGTGGGCAATGTAGAAGGTCTTTCTAACCACTTTAGCAATGTGAGTGTCAAAAGAAAGGCCACTGTCAACCTGGGTCCCCAGGTCCCTGATAACCTCTTCTGTGGTTAGTGGATTGCCACCTATATGGTAGCTTGGGGTTACCTTGTTTTTCCCGAAGGGTATGACTATACATTTTTTGGCATTTAACTTCAGGCCATGGCTCTGGCACCAGCTATCAGTTTCCGTGAGACCCCTCTGAAGGATATCTGTGTCCGATGTACTTTCCACTATGGCGCCCAGTTTGCAGTCATCTGCAAACTTTGTCAGCCATAGTCCTCCTATGTTTGCCTGTACTTCTGAGAAGTAGATGCCGAACAACAGGGGGCCAAGGACTGAGCCCTGTGGGACACCACTTGTGACCGGCTTGGAGTCTGACATGGTGCCAGCAACTCTGACCCTGTGGGTTCTTCAATTAATAAGGTTATAAAGACACACTAAGACTAAGTCGGTCCTGTTACAACTGCTGAAAGTGTTACAACATTTGGTTTCAAAAAGCAGTCATGTCTTCCTAAAATCGTCAACTTGTTCATTGTTATTTATAGTCTGTAATAGAAACAATTAAACAAGACAACACAATCAGCTCCTAGATCATATCTGAATGGATTGTTAGTATTACTGAATGTTTCCAGCTCATGTAGGTACTCCCTAATACAAATATTAAAAGCATGTTCAGTTTTTTCAATGTAAAACTGGGAACAGTAGCAGGGCCCTAGATAAACTTATTTATTTTTATTATTATTTTACATTTGTTGACCGTGAAAGTCCGACTGGACACATATGCATTTTCAGTGGAGGCCCGGGGAGAAAAGCTCCCATGAAACATACATAACCAAGCATATATGAACAATGGTATTATAGGTTCATAGATTCATAGGTTGGTATTAGGCTATTGGCCCTAGGGCCTATACAAGCCTAGCCATAACAATTCCCAGGCTATTTCTTCCCACAATATTTACTTCCCTGGACCCCTGTCTAGCAGGACAACTGACGTGATCCCCAGGGTGAATTTCATTTCTCCCATCCAATCATCAAGGTTCCTTTTGTAGAGGGCCAAAGAGGTGCTCTGCTTGACATGTATGGGCAGTCTATTCCAGAGTCTGGGGAGTCTCTGGGTCAGGAACCTATCCCTCCATGCATGTTTTCTTTATTGTGATGACAAAGTTTAGATCCATGGAGGGTGTGGCTCTGAGGGATTGGGATTTCTTTAAGTGTAGCATGTCCAACAGCTCTGGGTTTGACATGGCCTTGTATGTTAAGCAGAGATCGTCTCAGAGTAGACGATATGCAACAGAGTATAGCTGGAGTTTTTTAAGGTGGTCAGCACAGGGCATCTGCTTTAGGCCTGTGACTCTTTTAGTGAGGTATTTCTGTGGCCTTTTCAGTTTTTGCAGATGTCTTGAGAGGTTCATACCAAATGGGGCGTTGTATTCTATAATGAGTCTAATGAGGGATGAGTTCAGTGGGACAATGACCTCCCTTTTTCTGGATGAAAAGCCCTTAGTGATGAGGTGTGCAACATAGAAGGATTTTCTGACTGTTGTGATTATGTGGTTATTGAAGGTGAGACCACTGTCAACCTGTGTCCCTAAGTCTCTTATCACACTTTCAGTGTTTAGTGTACTGCCACCTATATGATAGAAATAAGGCAAAAAAAGTTAGAAAATATCAGACAGTTCTTAGTACAAACAATAATAGCTATCATTTACAGGAATCACACATCTAATACATACAGTCATGTGCAGACATATACCTACAGTGTGTTGTGGTACAAGCAATATTTTGTAGTTATAAGCTTTTCGAATATTATGGATAGATAGATAAATCTAATAAAATCTAATAAATATTATTAGAGTGGGTTCTCTATAGCTATATTAGAGTGATGAAGTCCCATGTCTAAGAAAGGGATGAAAGAGCTTAGTAATAAAGTGGATTGTCTGACAGCTTGTTTCTGCCTTTTTTTGCTGCCTGCCCTAGTTCTTAGTTAAAAGGTAAGCCACCCTGGTGAAATCACAATATCAGTTCGTTATACAAGAAATGAAAAAAATCTTGGCCAAGAGTACGAGGAAGAAAGCCCAACATACTAAAAAAACTCCTGACCAATCTAAATAGGCAGCTAAGATGGTTCATTAATCTTCAAAGGCTAAATTTTAAGAAAAAATAGCTTCTCAGGCAAAGGACAACCACAAAGCTTTCTACAGCTATGTCCATAACATCAAAGGAAATATTCAACATTGTGTAGAACTTATTGTATATGGCATCACCTACACTGAACCAGAGGCCATTGCCAGCCTTTTGGCTGACAGTAGCTCAAATTTCTCTCCCCACTCCCTACCAAAAGTCCAAAGGAAATACTGCATACCATAATCCCCCCAGCCATTACTTGGTAACAGGACTTCAATGCAATGTTTTTCACCTTACAAAGTGCATCGATGGGCCATGATAACATCTCAGGATGATTAATAAATAGCATGAAAAATGACCTCTCTGGTCCATTTGAATCAATTTTCAGCTGGAGCCCACAGTCAGGTTTTGTGCCCAAAGAATTGAAAATTGCTACAGTCGTTCCCCTGCACAAAGGAGGTCCAATCAGTGATCCGGGTAACTACAGGCTCATAAGTCTGACCAGTCTCATATTTAAAGCCATGGAAAGAACTATCATGGACATGATAAATGACATAGGAAACTTGCAAACACTGGACCCATCCCATCTCGGCTTTGTTAAAGGAAGGTCATGCATATTAAATCTGATGGACTTCTTTGAGAGGATCACCAAAGCAATGGATGAGGGTAAGAGTATGCACACAGTTTATCTCAACCCGAGCAAGGCCTTTGATACAATACTCCACTCAGGCATTATAGACAAGCTCAATAAGTTAGGTACAAACCCTTTTATCACCTGCTGAATAGCCAACTTATTCACTGCTAGGACCCAGGAGGTCAAAAGAGGTGAGCTCACCTCCACTAAGGGGCCAGTCACTACTGGACTCGCTCATTTTTGGCATCTATATCTCTGAAATGGAAGCAAATGCTGAAGGTTTATGGCTGACTAAGTTTGCCAATGATTGCAAGCTGGAGGTTATCACTGACTCCCCTGCAGACACTAGTATTCTTCAATAAGGCCTCTCTCTGACTAATGGTGCCAAAGTTATGGTCTTAAACTCAACACTAAGAAATGCATAATTTTACCCTTTGAGAAGTCAACTATCCTAGTTAATTATCATGTTGATAATATGCCCATAAGAGTCAACCCAATGGTCAGGGATCTGGGTACACATGTAGACAGTGGCCTTATCGTTGACCACCATGTGGCCACAAAGGTGAGGAAGTCCTTTTATGTTGCACAACATATGAAGAATGGCATGGCATCTAGGTCAAATTGTTATCAGACCAGTCACAGTACAATGCTTCCTTCGGTATGTACCTGACCATGCATATGCAGCAACTAGAGCAACCTCAGAGGTTTCTTACAAAAAGAATACAAGGTGTAACAAACCTTCCTTAAGCAGAGTACCTTAAAGTCCTTTCCCTCTATTCATCCTCCTATAGATTGCTGAGGGGTAATCTATGCCTGGCTTACAAGTCATCCACAAACCCCACACTTATGAATCTCCTGTATGTTTGTAAGTCAAACAGTACCAGAAATACAAGGTCTAAGGACTTCAGTTTTGTCTATAACTTAAACTGAACATGCCAGCAAGACAGATGTGTCCCAGAGACTGTCCTGCCTATGAAACAGGTTTCCCATCCATGCAAAGCTCAGTTTATCTATTACCCAATTTAAGCACAACCTAGATCAGTGGAAAAGGAATAGAAAATTTAGACCTGACCCGGCACCCATGTCCCTTATGGGCAAAGGCAGCTTATAAATGCCTGGCTCTTATTGTCCTATTTGGATAAAGGATGTCATCGTTCTTTTGGAAAATTTTGACTAGGCTTAGAAAGCCCCCCACCCTGGTTATTAGTCTAGTAACACTCTATGAATCTATGTTTGTGGTGTAGAAGGATAATACCCTGACTATGGCCCAGGTAACTCATGATTTTTTTCATGCAGCATCAGATCTAGCACTAGGTGACCTAGGCAGTTGCATAGGGCCTGGTGCTGCCAGGGGGGCAGTTTGCTTTACAAGCATAACAAAATCTGCTTTCCATGATTTTTTCAGCAAAAAACATAGCAATTTAAATATCTGCCTACCTCTTAAAACAGAAACCTCCATGTTAGTAAGAAACTTTGCATGATGATGTAATGTCCAAACCTTGCAAGATGATATGCAACATCCAGATGCAGGAGATTTGAGCACTACACATGTGGGAGATCTCTCTGGCAATGTCAACACAGCAACAGAGATTGGCAGTATGCAGTGGATGGAAAAGCACCTCTTGGCAGATTAATTTGTAGTATATATGTCATCAGTTCACAGCAGCCAATTTGATTGTCATTCCATCAGTTGATAGATTGCAGGTAAAGATAATGTCTCCTTTGGCATCCATCTGTCCAGACACATGCAACAACTGGAATTCCCGCAGAGATAGCTTACTAAAAAGATGAAAAACCTAAACAACATGTCCTTTGTGAACCAACACAAAACCCAGTCACTATACTGAGTATCCTACACACTGTTAAGAGGTGACCTCTGTCTGATATAGAAGACATCCTCTGACCCATTAATGATCAATTTACTTCACATCAAGTCAAACAGAATCAGAAATATTAGGTATAAGGATTTTAACCTCCTCTGCAGCATCAATGCAATAGTTTGGAGGGACAGGTATATCTCACAGAGGATTCCACTGCCATGAAACAGACTCCCCATCCACATAAATCAAAGTTCATCCCTGTCCATTTTCAAGCTCAACTTACATAGATGGATGGGAAACAGAAAACTTACCCCAGGACTGTACCCTGTGCTAGTAATGGACAGAGGTAGCTGCTAAATGCTTTATCCCATGCATGGGTCACTTCACATTATCTATGGTATGATTCCAGTTATTCTCATTAGGGGTAATATATAATTATTGACCATGGGATGGGTAAGGAAAATCTATAACTAAATGGGATAAGTTATTCTGAGAACAAAAAGAGAAACTGGCTAGGTTTAAAATGACCCACAAGGGCAGCTAACTTAGTACTTTCCTATGAACCTACATGCCGATAGCTGAGGAGAAATGGATTGCAGTGAGAGCACAGGTTTTATAGAGAGCTATGTAGAGGTGTGTGTGTGTAAAATGTCCTAGTGAGGAGCAATTTATAGTTAAGTGACTCAGTCAAACCCTGAAACATCATTATTGAGAGACAAGAGTCTTAAACCTCCACACCAACTACTAGGTCTCTTCTCTTCATTTTTATTTTTTTTTTCAAGGGCAGCAGGCACTGCAGTTGTATATGAAGTAGGAAAATGCAAATTTGTTTGCCAGTAGCAAACTGCATTGGTAAGAGTTCTCTTTAATGTACAATTATTTAGATGATGTTTACTTCTGCCATAATTGTGTACATTGACTGATATTAGTGGATTATAATGAGTTTGAGTGGCCTTTTATAGATGAAATGTTCTAAATGGGTATCTGCTAAGTATCTCTGTGGCACAGGGTGTAAGTGCAGTGGGCTTAAACAAAGAGAACAGGTGATGCAGGGTTTGTTTCCAATTTACAGATAATAGGTCTGAGGGGTGGGTCATAATAAATATTGACATATATTTTGGTATACAAATGTGTTGTTGGTGGAAACGAATCTATTCCCAGTATTGATGCCAATGTTATACGCATGAGGTAAAATATTAACATTTTTACACTGTGATAACAAAAAAAAGTAACATGACACATGACAAACTGTATTAGATATGATGGTTGAAGTACTGGTGTCATTCAAAGGGGATTCAAAGCCTGTCAGCCTGGGATGACATACTCAACAAGCCATGATGCTTCGCTAGGGATGGCTTGCACCTGTCACCCCTGGGCTTTCGGATATTGGCAAAGGCTCTTGCTACCCCCATAGTGCCTTTTTTAGGCAAGGCTCAAAAGACAAACCCACCTCCATAGGTATCACAAGGGATAAGAAGCTAAGAGTAATGCTACTCAATGCCAGAAGTCTAAACCTCAAGATGCACGCACTTGAAACTCTCCTTAGCATGGAGAACATCGATATCTGTGCAGTAACAGAAACCTGGTTCAAGGCTCCCGAGAGCACCCCAGCACTACCAGGTTATACCTCATACCATGCTTTTCGGCCCCAAAACTTGGACCAAACCACAAAAGGAGGGGGAGTATCAATATTCATCAAAGATACCCACACCTCCAGGTTGGTGGCACAGCACGAAGCATCAGAGACTATCCATGTGCAACTAACAGTGGGTAAAACTGCCTTCCAGTTTATAGCCTGCTACAGACCAGCCTCCCAAACCCAGGAACCCCACATGGCCTTCATGAGAACACCAGAAAATATGAAGGTCTCTCCAAACACCATTATATTTGGTGACTTCAACTACCCAAACATAGACTGGGAGCATTACTCTAGCTCCAACACCCTAGCCCAAAGGTTCCTAGAATTTATAAACTCAAATGCTATGGAACAACTTGTTACCACTCCCACAAGAGGGGAAAACATACTGGACCTGATCATCACCAACATGGGGACTTTATGCTCCAGACCAGAAGTGTATCCCTCACTGGTAAGATCAGACCATAAACTAATCTCACTGGATATTCACATCCCGACCCCACCCCCTGCCCAGAAAACCACAGTGAAAAACTTCTCTAAAGCAAATTTCACACTCCTCAAAACCAAGGTGGAATCCTTCAAAGCCCCTGGGCCTGTGGAAAATATGGCCCAGACCGCAGAATCCTTTACAAATGCATTCTATGAACACCTTCAGGAATGCATGGATCATGCAATCCCAAATAAAACCAAGACCCAGTCCTCCAAAGGCAGATGTCCTGTCTGGTGGACCCAGCCATAAACAAACTATACAATAGAAGGAGGAAGCTACTGCATGATAGAGCAAAATCCCAAAAATGGAAGGCATCTCTGATCAGTATTAGCAAAAAACTACGGGCACTCATAAAATCGTCTAAGGCCAGCTTTGAGAGAAAAATTGCACAGGACACTAAGGATAATCACAAGGCTTTCTTTAGTTATGTTAGTAACCTGGGTGAGAATTCCCAGATATGCTCAGAATTAGTCCAAAATGACAAAAAATACACCGAACCCACAGACATTGCCAACATCCTAGCTGAAAGGTTCAGTGAAAACTTCTCCCCCCCTCCCCACCAAAAGGGCAAATATTTATCCCAGCAGAGTGCTGCCCCCCTGACATCTCAGATGCTCAGGTAAGAGCCGCCCTCTCCAAAGCAAAAAACACAGCATCAATGGGACCAGACGGTGTCCCAGGCTGCGTCCTACATGAATTCCAAGAAGAGCTAAACCAAAACATAAAACTACTGTTCAATCTCAGCCTTACTACAGGATATGTACCCAAAGAGTGGCGTACAGCAACAGTGGTCCCTCTCCACAAAGGTGGTGTCTCAACGGATCCTGGAAACTATTGCCCAATAAGCCTGACTAGCTTGGTCTGCAAAGCTATGGAAAGGATCATCATGGACCTCATAAATAAAGATATTGGGGACCTACAGACACTGGATCCTACCCAGTTCGGCTTTGTTAAGGGCAGATCCTACCTCTTAAACCTTTGAAACAGTCACCAAGGCCATTGACGAGGGGAAGGTGGTCCACACAGCCTACCTGGACCTCGCAAAAGCCTTCATACAATACCCCACTCGGGCATTATAGATAAGCTCACCAGCTTAAATATAAACCCCTATGTCACTAGATGGGTTGCAAACTGGCTCAAGGACAGAACCCACATGGTTAGAATTGCTGGAGCCATGTCAGACTCCAAACCAGTTACAAGTGGCGTCCCACAAGGCTCAGTCCTGGGACCTCTCTTGTTCGGTATATATTTCTCGGAGGTACAGGCCAACACGGAAGGACTGTGGCTGACCAAGTTCGCAGATGACTGCAAACTGGGTGCCATAATTGGCTCTCCAGCCGACACAAGCATCCTCCAAAAGGGCCTCATAGAAACAGACAACTGGTGCCAGAGCCATGGCCTCAAGCTAAATGCCAGAAAGTGTATAGTCATCCCCTTTGGCAAAAACAAAGTACCCACAAATTACCACATAGGTGGTAATCCATTAAGTACAGAAGAAGTAATTAGGGACCTGGGGACCCAAGTTGATAGCAATCTCTCATTTGACAACCACGTGGCCAAAGTGGTTAGAAAAACATTTTATATAGCCCACCTAATCATGAAGGGATTCACATCTAGATCAGGGGAGGTCATCATGTCTCTTTACTCATCCCTCATCAGGCCCATAATTGAGTACAATGCCCCTTTTGGGATGTACCTTACCAGACACCTGCAGCAACTGGAAAGACCCCAAAAGTACCTCACCAAGAGGATCAAAGGGCTCAAACAGATGCCATATGCTGCCCGGTTAAAGAAACTCCAGCTCTACTCAGTGGCATACCGGCTGCTCAGAGGCGATCTGTGCCTGATGTATAAAGCCAAGTCCAACCCGGAATTAATGGACATGCTACACCTCAGAAAATCCAAATCCCATCGAGCCATGCGCTCGAGAGACTTGAACCTCAGCACTGAAATAAATAGGACATGCTGGAGGACAGATTCATAACCCAGAGGCTCCCTTCACTCTGGAATAAAATCCCAGTCCAGGTTAGGCAGAGTCCCTCATTGACTCTCTTCAAGAGGAATCTTGATGAGTGGATGGGAGAGCGTAGGTTTACCCCGGGTATCACTTCTGTGTCACTGTTAGACAGAGGCACAGTATACTAACCTCGAAAAAGGGCATAGCAAAATTAATTTAAAATGGGTGGCGAAAGTCAAACACACTCTGGCTAGGCTTATAAATGCCCTAGGGCAGATAGCCTAGTATGAACCTATGAACCTATGGATTACCTCAAATGTTTCCCATGTAGTAATCCTGACAGACACTCTAATTTTATTGGAAATGATGTGACTATTGATTGTATCTACTATTCAAAACTGATGTAATGGCAGCTGTTGTCTGTCCCCTTTGCCATTAGTTGGCATTGCCTGTAGTCCTGATAATGTGTCACACAGCAATTAAAGTTCTGATGTGGAGAGGAGATGTGAAAAGGATTAATGTGTCATTGTATTGTCCTACTTGCTCTGTTCATTCCTTGATATACCTTTTCATTGATGTGTGTTTCCTTTCCATTATTCTCAAAGTTATTTACTTATTAATTTATTGATATTTTTATATTGCCTTTTGCATTTGTGAACTGCTCAGCAGAATGCAAATAGAGTTCACAACTGAAGAGAAAAGTGAACAATTTAATCTGGGCACCCTTCTTTTGTGTGAACTAGCCATCAACAATCTGGATATTAATGAGTGAGGATATTCCACCTATTTCATACATATCTCTTTGGTGCAAGCTGTAAGTACGTTAAGACCTGAGCAAAAACAGAAACACCTGGTGGGTTAAAATCTATCTTAATGATAATTTTGCTTATGCTGTCACATGAAGTCTTGGCACACATTTCAGGCTATGAATTGACCAACATAAGTGTGTGTGATAGATGCTGAATATGTTACTTATAATCCTTGTGAACTTCTGTTACCACTGTGTTGTTGTAGGAAAATCAACTATGCTTCTTGTTAATGTCAAAATTTAAAGATTCTAAAACATAAGAACAGAAATGTAATAATACGATAAATGTGGAAATATGTAGAATATATAATTTGTTACTTACCCATATAGCCTAATGATTAATCATTACAGTAAAGAATTTCCCTTTCAAAGTATGTCAGTGTGACTTTTATGTGGTGTGTCACAAATGAGATGCTATAACCATCTGTGTCCCCTTTGTGAATAATTGTCCTTACCTTAAGCCCTGATGATGAGTAACATAAATACAAGTTCTGATGTGGCAAGCAATGTTGAAATTATTATTGATAGCTTTTTTTTTTGCTTGCCTCTTGGCAGTGCCAAACAGGTTCACTTCAAAGGGAAAAAAAAGTGAAATATCTGGATGCCTTCTATAGCACAAATGAGCCAGGCACTTTGGACAATACTAAGTGTAGAAATTCCATCTATTAGCTAACTATCTGTATGGCACAATATGTAAGTGCAGTGAATTTTAAGGATAATAAAACACAAGCTGGAACCACCACAGCTCTGAAATCCAGGATAACATTTTTATTCTTAGAAACAGCATGAACAACTCACGCTTCATCAGATCTCACAGTGAAAAAAAAGCACTCAGTTTAAATATCTGTATTACCCAATAGTCAGATACAACGAATAAAATCATTAAATCATCTAATTATACAATTAGCATTAAATTAAATTAACTTCAAAGGGTACAATGTATATACAAAAACAATCACTTTAGGGGTGTGCCTCAAGTGCAAGTTTTATACTAGCATGGCTATTAAGTCCAGGATGTATATGGGCTCTCAGCCTCAAAATCCACTTTAATTCCACAGACTCTAAATATTTATTGGGATCACCACCTCTCTCATTTGTACTCACAAGTTGCAGCACAATAAAACCAAAACAATGAGAATTAAAAACGTGCTTGGCCAATGCATTCTGAAGATGCATATTCTTTATATCATAGAGGTGATTATAAACCCTGTCCTTTAACCTCCTAGAGGTCTTGCCAACATAAAAGCAAGTGCCTTCTATAGCACAAATGAGCCAAACACTTTGGACAATACTAAGTGTAGAAATTCCATCTGTTAGCTAACTATCTCTATGGCACAATATGTAAGTGTAGTGAATTTTAATTAGCGAGGACAGTTAATGCAGGGTTTGAATCCAGTTTACAAATGCCTTTATAAAGTTGTCAGAATGCTATCTATCATGAAATGGTTAGGAATGTAACACTAGATACAAATAAGTATCATAGATATGTTTCTTGCAAAAAATGTATCATTAATGCTTGCTTTATAAGTCCAGTATAATGTGTGTACATTATATTAAACATGGCAATGATGATATTTAATTTAAATGCAAGTCCATAGGTATGATGTCACAATAGCTTTGTTATAATTATTATGACTCATCATATATCACAGCTTTGGTTAGGACAGTAAACCTTGTGAATTATGTATGTAATATAAATCACTGTATATTACTCAGGTGATGTAACTCCATACATCTGAAATGTATTTACAACCGCAAATACTGCCTTTTACATAGAAATGCAGTCCCATGACTACTAAAGTCTCACACATTTATTTATTTTATTTTTATTTAACATTTGTTACCGGGAATGTCCAACTAGGTTCCACAGATCCTGTTTTCAGTGGAGGCCCGGGGAGAAATACTCCAGAAGCATGTCTTTAGAATGTGGGAGGAAACCAGAGTACCCGGAGGAAACCCACGCGAATGCAGGGAGAACATGCAAACTCCACACAGAAGGCATCCCAGCCGAGAATCGAACCGGAGAACCTCTTGCTGTGAGGTGACAGCATTAACCACTGCACCACTGCGCTGCCCAGCACCACTGTGCCACCACATAAAGGCATATAGAAAGTATATCTCCATTCATACTTAAAATAGTACATATCTAACTACCATGTTAAAAAGGTAAGTCCTCTGGCACTTAGAGTAAATAGTTTAAAATTGTATCCTTTTTTCTCATGGGTCCCACTCTCAGGTGGAACTAGTTTACCTTACTGTTGTTTAAGTCCCAACAACACAATTTGTCACTGTCAACAAACAGTGATTATAACAAACATCATTTCATTGTTTAACACTGGAACACATGTAATTAGTTTGAGCATCATGCATGACCAAATCTCACTGCTGTATTTCACACCTTTCATGCTGTCTGATGGTAAGGCATCTGGAAAGCAATTTTTTTTCTGAAAATACAGTTGACTAGGCTGTGCATTTTCACATACAGTCTGTTACATACAAGATCTGAATTGGGTGCCAAATTCAGGCACATACTTGTAGCCTGACTTCTGTAAACATGGTTGGTGAAGGAGAGGATGCTGATCCCTTAAGACCACAAAGGTGGGGTGTTGAGGAGTCCAGGATTTTTGTGGCACTCCTTGTGTAGTGCTACAGTCGGATTATACCTAGTTTCAGTATAAGGCGGAGGCTTAGAATAGCTTGGCTAAGGAGATCTCCAGCGTCACTGGCATTCTACACACTGGCGAACAATGTTGTCACCACTGCAGTGACATGAAGAGGTACAAGTGGGACTTTCCATCAGCTCAGGAGGTCCTGCTTGTGCCTCCTCCAATCAGCTGAAAGCACTGCACGTCCTCTGGCAAAAACAGATCAGTTTTTGTTGTCATCCACACTAGTCTGTTTATCTTTGAGCCAAGGTGCTTAAACTCGTTACGCTATAGGAATACAGACTTAAGGCAGAGTTAAAACATTAGTTTGCAACAGTAACTGTAAGAGTTCCTAGGCTGCTGGATATAATGTATTAGAAGTTCCTAGGTTGTGTGTTGAGATGAATCACTGTCTTTAAGACTGACGTTTTTGCATAGCATCAAGGGTTCAATTCCAGAAGTATGTCAAATTATTGCTTCATGTCATGGTATATTCTAATCATGTGTTTAATTACAAACTCCTGTATTTATCTCCATTTACAACATTTCATGAATATAGCATTTAAATAGTGCAGCAATAAAGTATTTGCAAAAACATTCCACCCCAACAGGTAGACTTATTAAACCACCCGTATCTTGCTCATGTCCTCATCATTTTTGTACTCTCCTACCCCTTCTTTATTGCTATAGTGATCACTTCATGACACAAGTTAAGAATGAGGAAACATTAGAGGCTAACACACAATAAAGATGTTTATAAATGTCCTGTGAAACAAACTCCTTGTATGTGTCTCTTTCCATCTGCATCGCTTCATCCCTTCTTTTTCATCCATTTTTACTCTTGCATATTTATTAGCCTGATGGCTAGAAAGTTCATCTTATGGCATATCGTTGTTGTCATTACTGTGATAAAGTCTAATGCCTACATCCTCTCTTGCTTCAATATGTTATCGTCCCTTCAGTTCTTAGATTTTAAAGCTATGAAGTAGGACTTCCTTTGTGACATGCTGAAAAAATGATCAAATCTGTAGACTGAGTTTTGCATGGTGTTAAGGTTCCTAATTCAGAACTAGGTCAAACTCTTAGCCACTGCTTTTATAAGTCTCCTTTATGAGTAGCCATTGTCTACATATTGTACTGAGGCACCATCATCTTGCTTCTGTCATAATCTACCATTTCCCCTGTTTCTCTCTCCCCCTATATATATCTTTATCCCCACTTCTGTGTTATCAGCCTGAGCCCTTAGTATTTGCATGATGTCTGTCACAGAGCAGCAGGACTAACTGACAGTAAATAACAGTTCATGTCTTATGGCAACATGTTGTAAGTTTTTGCCTTCAGACACATTAGGCTGATGCTCTTCACTTTACTGTGCTTAGCCTTGTTGAGCTATATAACATCAGGCTGATATCAATGTCAGGAGATGATTATTATCCTCTCTTCAATAGGCCGCAGAATGGCATTAACACTATATGAGATGGTGCAATTGTAAGTATTGATACCAAGCAAGAAAAAACAATGAAAGACGAAATGCCACAGCAACCTTGAAACCAAAAGTCCAATTGTTAAAAATCCTGAACGCAAGTTTTATTAAAAAGGACAGCAAGCGTTTTTACCACTAAACACTTGTAGCTTCATCAGAGAAAAATATAACAAAACATAGACCCATGTTTAAATAATGACAGACAGGAAATGACATATACAAGACGTCACAAATTGTTCAATACAAAAACCTAATACAGGTCAATGATCTAATCAAATACACAAGCGCCACCCATATCTATTATATACATAAAAAACATATATAATTTTGTCACGCAATATGTAATAAAAATGCAAATAAGGTAAAAACTTTCACTTAAAAAATTAATATAGATGAATGAAAGACATATAAAATACTACTAAACGGATAAGCTTCGGGAAATAAACAAAATCACAAAGCAACAAGCATTTATCTAAGCATCACAAGTTCAAACAAGACTGAAACCTATTCTTGAAATAAAACGACAAATAAAATACCCTAGTGATCTAACACGAGTAAAAATAAAGACAAAAAAAGGGGGTATTAGGAAAGAAAAGGAACACATCAATAAGACAGATGTGCACTCCTAAATGAATAAAGCCCACAGTAAATCGTGCCTTATCTCAAATAACTCCTAAGTTTTAATACTGCAGATATATTGCAGTTTACATTAAGACCGGGAAACCTGAAGGCATCTAATTTTAGTTGCCATTCAAGTTCACGGTTCTCGAGTATTACAGAATAAGGGCCACCTCTGATGCTAACAGGTACATGGTCAATTGCCATAAAATGAAAGCTGTGTCCGGGATAAGTATTGACATGTTTAGCCAGAGCATTATCAACCTTGTTATTCCTAATTGCATAAACATGCTCATAAATCCATTCACGGACTTTTCGGTCCGTCTTACCGATGTAAAAAGCAGGACAGCAATCACAGGATGCCATGTAAATGATGGATTTGGTTTCACAATTTAACCTATGGAAAATCTGGTATTTCCTATTCCTAACAACAAAACTGTTTCCTGTTCTTATCATCTTACACCAGTTACAAAGGCCACATTGGAACATGCCAGTTCGTTCATTAGATGTATTCTTTATCATGTTCCTCTGTAAAAGTTCTTTTAAGTTACTACCCCTCTTATAAGCAACTCTGGGCCGAACACCCAGTTTTTCACTCAAAAAAGTGTTATTAGAAATAAAGTGCCAGTTTTTGCAAATAATAGACCAAATGGACTGAGAATTAGTACAAAAGGTCGTAACAAAACTCAATGTAAAATTACGTTCATTGTTGAGGGGTGTTCCACCAAGGTCCAATTTAGGGCTTGAGGCAGGTAGGGGCTGAGCTTGGCTATAAGAAGGAGAATTGAGTTGGTCTCCATGAGCTTGATACAACAGAGGTTTATAAAAACCATTAATCCTTTTTATTGATACTTCCTCAATGAGCTCCTCCAATAAAGGTAATGGATAACCACGGTTGGAAAACAACTCCTTAAGGTAATTACATTCAGAATGGAAGTCGATCAATGTACTGCACATCCTTCCTGCCCGTACAAGCTGACCCTTAACAATAGATCGCTTCTGCTTGAAAGGATGAGAGCTTGAAAAATGGAGAAAGGAATTGCAGTACGTGGGCTTCCTAAAGATGGTGGACAGATACTCCTCCTTTATAGGGTCTTTGACCAACCTGAAATCAAGATAGTCTATCTCAAATCCAGAGAATTTGGAAGTAAATTTTAAAAACTCAGTAGTATTATTTAATGAGTGTACAAATAGTTCAGCCTCTATGATATCTCCCTTAAATAAAATAAAAATATCATCAAGGAACCTGGTATAAAACTGGACATATTTCATCAGGTCTGGTTTATTTCTGAGATAATACTTCTCCCAGTAACCAACAAAAAAGTTGGCAACACTCGCCCCACAGGGCGAGCCCATGGCAATCCCTTGTTTCTGTAGGAAGTAATCTTTGTCAAAAATAAAATAGTTGGTTGTAAGAACTATGTCCAGAAGCTCAGTAACCAACTCTATTTCACTAATAGGGGCATCAAGATCTTTTAACAGCAACCCAATCCATTCTACAGCTTCTTGGTGTGGAATGGAGGTATACAGGTCCACAATGTCGATGGTAAG
Organism: Protopterus annectens; assembly: GCF_019279795.1. NCBI lineage: Eukaryota > Metazoa > Chordata > Ceratodontiformes > Protopteridae > Protopterus > Protopterus annectens. The sequence continues at coordinate 1,870,412,487 of NC_056743.1, read as the reverse complement.
AAAATTAGACATGTTATCAAAGGGGATATCATTAATATTACTCAAAAAGGACCAAGAGTCTTTGCATAACCCTGGAATATACTGGAGGTATTTTGCCAAAATGCTATCAATAAGTCGTGTGGGCTTTATTCATTTAGGAGTGCACATCTGTCTTATTGATGTGTTCCTTTTCTTTCCTAATACCCCCTTTTTTTGTCTTTATTTTTACTCGTGTTAGATCACTAGGGTATTTTATTTGTCGTTTTATTTCAAGAATAGGTTTCAGTCTTGTTTGAACTTGTGATGCTTAGATAAATGCTTGTTGCTTTGCGATTTTGTTTATTTCCCGAAGCTTATCCGTTTAGTAGTATTTTATATGTCTTTCATTCATCTATATTAATTTTTTAAGTGAAGGTTTTTACCTTATTTGCATTTTTATTACATATTGCGTGACAAAATCATATATGTTTTTTATGTATATAATAGATATGGGTGGCGCTTGTGTATTTGATTAGATCATTGACCTGTATTAGGTTTTTGTATTGAACAATTTGTGACGTCTTGTATATGTCATTTCCTGTCTGTCATTATTTAAACATGGGTCTATGTTTTGTTATATTTTTCTCTGATGAAGCTACAAGTGTTTAGTGGCAAAAACGCTTGCTGTCCTTTTTAATAAAACTTGCGTTCAGGATTTTTAACAATTGGACTTTTGGTCTCAAGGTTGCTGTGGCATTTCGCAATTGTAAGTATTGCTATGAAGCATGCTGCCCACAAACTTCCTGGATTCATAATGATTCCATATTCCTTGTTTCCATCAACATTCATTGTCCCTCAGGTATTTCAGATTCATTCATAATAATGCTCATATATTTCCAGAAAATAATGTATGGCATTAGGTGCAATATATGTTGACAAGCATACTACAATAGGCACAGTTACATCATATTGCTAATATAGACACATAAGATCATGTAACTAGACAGGTAGGTGGCTTATACCTGATAGTGGTGAACGTGTGTGTAGTGGGGGGACTATAGTGTCAACTAAATACTGCTTCGACAATAGCTGTGCACATTTGACTTCCACTTGGGAGAAACATTTAATCTGGGAAAGGAATCCCCCATCCCCTCATCCCACTTTTAACAACATTATCTCTGCAACACACTGATCAGTTCATCCTTTCAAAAAGTGCACTGCAGCACACTGATGAGGTCGTCCTTTCAAAAAGTGCACTGCAGCACACTGATAAGGTCATCCGTTCAAAAAGTGCACTCACACACCACTGAAGTTAAACTTCTCCTGCAGCACATGCATTTGATACCATGTTCTCTAGATTATGTAACTAGATAGGTAGGTGGTTCACATCTACCTATGATAAACTTGTGAGTGTGTGGTGAGGGGGATGAAGTCTTAGATAAGTAGCGTCTTTCACAACAGCAACTGTGCTCATTCAACTTCCACTCTGGAGAACCATTTAAACTAGAAGAGGAATCATCCATCCCCTTTTCCTCACTTTTAACATCATCTGCTCAGCAACACACTGATGATGTCATCCTTTCAAAAATGCACTGTTACACTATTCAATTCTGAATTCACCTATGGCATGTGCATTTGATACTTTGCTCTCTAGACTGTGTAACTAGCTAGGTAGGAGGTTCAAATCTTAAAATGTTGAACTTGTGTGTGCGTGTTGATGTGACTGTAATGTCAGATAAGTGTGACTTCAACAACAGCTGTGTTCATTCAACTTCCACTCAGAAGAAGCATTTAAACTAAGAGAGGAATTCCCCATCCCTTTATCACACCTTTAACAACATCTTCTCTGCAACGCACTAAAGTTATCCTTTCAAAATTGCATTCTTACACTGTTCAAGGTAGACCTCCTTTGGTGCATGCTTTGATACTGTGCTCTCTAGATTGTATAACCTAAATATGTAGATGGTTCAAATACAACAGATCCTTCTTTGGGTGTGGGGGTTTAAAGCTAATAATACATAGAAATGCTTTCACTCACAGAAGTGTACGGTTCCACTTAGGAGGAAAAATTTTCCTGAAACCAGGCTCCAACATCAATGTATTGAGTTTTAATTGTAAAAGTGTTTCTTCAACAAAGTAATGATGTCTGATGTCATCCCTTTAAACATGCTGTATATCACAATTGTAGTTAGATGTCTCCTGTGGTACATGCATTTACTACAATGGGTTGTAGATTGTGTAACTAATTAGATGGACATTTGAATATAGCAATAATTACTTTGTAAGAGTGTGTGAATGTGAATGCAAATGGATTCAGGAGTGACTTACACACATTTGTACTGGCAACATTTACAACCTGAGATGGCTATAGAAAACATTTTAGCACACACATCTCCTTTGTAATACACTGCTAATGCCATCTCTTTAAAGATGCTGCATAGATCACTCGTAGTCAGACTTCTTCTGTGGTACTGGCTGTTGATACTGTGCTCACAGGACTGTGTAACTAAGTACGTAGGTGGTTCAAGTCCATCATTGCTTAAATACTGTAAGTGCATTTACTATCATATACAATTGGGTCTGTCACAACCACTGTTGTATACACTTCCACTTAGAAGACATATTTTCAGTGGCAGAGTGCTAACCTATACATTTCTAGCATCCACAAATAAAACCCATTTTTGGAAACACCATGATTACATAATGCTTACAAAACTGCACTATCTTGCACCTGTAATACCACTACTTCTGTGGTGCTGGCTGTTGATACTGTGCTTTCTAGACAGTGTAAGTAGGTAGGTGGTTTGAATCCAACAGTTATTTTCTTCTGTTACTGCATATTTCTGTCTCACAGTGCATAGAAAAGGCTTCAATTATATATATGATGAGTAACTTATACACTGTTATTGTGTTCTTCCACCCCTTTTTAGCAAAAACATCAAGTCACTAAACAATAATAATGTCATCCATCCAAATGTCCGCTGCACAGTTGTAAATTATGTCATCAATTCAAATGTACACTGTCACAGATATAAATGATGTAATCCATTCAAACATGCACTGTTACAGTTGTAAATGAAGCTATCAATTTAAATGTGATGTCATCCATTCAAATGTGCACTGTCACAGTTGTAAATGATGTCATTCATCTAAATCTGCACTGTCACAGTTGTAAACCAACAACTCATGTGGTGCTTGCAGCTCAGCAGCATTCTCAAGCTTGTGATCTCAGATAGTTCAAATCCAGTTATTACTGCTTAGACTGAGTTGTGTCAGTATGACAGTGAATTTCCATGTTGCTAATAACATTGTCACACACATATCTGCTGTGTACATGTATAGATAGTGTTTCCTCTTACAAAAAGATATGGTATTTTTTCACAAAGAAATTATTTAAGGACGATGATGTCATTTGATTACATTTTTCTTTTATAACAGTTGTAGTAAGCCTTTGCCTTTTGCGTGACGAAATGAGACAATGTTCTCTATGTTGTTGCCTTACTAAGGTATGTTTTGAATTTGTCATTGTCTGCACCTTTTGCATGACTGTCATTCTATGGTCACAGTAATGACTGCATTACACATTATGTCTTTGGGTACACCTAGCATCAGGCTATGTTGTGTAATATATAGCAATTGTCTTTTAAACAAATTACAAGCCCACACATTCCTTGCATCAGTAACATGATGTAATGCATTCAAATGCTCAAATATCTCACAATTGTAGCACCACTTCTATAGTGGCACATTCATTCTTCACAATAACATGTGGATTTTGTCATCACATAGTCTGGTGTTCAAAACCCACATTGTGTGTCTCTATACTGTAATGTATGAATGACATCCACCACAGTTATAATGTCTAGAATTAGAGTGGGAGAGCCATCATCCCTTTTATCTCATAGAAATTCTTTGCAACACAATCATATGATGTAATTACTTCACACAGGTGGAGTCTCAGAGCTACGCTAAGCTTTCCACTTTAGTTTATGTGATTCATGTACATTTGATTAGTTGGTGGACTTCGGTAGCTTAGTGTTCAATTCAAGCAAAATGCAACATTATATAAATGTACTGATGTCACACAAACACCACTGCACCAAGTTGTTATTATTATTACCCATTTTACAAAGGACAAACAGATATAAAACATTTTGTCATTCCCTGGCCGTGGAACAGTTGTTGTGGGAATGTCATGGTGTGAGTGCTCCTGTGGCATGTGCATTGAGTACTGACTTGCACAGCATATGTACACAGATAGAGTGTGGTTCAATTCTAGGGCCATGTGTCTACAAAACAACAAACAAAGCTTCCTTTACCAAACAATACTAATATTGCACAGCTCACAGTTGTGTCAACAATAACATAGGTACCTCCTTGTCATCATTCTGGCAAACTGATATTGTAACAAATTATCATCAAAAGTCCTTTATTACTTCAAACATTAATTTCAGCTATCTGTGACAAGCTCCATTGCTATCTCCTGTGTCAGGCACAGTCAATATACACCTGCGTAGAGTGTGTAGTATGACAGACAGGGGTTTGGATCCTGTAGTATCTATGACTGGCAGGTAACTGCACTAGAGAGGAATGGCCTAGGCAAAGAAAGGAGTTATGGCACAGACAAAGACCCACACTTTTAAAGCCTCATGCTCCAAGGAAGGGGATCCATACCAATTGCAACAGGAAAGTCCTATAAGTTCTTCACGGGGGTTAGGTTATTCATGACATAAATGGTATGCATGTTCCTGTGGAATCAAGGGTTGATATGCATATCTCTCATATTTGTCCTAGCATGTGTTCAGGTCTGGCAAGGTGCAGATGTTAAGTATGTCTTTAATAGATTGCAGGCATTATTTTCCAAATAATAATGCTCTGTATTGAATGTCTTCATCCAAAGATTTATGTATTACTGTAACTGTTTTATTTATACTGTAGAACATTATTAGATATGAAGGCATATATTTAATATTTCTTATGGTATAGCATGCTGCAAGATCATCAGAAACTGTGAACCTGTGTTAGGGCACTTTTTTGTTTGTTATTGTTGTTTACTTGCTGTTATTGAAGGGCTCATTGTAATTTCTAGTGAGTGTGCCCAGTATAATGATGTAGTAGATATGTGCCATTTACCAACAGACACCTTGAACTCATGAAATCTCATCAGATCTGTGTCATCATCTGTCAAGTTATGGATTTTGAGTATTATATTACTGCTTAGCATTTACATGAATATACAGCACATGTTTTGTTTAATGCATGTTTAAAGGTAATATAAACCCTTTCTTATGGTTGCAAGTGATAACAAATGACAAAACATGCCCCTTTCTGATGTGCAAGATGCAACAGCTGTAGGGTTCATTTATTTGTGTGTGTACATGATGAAGTAGAGAATACAGCAGTACTGTTGGTTAGCACACATACATTCCCTGTATATACATGTTATATTCAATAACTGCAGTTATTGCAAATATCCCCTACTGTACCTATTGTCCTTGCTGACTGTTATCTCAGCATGGTATATTATTAACATTTATATCACATTTACTCCCCTTTGTTAGACTGTTGATTTATGTCCTTTTCACATCATTTTTAGCATGTTTCTTTTTATTTATGTGCATGGGTCAAGAATTGTGAACAATATTAATTAAAATTACATCAATATGGAAGTATTTATGTTATTTTTTTGTGACATAAGCACATTTGACTGAATTATCTGATCACATTTTCTCTGTTTATCCTGCTGTCTTACTTATTTCTGCACTAATCCTATTTTATTCTGTGTACATTCCCACCATTTTACTTCCACTGCATCTTAATTCTTTCACTCAACTTGCTCTTACTTTTTTTGTATAAGCTGTCTGCTTTTTCTTGCATAATAGGTTTGTCTACAGGCAAGCAGTTTTGTGAACATCATGTTCTCAACCTTCCCAGCACCTGTTTGTGGCTGCCAACATTTCTGATGACCATGAAAAGGTGCTTTATATGTGCAAACAAGGTGGTCAGCATATATATATTCAGTGACCACTGTTGCTCATTGCACTAAAATACTTAAATACTGTAATGCTTCGAGTGAAGCCTGCATGACTTTTAATGAATCCCAGGGCAAGTCTTTTGGAATCAGGCCCCATGTTTCTGAATAACACCATATGTAATTAATATAAAATAGTATACAGTAAAAATATACATGATCATCCTGAGAATAAAACAGAGTACAATTTGTAGATGGGTTATATATTAGAAACAAGGCTTAAACAAAGCAATAATAAAGGAAATAATTAAAATTCAGGAAAATGGTAAGAGCAGAAATAAAAACTGAAAGGCAGTGGAGAATCCTGAACATGTGAAATGTCCTAGGCCATGTGTAGTGACTAATGAGTTTAGTATGATACATTAAAGTGAAAGAGCAGAAATAAAAACTGAAAGGCAGTGGAGAATCCTGAACATGTGAAATGTCCTAGGCCATGTGTAGTGACTAATGAGTTTAGTATGATACATTAAAGTGAAAGAGCAGAAATAAAAACTGAAAGGCAGTGGAGAATCCTATCTGCTCCGAGTTACAGAACAACGGCACTAGATATACAGAACCAACTGATATTGCCAACATCCTGGCAGACAGGTTCAGTGCAAACTTTACCCCCTATACTGGAAGAATGCATAGCCCCTGTAATCATGGGCACAAGTTCAGACTGCACTCTCCAAAGCCAAAAATACAGCATCCATGGGACCAGACAACATCCCAGGCTGCGTACTGCACGAACTACAGGACGATCTGACACCCCACCTAATTACCATGTTCAATCATAGCCTCACTTCAGGCTTTGTGCCTACTGAATGGTGCACAGCAATGGTTATCCCACTCCACATAGCGGGTACCACCACAGACCCCAGGAACCACCGCCCCATTAGCCTGACAAGCCTGGAGTGCAAGGCCATGGAACATATCATCATGGAGCTTATAAACAAAAACATAGGTAACCTGCAAATGCTGGATCCCACTCAATTCAGCTTTGTAAAAGGTAGATCATGTTTCCTGAACCTGACTGACTTCTTTGAATCAGTCACCAGAGCTATGGACGAGGGTAAGGTGGTGCACACAGCCTATCTTGACCTTGTCAAGGCTTTCCACACCATCCCCCACTCTGGAATTATAGATAAACAGAGTAGACTGGGTATAAATCCCTACGTCACAAGATGGGTGGCCAACTGGCACACTGACAGAACCCACACAGTGAAAGAAGTCAACTCCAAATCCAACTTCAAACCAGTGACAAGTGGAGTACCACAGGGTTCAGTCTTGGGTCCTCTCCTGTTTGGCATCTATTTCTCAGAAGTCCAGGCAAATACAGCAGGTCTTTGGCTAACAAAGTTCGCAGATGACTGCAAACTGGGAGCCATGATAGAATCGCCAAATGATGTGGACATTCTACAAAGGGGCCTCACTGAGACTGATGCTTGGTGTCAAAGTCATGGCCTCAAGCTCAATGCCAAAAAGTGTATTGTCATCCCCTTTGGGAAAAACACTGTACCCATGAACTACCACATAGGTGGTAGCCTACTTAACACCAACAGTGTGATAAGAGACCTTGGGCCACAGGTTGACACTAGTCTCTCCTTTGACAATCACATCACCACAGTAGTCAGGAAATCCTTCTACATGGCATACCTCATCACTAAAGGGTTCTCCTCCAGAAGAAAAGAGGTCATTGTTCCTCTCTACTCATCCCTCATCAGACCCATTACTGAGTACAATGCCCTGTTTGGCATGTACCTCGCAAAACATCTGCAACAACTGGAAAGGCCACAGAAATATCTCACTAAGAGGATTACTGGCCTCAAACAGATGCCATACACAGACCACCTCAAAAAACTCCAGCTCTACTTCATCGCTTATCGCCTATTCAGGGGCGACCTCTGCCTAACTTACAAAGCCATGTCAAACCCAATTCTGTTGGACATGCTAGACTTAAAGAAACCCCAATCTCTCCATGTCACAAGCTCCACGGACCTGAACCTTGCCACCACAATAAACAGAACATGCTGGAGGGATAGATTCCTGTCCCAGAGACTTCCCATACTCTGGAACAGACTACCCATTCACGTCAAGCAAAGCCCCTCATTAGTTCTCTTTTAGACAAATCTAGAAAGTTGGATGGGAAATAGGAAATTCACCCCAGGGATCATCTCTGTGGCTCTGCTCGACAGGGGCACAGGAAAATAACTTTCTTGGGTGGTGAAAGCCAGGGAACATTTTGGCTAGGCTTATATAGGCTCTAGGGCCAATAGCCTGGTACTTACCTATCAACCTGTGAACCTATGTGAAATGTCCCAGGCCATGTGGAATGACTAATGAGTGCAGTATGATACATGATATATTAAAGTGAAAGCAAAAAAAAAAGTTGCGCTGGTTAAGAAAGCAATGGATGTAAAAACCTTATAATGACTACATTTATATTTTATGTATATTATTTAAATGTGACTTGCATTTTGTTAGGTAGTTTAGGTGGGATTCATGAAGCTGAGAGCTGTCAAAGTTGCAAGGCTTATACAGTACTGCAGAGCAGCTCATCATGGTCCAACCTCCAAATAGCAGAAGGAGTATGGAGCCAGATTATAATCTAGCAATAATCCATGACTGGATGTCGGTAAATCCTGTGATTTCCATATCCTACAAAGAATTATCTCCAAATAGCAGGAGTATGGAGCCATATTATAATTTAGTAATAATCCATGACTGGGCTTCGGTAAATCCTATGATTTCCACATCCTGGAATGGGTTATCTCCAAATAGCAGAAGGAGTATGGAGCCAGATTATAATCTAGCAATAATCCATGACTGGATGTCGGTAAATCCTGTGATTTCTACATCCTGGAATAGGTTATTGCTATTATACAATGACATTATTAAAGACAGAAAGAAATTGCTTACCTTTCTCAAACAATGTCATGTGTGACTGCACCTTGGTATTCTTCTGCTTCATTCCCTGCATTCAGATGGATTTCGCATGTATATGGCACTTACATTCCCATGTGTGTACAATATATAGTGCAGTGTAAAGGAAGTGACAGAGAAGAGAGAATTTCCATAGTAGATTGTCTGTGTCTCTCTTTATGTCTTAAAAAAAGTCATGAATGAAACTAAATGATTGGCATCATTGGCAAAAAGAAATTCTCAATGATTTACCAGAGAGTTCTTTAAAAAATATGAAGGACATGGCAAAAATATTAGAAAATTCAGGGATGTCTTGCAAAAGTCTGGACAGTTGAAAGGTATGACTACCAGTGGTGAGACTGATCATAATGTCAGTAATCACTCCTCTCAGCTCTGCATAGTTTTGCACAATATCCCTGATTTTTCTCATATTTTACTCTATTTCTCATAAATAGGTTAGGGTTGGAATTATGCAGCATGTGCCAATAGAAAGTGTACCTGCTCAACAATACTTAAGTGACTGGACTTCTTTCTATTGGTTAAAAGTTTGATGCAGAAATGTCATGTTAATTAAGCTGTCCAATCAGAATGCACATTTCTGAATAATAGTAATAATAACCATTCATTGTATAAGAAAATGTAATGGAGCAGGGCAGACAACTCCTAAGAGATGCAGGAGGATGTTACTCTGGGCTGCTTCATGGCATGACACAAATCATAAGAGCATGTGCATGAAACATTTGTAGAGAGGAGCTCCACATAGCAGTATGAAAACAATAATGTAACAACAAGGTGCAGCAGCTGCCAATTCCCTTCAGCTCATGGTGCATCTCATTTGACCACTGTCCCTGCGAATGAGTTCTCTCTCAGTCCCCCACTTGCTGAATCCTTGGCCACTGGCTGCATCTACAGTGATGAAACCAGCCGCAAGGACTCAAGGGTTTTAAAAAGAAAATAAGTTACTTCACCACTGTCCCAGCAAATGGGTTTTCTCTCAGTCCCCCACTTGCTGAATTCTTTTCCAATGGCTGCATCTGCAGTGAAGACACCAGCCTCAAGGACTCAAGGGCTTTAAAAAGAAAATAAGTTACTCGGCCGCTGTCCCTGCAAACGGGTGCACTCTCAATCCCCCACTTGCTGAATCCTTGGCCATTGGCCACATCTGCAGAGAAGAAACCAGCCACAAGGACTCAAGGGCTTTAAAAAAAAATAAGTTACTTGACGCCTGTCCCTGCAAATGGGTTCACTCTCAGCCCCCCGTTTGCTGAATCCTTGGCCATTGGCTACATCTGCAGTGAAGAAACCAGCCTCAAGGACTCAAGGGCTTTAAAAAGAAAATAAGTTACTCGACCACTGTCCCTGCAAACGGGTTCACTCTCAGTCCCCCACTTGCTGAATCCTTGGCCATTGGCCACATCTGCAGAGAAGAAACCAGCCACAAGGACTCAAGGGCTTTAAAAAAAAAAAAGTTACTGTAGGTGTCTAGCTACGTTTCCCTCTTAGCCTGCTCCTCTAGGAAGTACCTGGTCTAAAGCAGAAATAACAGGCTCTACTCATGGCTATGGACAGCAGCCACACCCCCACCCCCATCTGATGTAAATACATTCCTCAGTTAACTTTTCTTTTTAGTTATCAGTAAACCAAGATAAAGCTCTAGGCAAAAAAAGGTAACCCAGTAGATACACTGGAATTGCCCACTTGTAAAATAGAGGCAAAAAGGTACTTAAACTGACACTTTTTGTCTGCCTCAAACTAGGTATCTACCCAGAAAGGACACGGCTGAAATTAGGTCTATAGATTGTTTTTCCTTACTAGATTCTAATAACTCCTAACAATTTGGCTATTTAGACACTTACCCTGCAATCTTTAGCCTGGGGGTTTCTATGAACTCAGGTCTATAGATTGTTGTTTGCAGCATTTGATCCTCAATTTCTCCTGAGTGTGATTTTCTAAAAGAACTAACTACTTCACATTACCTGTGACCACTTCCACCCCCATTCCTCCAATATTGCCCCAGCAAAGTTTTTTTTAAACCCCTGGAGCCATCTTGGCTTACTCACAACAGCTGCCAATTCCCTTCAACTTGTGGTGTATCTCATTGTAAGTGTTTGAGCTTTATTTTATATTGCAGCTAAGGTCTCTACAAACTCAATTGCTCTATTGCGTTGTTACTGTCAGCATTGCTACTGTTGCAGAACTGGTCTTCTATTTATAAAAGTTGTAGACAAAGTGTTGCAGTGTATCATTTTCCAGTTTGACTTGGTGCTTAGTGTGCGTCATGCTCCTAGCACTTACAGATGCTATATTATCAAACTGGGTTGCTACTCCTCATCACTTTTGTTTAGTACATACTTTTTTGTTAAAATAGATACCAAGTAGTGTGACTGCGCGTTCTGTGATTCAGTTTGAAGGAAAGCAATAAGTTAAAACAGAACACCATATTATGGCTAAAAGCCCTGTTTTGCTGCCAAGTCAGAGCGATTCTTACTTGTTTTAACTGCTGTACCATGAGAAATATTATAGCAATGTAGATATGTAAATGTCTGTGTTGTGGTACTTAAGTACTGTTATATACAACTGTTGATAGTTTACTGCTATACCTGTGATAGAACTGTCTCTTTAAATTCATGGGCTACCTAAATTATCTGGTATATAACACTAAGTAAGGTGTTTTTTGTTTATGTCAAGGGCTACATATGTGAATGCATAACAGTTGCCTGAGCCTTTTTTTACTAAACACTTTGTACCTGTGTAAATAGTGTAACGTGCTGCTACTCTTAAACCCAATACCCTTCCTGCCTGGGTGATAATTTATTATGTCAGTTACTTTTTACAGCACTTCTCTCTCATTCCCCTTTTATGGACCTTAACATAATAATTGTTTTTGTCTCCATCTTTTCATTTAGTGACCACTGTCCCTGCGAATGGGTTCTCTCTCAGTCCCCCACTTGCTGAATCCTTGCCCATTGACCGCATCTGCAGTGAAGAAACCAGCCACAAGGACTCAAGGGCTTTACAAAGAAAATAAGTTATTATAGGTGTCTAGCTGCATTTCCATCTTAGCCCACTACTGTAGAAAGTACCTGAAGTCTAAAGCAGAAATAACTGGCTCTACTCATGGCTAGGGCAGCAGTTGCACCCCCAACCTCATCAACATTCATAGGTTCATAGGTAAGTACTAGGCTATCTGCCCAAGGGCATTTATAAGCTTAGCCAGAATGTGTTGGCTTTTGCCACCCCCTTAGATTGTTTCCTGTGCCTCTGTCCAGCAGAGCCATTAGTTCCCTCCGCCACTGTCCAACAGAGCCACTACAGTGATCCCCAGGGTAAATTTTCTGTTTCCCATCCACCCGTCAATATTTCTCTTGAAGAGTGTTAGTGAGGGGCTCTGCCTGATGTATAGTGGAATCCTGTTCCAAAGCATGGGGAGTCTCTGGGGCAGAAATCTATCCCTCCAGCATGTCCTATTTATCGTTGTGGTGAGGTTTATATCTCTAGAGCATTTGGCTCTCCGGGATTTGTTTTTTTTTAGGTGGAGCATGTCCATCAATTCTGGGTTGGACATGGCCTTGTATGTCAGGCAGAGATCACCTCTGAGTAAGCGGTATGCAACCGAGTACAGCTGGAGTTTCTTGAGTTGGGCTGCATAGGGCATCTGTTTGAGGCCAGTAATCCTCTTCGTGAGGTACTTTTGTGATCTTTCTAGCTGTTGCAGGTGTTTTGTAAGGTACATCCCAAATAAGGTGTTGTATTCTATGATGGGTCTAATGAGTGATGAGTAGAGAGGCACAATAACCTCTTTTGTTCTAGATGCGAACCCTTTTGTGATTAGGTGGGCCACATAGAAGGATTTTCTAATCACCTTGGCAATATGATTATCAAAGGAGAGATTACTATCTACTTGGGTCGCCAGATTCCTTATTACATTTTCTGTATTTAGGGGACTACCACCTATGTTGTAGTTCATGGGTACTTTGTTTTTTCCAAAGGGGATCACTATGCACTTTTTGGCATTTAACTTGAGGCCATGATTTTGACACCAGGTATCCGTCTCAGTGAGACCCATCTGGAGGGTGTCTGTATCAGCCGGAGAATCAGTTATGACCCCTAGTTTGCAGTCGTCTGTGAACTTGGTCAGCCATAGTCCTCCTATGCTTGCTTGTACCTCTGAGAAGTATATACCAAACAGTAGGGGTCCTAGGACTGAGCCCTGGGGTATGCCACTTGTAACCAGATTAGAGTCGGATGTAGAGCCTGCAACTCTCATCATGTGGGTTCTATCCATGAGCCAGTTGGCATCCCATCGCATGACGTAGGGGTTTATGTTCAAGCTGGTGAGCTTGTCTATAATACTAGAATGGGGAATGGTGACAAAAGCCTTTGTGAGGTCTAGGTAGGCTGTGTGGACCTCCTTTCCCCTCATCTAATGCCTTGGTAACCATCTCAAAGAAGTCCACTAGGAGGCATGATCTGCCCTTAACAAAGCCAAACTGGGTAGGGTCCAAGGCTTGGAGGTTCGCAATGTCTCTGTCAATGAGTTCCATGATGATGCGTTCCATAGCCTTGCAGACCAGGCTAGTCAGGCTTATAGGGTGATAGTTCCCAGGGTCCATTGTGGCTCCACCTTTGTGGAGTGAGATAACTGTTGCTGTGTGCCACTCTGTGGTTACGTAGCCTGTAGAGAGGCTGAGTTTGAACAGTGTGTTTAGGTGAGGGGTTACTTCATTTTGGAGCTCTTGTAAGACACAGCCTGGGATACTGTCCGGTTACATTGAAGCTGTGTTTATGGCTTTGGATAGGACTGTTTTAACCTGTGTGTCGGTGATTGATGGGGCTCTGCATTCTTCTGGTATGGTTATGGGCCCTTTAGGGGATTAGAGGGGGGGTGAAGTTTGCACTAAACCTGTCTGCCAGAATGTTGGCAATATCAGTTGGTTCAGTGTATTTTTTACCATTCTGCACTAACTCAGAGCAGATCTGAGAGTTTCCACTTAGGTTCTTGACATAGCTAAAGAAGGCTTTGTGGTTATCTTTGGAGTCATTGGCAATTTTTCTTTTGAAACTAGCCTTGGATTATTTAATGAGGGATCATAGTTTCTTGCTGATACTCATCAGGGATGTCTTTCCTTCTTGGGATTTTACTCTTTTCTGTACTAGTTTCCTCCTTCTGTTGTATAGCTTGTCTATGGCAGGAGTCCACCAGAATGGTTTCCTTTTCTTGGAGGAGTGAGTCTTGGTTTTACTTGGGTTAGCACGATCCATGCATTCCTGCAGATGCTCATAGAGTGCCTTTGTAAAGGTTTCAGCAGCTTGGACAGCATTGTCCTTTAGCATGGAGGCTATGAACCTTTCCAACTTGGTCTTAAGTAACGTGAAGTTTACTTTTGAAAAGTTTTTCATGGTGGTTTCCTTGATTGGGGGTGGGGGCGGAATGTGGATATCTAGAGTGATTAGTCTATGGTTTGATCTAACCAGTGAGGGGTTGACCTCTTGTGTGGAACATCCGTCGCACATGTTGGTGATGACCAGGTCCAATATGTTTTTCCCTCTGGTGGGGGTGTTGACTAGTTGATCCAGGGCATTTGAGTTTATAAATTCTAGGAAGCGTTGGGCAAGGGCGTTAGTACTTGAGTAGTTCTCCCAGTTTATGTTTGGGTAATTGAAATCACCCAGTATTAGGGTGTTTGGTAGGACCTACATATTTCCCAGTATCTCCAGAAATGCGAAATGGGGGTCCTGGGCCATGGTGGGTGATCTGTAGCAAGCTACAATTTGGATTGCAGTTTTGCCTGTTCTTAGTTGCACATGGATGATCTCTGATGCATTGTGCTGTGCCACTAACCTGGAGGTGTGGGTATCCTTGATGAATATGGATACACCCTCGCCTTTTGTGTTTCGGTCCTGGTTCTGTGGCCGAAAGGTATGGTATGAGTTATAGCCTAGTAGTGCTGGGGTGCTCTCAGGAGCCTTAAACCAGGTTTCTGTTACTGCACAGATGTCAATGTTCTCCATACTGAGGAGTGCCTCGAGTGCATGCATTTTGAGGTTTAGACTTCTGGCATTGAGTAACATTACCCTCAGTTTTTGGTTACTTCTGCTATTTATGGTAGTGGGTTTGTCTTTTGAGCCTTGCCTAAAAAATGCACTATGGGGGGGGCAAGAGCCTTGCCAGCATTCAAAAGCCTAAGGGTGACAGGTGCAAGCCATCTCTTGTGAAGCAACGTGGCTTGTCGAGCATGTCATCCCAGGTAGACAGATACTGGATCCCCTTTGAATGAAAACCAGAAACTTAGCCAGTTGTTGAAATTTATCATTTTTTTCTTTTTACTGTGGCATCATTCTTGATGAGGGCAGGATGCTACTTAGGGTCATACCAGCCTGGGCTACATGATCAGAGAGCTCTTCCATGTCTCTTTTCATGTAGTTCAGGGAGGTACATCTCAGGTCATTCACACCAACATGGACAATGACAGAGTTGTATTTGTACTTGCTCTGGAGTAACCTGAGTGTTTGTGTTATGTGGCGAATCCTGGCACCCAACAGGCAGCTAACAGTAACCTTCTCCTTGTCCAGCCTAGTTAGTGGGACATCAGTGTGCCTGACTATAGAGTCGCCTATTACTAGTGTGTTGGGTATGTTATTTTGCATTAAGGGCTGTGATTGCATGGCACACTGATTATGTGTAGTATGTGTTTCATGGTTGGTGATGGGGTGAGGAGGTTGCTTGGATGTCTGCTTTGGAGGTCTCTGTTGCTTTTGCAGATTTTTATTTACAACCTCCAAGTATGTTTTCATGTATTCATGTGTGTTATTTGCCGGTGTTGGTTTATTAGGTCTATGTGAGACAGATGGTGTGTTACAAGTATTACCCTTCTCCTCTTGACTGTCAGTTCCAGTCTTGGGTTGAGGGAGCTTTGCCTCCAGTTTGGCTGTATAATTGCATCTCTCACATATATTCGTGTTTGGTGGTAGGAGGAGAGGGTTGTCTCTGTACATGAGGCAGTTGTAACATTGCCTCAAAATGCCCATATTCACCAGTTGGACTAGAGAGTACACCAGAAACTACCCTTTGGACATGCCTGAATAGGTAGAGTAAGCTGTTTTTCTGATTAGCTGGTGGGGATGAATAGAGAGCCTTGTCCTTCAGGACAGTATAGGGCTTTCTAGTGCTAGGGTTAATTAGGGCTTGCTATGAGTTTTAAGCAAGTACTTGACTGTAAAATGAATGGTTTGAGTGCTAAAGTTGAAGGTTTGTCTAGTTTCAAGGGAAAAATTGAAGAGCAGACTTTGTGGAGCTGAGAATAGTTTAACTCAAGCTAAACGGCGCTGCCTGGTGTGCAAAACTGAATAAATGCGGTTTTTAGAGCAGGGAAGTGAAAGCGATAGAAATTAGCCCAAAATGGCCGATAAACTACTAACTACTGGGCTGAAACCACTCCTCCAGGGACAGATAGGCTGCTCAAAGCTCCCCTCTCTCACAGGTGAACAGAGAAACTTTCTTCTATCCAAGCAAGGTATGGGCAACACAGAAACTTGTAACTCAGCCTTGGATTCAGCAATAACCTGAAAACTGGACTATACTAGTTCAGAAAGGCGGGAAACAAGTATATTTTTTTTTCTGAAAATAGAGTAGATACAATCAAAACAACACTTTAAATGCACAGAAAAGACTATCGCACTTTAGTGTATAGCCTACAACAGTTAAACAGATTATTTAAACACAAAAATGACTTAATTCAAGTGCAGGCAGCAAATAAGTACAATATGTAGCAATAACAAACTTTTTAATTCACAGATTCATTAAAAAAACTGGTGTTTTAGGTGGAATTAGTTAAGACAGCAAGAAAAGCAGAAAAATGATACTTAATCACTCCAAAGTTGCTCTTTTGTCTCTCTGCTGCTGTAGACTCTGCAGAACATCTGGAAGGCACTTGCTGAGCGGAATACAAGTGCAAAAACTGCGCAAATGTAGTTTTTATAGCAGGAAAGTGAAAGAGATAGAAATTAGCCCAAAATGGCCAATAAACTACTAACTTCTGGGATGAAACCACTCCTCCAGGGACAGATAGGCTACTCAAAGCTCCCCTCTCTCACATGTGAATAGAGAAACTTCCTTCTATCCAAGTAAGGTATGGTTCATAGGTTCATAGGTAGGTAGGTACTAGGCTATTGGCCCTAGGGCCTGTACAAGCCTAGCCAAAAAGGTACCCTGGCTTTTGCCACCCAAGAAAATTATTTTCCTGTGCCCCTGTCAAGCAGAACCACAGAAGTGATCCCCGGGGTGAATTTCCTATTACCCATCCAATCATCAAGATTTTTCTTGAAGAGTGCTAATGAGAAGCTCTGTTTGACATAGATAGGTAGTCTGTTCCAGAGTATGGGAAGTCTCTGGGACAGGAATCTATCCCTCCAGCATGTTCTGTTTATTGTGGTGACAAGGTTTAGGTCCCTAGAGCATGTAGCTCAGAGGGATTGTGATTTCTTTAAGTGGAGCATGTCCAACAGCTCTGGGTTTGACATAGCTTTGTATGTTAGGCAGAGATCGCCTCTGAGTAGGCGATATGCGATGGAGTAAAGCTGGAGTTTTTTGAGATGGTCTGCGTAAGGCATCTATTTGAGGCCAGTAATCTTCTTTGTGAGGTATTTTTGCGGCCTTTCCAGTTGTTGTAGATGTCTTGTGAGGTACATACCAAAAGGGGCGTTGTACTCTATAATGGGTCTAATGAGTGGTGAGTAGAGGGGAACAATGACCTTTTTTTTCTGGATGAGAAACCTTTTGTGATGAGGTGTGCCACATAGAAGGATTTCCTGACCACTATGGCAATGTGATTATCAAAGGAGAGACACAAATGGGCAACACAGAAACTTCTAACACAACCCTGGATTCAGCAGTGACCTGAAAACTGGACTATACTAGTTCAGAAAGGTGGGAAACAAGTATGTATATAAATATTATTATTTTGTTTTCAGAAAAATGGAGCAGATACAATCTAAACAACACTTTAACCAATTAACCAGTTAAAAAGCTCAAAACTGAGCCCTGTTCCAGCAGTCTTCAATCAGACAAGTTCTAACTGCACAGTCCTGCCACTAGGGTACAGAGAAACCTTCTCCAAAAAAAAAAAAAAACAGCCTGGATCAGTGCACAAGTTATACAAACAAAGCTAGATCTAGCCAGCCTGAATCTAGTCTATGCTACAGCAAACAAGGTGTACCGATTTCAGAAAGAAACAGTTCAAGTAAGCATACGCAATAAGCCTTTAACCAGGAATTCCCAGCTCAGAAGGGCAGAATCTAGCCTCTCCACCCACAAGAGTGCAAACCACAAACCTTATTAATGTAAAACAACTGGTTTGAAGCCCAAGTGCTTAAACCAAGGGCCTTAGAATAACAGTTACAATTTAATCAGGTTACTAACAAGCAGTAATAAAGGCAGCAGAATAAATTCAACTGAGTACTTTTAAGAAGAGGCAAAAGCAAAATAAGGTAATAAAGTAGGAAGAAACACAAATACAGTAAAACAGATGAAGTGCATTTTTTTTGTTTTGGAGAGGGAGGAAACAGAGCAGATTAAAATACTATAGGGGATTGTCCTTCCCAAGTGCTCTCTCTGTACACTACAGAGGAGATGGGACTGGTAGGAGTATCTGAGATCAAAATATGATCTCACTGTACTCAGTTGAGTGAGCAAATGAGATGGGTCCAGGAGGAGTGTGCAAAAACAGATTTACAGCAGGGGCGGGCAATTCCAAAGCCACTGACTGCAGAGAGATGGAGACGCACAATATTTACTGACTCAAATCTTAAATAAGTGCAGAGAAAAGTATACTTAAATCAGCTTGTGTCCAGTTGATATATGCAGGCAAGTCTCAGTAGCCAGCAACTCTGATTAAAATGATTGATCCCCAGTTAACTTTTCCTTTTTAGTTATCAGTAAACCAAGATAAAGGTGAAAAAAAGGTAACCCAGTAGATACACTGGTAGTGTCCACTTGTAAAATAGAGGCAAAAATGTACTTAAACTGCCACTTTTTGTCTGCCTCAAACTAATCATGCACCCAGAAAAAACACAGCTGAAATCAGGTCTATAGATTGTTTTTCCCTACTAGACTCTAATAAGTCCTAACAATTTGGCTATTTAGACATTTACCCTGCAATCTTTTACCTGGGGGGGGGGGGTTCTATGAACTCCGGTCTATAGATTGTTGTTTGCAGCATTTGCTGCTCAATTTCTCCTGAGTGTGATTTTCTACAAGAACTAACTACTTTACATTACCTGTGACCACTCCAAACCCCCTCCTCCAGTATTGACCAAGCAAAGTTTTTTTAAACCCCTGGAGCCATCTTAGCTTACTCACAGCTGCTGGCAATTCCCTTCAGCTCGTGGTGTATCTCATTGTAAGCGCTTGAGCTTTATTTTCTATATTGCAGCTAAGGTCTCTATAAGGTCTCTATAAACTCAATTGTTCTATTGCTTTCTTACTGTCAGCATTGCTACTGTTGCAGAACTGGTCTCCTATTTATAAAGGTTGTAGACAAAGTGTTACAATGTATCATTTTCCAGTCTGACTTGGTGCTTAGTGTGCGTCGTGCTGCTAGCACTTACAGATGCTATAGTATCAAACTGGGTTGCTACTCCTCATCACTTTTGTTTAGTACATACTTTTTAGTTAAAATAGATGCTAAGCAGTGTGACTGAGTGTTCTGTGATTCAGTTTGAAGGAAAGCAATAAGTTAAAACAGAACAACGTATTAAGGCTAAAAGCCCTGTTTTGCTGCCAAGTCAGAGCGATCCTTAGTTGTTTAAACTGCTGTACAATGAGAAATATTATAACAATGCAGATATGTAAGTGTCTGTGTTGTGATATTTAAGTACTGTTATATACAATTGTTGTGATAGTTTACTACTGCTATATTTGTGATAGAATTGTCTCTTTAAATTCATGGGCTATCTAAACTATCTGGTATATAACACTAAGTAAGGTGTTTTTTGTTTATGTCAAGGGCTTCATGTGCGAATGCAAAACAGTTGCCTGAGCCTTTTTTTACTAAACACTTTGTACCTGTGTAAATAGTGTAACGTGCTGCTACTCTTAAACCCAATACCCTTCCTGCCTGGGTGATAATTTATTATGTCAGTTACTTTTTACAGCACCTCTCTCTCATTCCCCTTTTATGGACCTTAATGTAATAAATATTTTTGTCTCCATCCTTTCATTTAGTGACCACTGTCCCTGCGAATAGGTTCTCTCTCAGTCCCCCACTTGCTGAATCCTTGGCCATTGGCTGCATCTGCTGTGAAGAAACCAGTCACAAGGACACAAGGGCTTTAAAAAGAAAATAAATTACTGTAGGTGTCTAGCTACATTTCCCTCTTAGCCTGCTACTGTAGAAAGTACCTGGTCTAAAGCAGAAATAACTGGCTCTACTCACGGCTATGGACAGCAACTGCACCCCACCCCCATCTGATGTAAATACATTCCTCAGTTAACTTTTTCTTTTTAGTTATCAGTAAACCAAGATAAAGCTCTAGGCAAAAAAAAGTAACCCAGTAGATACAATGGAATTACCCACTAGTAAAATAGAGGCAAAAAGGTACTTAAACTGTCACTTTTTGTCTGCCTTAAACTAATTATCTACCCAGAAAGGACACAGCTAAAATCAAGTCTATAGATTGTTTTTCCCTACTAGATTCTAATAAGTCCTAACAATTTGGCTATTTAGACACTTACCCTGCAATCTTTAGCCTAGGGCGGTTCTATGAACTCAGGTCTATAGACTGTTGTTTGCAACACTTGCTGCTCAATTTCTCCTGAGTGTGATTTTCTACAAGAACTAACTACTTCACATTACCTGTGACCAGTCCAACACCCCTCCTCCAATATTGTCCCAGCAAAGTCTTTTAAACCTCTAGAGCCATCTTGGCTTACTAACAGCAGCTGCCAATTCCATTCAGCTCATGGTGTATCTTATTTTAAGTGTTTTGAGCTTTATTTTTATATTGCAGCTAAGGTCTCTATAAACTCAATTGTTCTATTGCTTTGTTACTGTCAGCATTGCTACTGTTGCAGAACTGGTATCGTATTTATAAAAGTTGTAGACAAAGTGTTACAATGTATCATTTTCCAGGCTGACTTGGTGCTTAGTGTGTGTCATGCTGCTAGCACTTACAGATGCTATAGTATCAAACTGGGTTGCTACTCCTCATCACTTTTGTTTAGTAAATACTTTTTAGTTAAAATAGATTCTAAGCAGTGTGACTGAATGCTCTGTGATTCAGTTTGAAGGAAAGCAATAAGTTAAATACAGAACACCATATTATGGCTAAAACTCATGTTTTGCTGCCAAGTCAGAGCGATCCTTAATTGTTTTAACTGCTGTAGCATGAGAAATATTATAGCAATGCAGATATGTAAATGTCTGTGTTGTGATATTTAAGTACTGTTGTATACAATTGTTGTGATAGTTTACTACCGCTATATCCCTGGCCATTAGTTGCATTTGCAGTGAAGAAACCAGCCACAAGGACTCAAGGTTTTTAAAAAGAAAATAAGTTACTGTAGGTGTCTAGCTACGTTTCCCTCTTAGCCTGCTACTGTAGAAAGTACCTGGTCTAAAGCAAAAATAACTGACTCTACTCATGGCTAGGGACAGCAGCTGCACCCCCACCCCATCTGATGTAAATACATTCCTCAGTTAACTTTTTCTTTTTCAGTAAACCAAGATAAAGCTATAGGTGAAAAAAGTAACCCAGTAGATACACTGGAATTGTCCACTTGTAAAATAGAGGCAAAAAGGTACTTAAACTGCCACTTTTTGTCTGCCTCAAACTAGATATATTCCTCGAAAGGGCACAGCTGAAATCATGTCTATAGATTGTTTTTTCCTACCAGATTCTAATAACTCCTAACAATTTGGCTATTTAGACACTTACCCTGCAATCTTTAGCCTGGGGGTTTCTATGAACTCAGGTCTATAGATTGTTGTTTGCAGCATTTGATCCTCAATTTCTCCTTTCATCAGATGAAGCGTTGTTATAACGCGAAAGCGCTTACCTTGCAGCTGATTCTTTTATTGTTTATACAATAAATGTGGTTTTACTACTTCAAGGAGAGAGTTTTTGTTTAAATTTTGCTGTACATGGTGCACCTTCTTGTTCTTCCATTTATGCTTTAGAGTACATTATATATTTATAGAGTTTAGGGCGGCCACAGTGGTGTAGTGGTTAGCATTGCCGCCTCACAGCAAGAGGTTCTCCATTTCGATCCTCAGCTGAGTGCTTTCTGTGCGGAGTCTGCATGTCCTCCATGTGGTCACGTGGGTTTCTTCCAGGTGCTCCGGTTTCCTCCCACATCCCAAAGACATGCTGTAGGTGGATTGGACACTCTAAACTAGCCCTAGGTGTGAGTGTGTGCGTGTGTGTGCCTTCTGTGGAAGGTTAGGCACCGGGATAGCAACTCAACACTGTAAAACTCCACTGCCAATCATGAATGGACAGGTGATCCACTGTGATGACCCCTAACCAGGAAAAGCCAGAAGAAGAAGATATATTTATAGAGTTTACTGTCTAAGCCCTTCCAATAAGCCTTAGACTGTATAGTCACATTACCATTGTATATTAATATTGCACAGTAATAATTGGACACCCTTTTAAGGGCCTTTTAGTAGCTGATATTATTAACTGGGTGGTGGCAGTAACTACTACCATATAGTCTGGGTAAAGGGGCACAGCTGGAGAATCTGTATCAGCCTTTCCCAGGAGTGTCTGTGAAGTTGTATAAATTCTTATCTCAAAGTGCGTGTGTGTTGTGTCAGCTACTTGGCAGGGACATGAAGCACTGGTTGGACAGAGAGGATACAGGAGGTTTTAGCTTGCCCAGTTAGACTGAGACCTGGACCCTATAGCTGTGCCAGTGGGGAGTCTTATTGGGGACCTGGTGAGCAAGGGAGCAGCCAGCCCCAGACTGACTGTGGTCTCTGTGTGCACTTAAGGGAAATTGTACTTTACTGTGTGTATTAGTTATCCTTTCCTCTTCTAGGAGACGACCTCCCTGGTGTTAGTGGTGAGGATTGAGGCTCCTTGATTGCTGGGCCAGGGCATGGTCATCACAAGTGTTTGGCAGTGGTGGGATCTACTTCACAAACTAATTGGCTTGTATTGGTGTAGGGTAGAGTGAATTCCTGTAGCTTATGTACAGTGATCTCTAAAATTGTTTTGTACTCTAAAACAGCCATGCAGTGTATACTCTGGGTTCAGATCACGGTTATTTTATTTCTTTTGTTAGCTTAGTGTTAGTCAGGGTGAGCAGGCAGCATGTCAGCAGAAGAGTATGGAACGCTGACAAGGAGCCAGCTGCCGGAGATGTGCCAGGCTAGCGAACTGGTGCATAGAAACATGACTAAAGCAGACCTGATTGCAGTCTTCATTACAGCTGCATCAGAAAACAGCAGCCTGGAGGACAATCAGACTGACAGTGGAGATAAAATATCCTCAGAGAATGGACAGCTCAACCTTTCTGCAGTGGACTTATAAATCCAGCTGGAGCTAAAGAGCCTTGAGTTGGAGGCCAGGCGTATAGAACTAGGAGCAGCTGAGAAAATGAGGAGTCTACAAGCTGAGGAAAATGAACGGTAGAGAAGGTATGAGAGGGAAATTCTGACTCTTCGCCAGAGTCATGGAGGTAATGGGGAAGGGAGTAACCGGACCCCAGAAGCACATAAGGTCAGTAAATTTCTTCCACAGTTTAAAGAGGGGGATATTTTTGATAGCTTCATTTATATGTTTGAGCGGGTGTGTAAATTGTATGAAGTTGACCAAGGGCTCTGGGTATGGTTCCTGACCCCCTTACTCCATGGTAAAGCTGTACCTTCTTTAGCAAAAATGCATGACACTGACTGTTTTGATTATACTGCTGTACAAAGACATTTGTTAGAATGTTTTAAGCTAACACCTGAAATGTATAGGAAAAAGTTTTGTGAGCAGAGATGCAAGGCAGATGAAAATGTATGTGAATATGTTGCTAAACTGAGCACTTATTTTCATAGCTGAGTGACTGGATGTCAGGTCACCACTTTTGAAGGGCTGGCAGACCTTTTGGTAAGGGAACAAGCCCTTAGCACTTTGCCTGAGGACATAAGGATCTGGTTAGCTGATAGACAGTGTGCTACTTCAGAGGAGTTGGCGAAGAGGGGATACCTATACTTAGAAAGCAGGGCAGCCCTGCACAGGAAAGGGACCCCCAGTACTGCTCATGGGACTAAAGGAACCCAGGGTGGGCAGCACAGACTGCCCCAACAGAATCCGCCAGTAGCAGGGGAAGCCACTAGTCCAGGTACACATCCAGGAGCTAGGGTTAAATATTTTGAATGCAACCAGTGGGGCCATGTGGCATACAGGTGTCCATGGAGGCAAGGTGGGGAACCAAAGGTGAGGGATCTAGTAAGTGGTAAAGACAAAGTGCCAATAGTAGGTTGTCTTGAGATGACAGAGGTATGGAACTACCATCCTGTAGATGTCCTGAGAGGGACGGATTTGGATGAGACAGTACTATGTACTTATGCAGTTACATGCAGTGAGGCTAGGAGACAAGCATATGAGTCTGGTAGCCTGGGGTGGAGCCCCAGACAGACTGCATACTTGCAGCCAGGACTGCTGAGGTGGTTACTTCAGGGAGTGAGCTATGCTGTAGCAGTGAGACTGAATGTGAGCCACAGCTGCTTGTGGGTATTGATGTTCCCTTGGACAGGGTAACTGCAAAGGTAGAGGTGAGTAGTAGTACCCAGGCTGACAGTGAGGCACCGCTGTCAGAGAATGCCAGATCTCCAGTGGAAAGGGAGCTGGGAAGCGTTACAAGGAGAAACTTGAGACAGGCTCAGCTCTCAGAGCCTACCTTGCAAGGACTGAGGCAGGTAGCTATGGAAGCACCTGATTCTCAAAGGAAGGAGGAATCTGTATACTGGAACAAAGGGTCATTGTACAGAGAGTTGACCCCTGAGGAAGGGCTAGAAGGTGAGAGAGTGCAGCAGTTGGTAGTGCCTAGAGCTTACCGTCTGGTGCTTCTAGCCATAGCCCATTTTCTTCTTCTTTTTTTGGCTGCTCCAGTTAGGGGTCATCACATCAGATCAACTGTTTCCATTTCTTCCTGTCCTGTGCATCTTGCTCTGTCACACCAACCACCTGCATGTCCTCTCTCATCACATCCATAAACCTTATCTTAGGCCTTCCTCTTTTCCTGTTACCTGGCAGCTTCATCCTTAGCATATTTTTCCCAATATACTCTGCATCCCTCCTCAGCACATGTCCAAACCAATGTAATCTTGCCTCTTTGGCTTTGTCTCGAAACCTTCCAACCTGGGCTGACCCTCTAATATACTTATTCCTAATCCTGTTCATCCTCATCACACCCAGTGCAAATCTTAACATCTTCAACTCTGCCACATCAAGCTCTGACTCCTGCCTTTTTGTCAATGCCACTGTCTCCAACCCATATAACATAGCTGGTCTTACTACCCTCTTGTAGACCTTCCCTTTCACTCTTACTGGTACTCGTCTGTCAAAAATCACTCCTGACACTCTTCTCCACCAACTCCATCCTGCCTGTACTTTCCTCTTCACCTCTCTTCCACACTCACCATTACTCTGAACTGTTGATCCCAAGTATTTAAACTCATCCACCTTCTCCACCTCTACTACCTGCATCCTCACCATTCCTCTATCCTCCCTCTCATTCACACACATATATTCTGTCTTAGTCCTGCTGACCTTCATTCCTCTTCTCTCTAGAGCATATCTCCACTTCTCCAGGGTCTCCTCCACCTGTTTCCTACTCTCACTACAGATCACAATGACATCTGCAAACATCATAGTCCACGGGAACTCCTGTCTGATCTCGTCTCTCAACCTGTCCATCACCATTGCAAATAAGAAAGGGCTCAGAGCTGATCCTTGATGTAATCCCACCTCCACCTTAAACGCATTTGTCACTCCCATCACAGACCTCACCGCTATCCCACTACCTTCATACATATCCTGTACCACTCTTACATACTTCTCTGACACTCCTGACTTCCTCATACAATACCACAACTCCTCTCTAGGCACCCTGTCATATGCTTTCTCTAAATCCACAAAGACACAATGCAACTCCTTCTGACCTTCTCTGTACTTCTCCATCAACACTCTCAGAGCAAACATTGCATCTGTAGTGCTCCTTCCTGGCATGAAACCATATTGCTGATCACTAATCATCACCTCCCTTCTTAACCTATCTTCCACTACTCTTTCCCATAACTTCATGCTGTGACTGATCACTTTAATCCCTCTGTAATTATTATAGCTCTGCACATCACCCTTATTCTTAAAAATCGGTACCAAAGCACTTTTTCTCCATTCCTCAGGCATCCTCTCACTTTCCAAAATTTCATTAAACAATCTAGTTAAAAACTCCACTGCCATTTCACCTAAACACCTCCATGCTTCCACAGGTATGTCATCTGGACCAACAGCCTTTCCGTTCTTCATCCTCTTCATAGCTATCCTTACTTCCTCCTTACTAATCCACTGCACTTCATGATTCACTATCCGCACATCATCCAACCTTGTCTCCCTCTCATTCTCTTCATTCATCAGCCCCTCAAAGTACTCTTTCCATCTGCTCAACACACTCTCCTCATTTGTGAGTATATTTCCCTCATTATCCTTTATCACCCTTACCTGCTGCACATCTTTATTAGCTCGGTCCCTCTGTCTAGTCAGTCGGTACAGGTCCTTTTCTCCCTCATTAGTGTCCAACCTTTTATACAACTCTTCATACGCCTTATCCTTAGCCTTTGCCACCTCTCTCTTTGCCATGCACCTCATCTCCTTATACTCTTGTCTACTTTCTTCATCTCTCTGACAATCCCACTTCTTTGCCAAACTTTTTCTCTGTATACTCTCCTGTACTTCTTCATTCCACCACCAGGTCTCCTTGTCCTTCTTCCTCTTTCCAGATGTCACACCAAGCACCTTTCTAGCCATCTCTCTTACTAGCTCTGCTGTAGTTACCCAGTTATTTGGTAACTCTTCACTGCCACCCAGTGCCTGTCTTAACTCTTCCCTGAACATCACCTCACAATTACCCTTTTTCAATTTCCACCATTTGATCCTTGGTGCTGCCCTCACACTCATCCTCCTCTTCTTGATCACCAATGTCATCCTACAAACCACCATCCTATGCTGCCTAACTACACTTTCCCCTGCCACCACTTTACAGTCTCCAATCTCCTTCACACTGACCCTTCTACATAAGATATAATCCACCTCTGTGCATCTTCCTCCACTCTTGTATGTCACCCTATGCTCCTCCCTCTTGTTAAAATATGTATTCATCACAGCCATGTCCATCCTTTTCACAAAATCCACTACCATCTGACCTGCATTCCTTTGCTTAACACCATACCTACCCATCACTTCCTCATCCCCTCTGTTCCCTTTACCAGCATGCCCATTGAAATCTGATCCAATCAGCAGTCTCTCACCTTTGGGTACAGTCATCACCAATTCATCCAACTCACTCCAAAATTTTTCTTTTTCATCCATTGCACACCCAACTTGTGGAGCATATGCACTAACAACATTCATCATTACACCATAAATTTCCAGCCATAGCCCATGATATTCCCTTTGCAAGTCATATGGGCATAGAACGTACAAAGAGGCATATTATCCAAAACTTCTATTGGCCTGGAATTTCCAGAGATGTAACAGGGTACTGCAGGACCTGTGAGCAGTGCCAAAAGGTAGGCAAGGCAGGAGACAAGGTGAGAACTCATTTGATGCCTTTGCCTGTGATTGAGGAGCCATTTCAGAGGGTAGCTATGGATATTGTGGATCCTCTGAGTACCCCAAGTTCCACAGGGGAAAAATATATATCCTAGTGATTGTAGGTTATTCTACACGATACCTTGAGGCAGTGTCTTTGTCCTCCATTGAGGCAGAGAATGTGGCAAATGCTTTGCTAGAGATTTTCAGCAGGGTAGGTTTCCCAAAGGAAATACTGTCTGACAGAGATGCCAATTTTATGTCAGACCTGCTGACTTGTCTGTAGAAGTCCTGTGGGGTGAAGCACATGAAGACAAACCCTACCATCCCCAGACTAATGGTCTTGTTGAGAGGTTAAACTCTACAATCAAGTCCATGCTACAGGCATTTGCAGATCAGCTTAAGAGGGAGTGGGACAAATATTTGCCCCATCTGTTTGCTTACAGAGAGGTTCCCCAGGAATCCACAGGTTTTTCACCCTTTGAGTTGCTGTATGGGCATAGGGTGAGGGGACCTCCAGATTTAATTCGAGATGAGTGGGAAGGTGAGTGTGAGTCTCACAAGGAGTCTGTTGTGGCATATGTCCTGAACCTCAGGACAAGGCTCAGGGAACTCATGGGCCTGGCCCACGAGAACCTGGCAGAAGCCCAACAACAGAGAAAGGTGTGGTATGACAGGAATGCTCGAGCTAGTGAAGATGCTGTGGGGCAGCAAGTAATGGTTCTCATTCCTGTCAGACACAACAAGCTGCAAGTAGCTTGGGCAGGACCCTAAAGGTGGTAAGAAAGGTAAGTGATGTTAACTACATGGTGGAAGTGCTAGGCAGATGGCAGGGGCACTCATTGTACCATGTTAACATGATGAAAACTTACCATGATAGGGAGGCTCTTGTCCTGAGCATTTGCAGGGAATTGCAGGAGGAGTCTGAGAGAGATCTTGTGACTGATCTCCTCAGTGAGGCTCTGGCTGACACCTCAGTGGAAGGGGTAGCAATGTCCCAGCAGCTATCTCCTACCCAAGTTCGAGAAATCCAAGCAGTGTTACAGGAATTTGGGGATGTGTTCACTGGAAAACCAGGGAGCACCCACCTGGTGCAGCACCAGGTGGATGCAGGACCCCAAAGGCCTATCAGGCAGGCCCCTTATAGGGTGCCTGAGAGAGTCAAACAGACTCTGAAGGAGGAGGATTAGGAGATGTTGGAACTAGGGGTGATTCAAGAGTACACCAGTCCCAGGGACTCACCAGTGGTGTCGGTGCCAGAGAAGGATGGCAGCAATAGGTTCTGTGTTGATTTCAGGAAATTAAATAGTCACACAGAGTCAGATGCTTACTCCATGCCTAGGACAGATGAGGCCCTAGAGCAGCTGGGTGGGGCTAAGTATCTTACAACCATTGATCTTTCCAAGGGTTACTGGTAGGCGCCCTTGACTCCCAGTGCTAGAGAGAAGTCGACCTTTGTGACTCCTTTTGGCGTGTATGAGTTCACAAAGATGCCCTTTGGGATGAAGAATGCCCCAGCGACTTTCCAGGGGCTTGTAGATCATATCTTAGCAGGAACAGGAGGGTTTGCCCTTGCTTACATGGATGATATTGCTATCTACAGCCATTCCTGGCAAGAGCACCTTCAGCATGTCAGGGAGGTGCTGGGCAGACTACAGAGGGCAGGGTTGACTATTAAACTGAGCAAATAGGTGGGTATGGCAGAGATCTCCTACCTAGGACATATAGTGGGGAGTGGTAAGGTAAGGCCAGAACCTGCCAAAGTGGAAGATATTCAGGCATGGCCTGCACCTGTTACCAAAACGCAGGTGAGGGCATTCTTAAGGGCAGCAGTGTACTACAGAAAGTTTGTTCCCAATTATAGTACCATAGCTGCTCCCCTCACAGACCTGACAAGGAAGAATAGACCAGATAAGATAGTGTGAAACCCAGCATGTGAGCAGGCATTTCAGAAGCTTAAGGAAGCTTTGGGAGGACCCCCTGTGTTAGCCAGTCCAGACTATAGCAAATTATTTGTTGTTAAGGTGGATGCTTCAAACTATGGGGTGGAGGTTGTACTTAGCCAGATTTCTTCAGAGGGAGAAGAGCACCCAGTGGTTTATCTCAGTCATAGGCTCCAACCTGGGGAGGAATGCTATGCAGCTGTAGAAAAGGAATGTATAGCCATAGTGTGGGCACTAAAAAAACTTCAGCCTTATCTGTATGGAAGAAAATTCACTGTGATGACAGATCACAACCCTCTAACATGGTTAAACAGAGCCAGTCAGCAAAATGCCAAGTTGCTAAGATGGAGTCTGGGGTTGCAAGCATATGATATAACAGTGCAACACTGCAGTGGGAGTAGCATTGTCTCTCAAGACAGGGAATGGGGTAAGGTACACCCAGATAGACCTGACACTCTCAAGTGACACTTCTCAAGGGGCACTTGAAAAACTTGCTTGAGTTCCCTGGTGGGGGAAGAGATGTGATGATTGGGGAGAGATGGGTGAAGGCTGCCAGCCTAGTCAAATAGAATTTGATACATAATTCTATCAACTGTATAAATAAATATAAAATACAGGCTTGCATTTTTAAATGTAAGAAAACACTGTGAAATGTTGAACTGCAAAATATGTGACAACATTGTACTCTGCTGGCCCAGTGAAGCATGTTGTATCCTTTCATGTTAGAATTTGTCCCGAGGGCGGCTGGATGAAGATTTCATGCCCATTGTTTTAAGGCTAAAGTTTATGACTAGAATTTAGATGTGAAATGTGCTTTATTGCTTTGGTTTCTGCTAGCATATACATGTGAAATGTCTTCTATTGTTGTAAGTTTCTGTGCAGGTGTTAGATTGCTAAGTAATGCAATTTGTTTGCCTGAGAAAACCTAAGTGTCAGAAATGATGTAATTTGGGGAGGGACCCAGCAAACATGTTTGTTAGTAATGTTTAAATTTTATTTCTCACAAGAGGAGA
Organism: Protopterus annectens; assembly: GCF_019279795.1. Taxonomy (NCBI): domain Eukaryota; kingdom Metazoa; phylum Chordata; order Ceratodontiformes; family Protopteridae; genus Protopterus; species Protopterus annectens. The sequence goes on along the minus strand of NC_056743.1, from coordinate 1,870,381,840 downwards.
AAAAAAGCATTTTGACTTTGGATATCTAACTTACATGCACTGCCTATGCTCTTTATGTATGTAAATAGGATTGTAGCACTGTGTTTTCTCTTGAGATTAGCTAAAGATTAGAAAAGTTAGATTAAGTATTTTTCTGTGTTATCAGATCTTTCCTACGATATTATTTTAAGTTTCTGTGATCTCTGAACTCTTAGATATCTCTGTGGTGCAGTAGATTTGTCGTGTGTTTTAATTATTTATTATTAAATATTTTTAAAACCTTCTACCTGTGGCTGGTTTGTGTAGAGATGAAGTATGCTTTACAGTACATTATATAGTTGTAGAGTTTACTGTCTAAGCCCTTCCAGTAAGCCTTAGACAGTATAGTCACATTACCATTGGATATTAATATTGGACAGTAATAATTGGACACCCTTTTAATGGCCTTTTAGTAGCTGATATTATTAACTGGGTGGTGGTAGTAATTACTACCACATAGTCTGGGTAAAGGGGCACAGTTGGAGAATTTGCGTCAGCCTTTCCCAGGAGTGTCTGTGAAGTTGTATAAATACTTATCTCAAAGTGTGTGTGTGTGTGTGTGTGTGTGTGTTATGTCAGCTACTTGGCAGGGACACAAAGCACTGGTTGGACAGAGAGGGTACTGGAGGTTTTAGCTTGCCCAGTTAGGCTGAGACCTGGACCCTATAGCTGTGCCAGTGGGGAGTCTTATTGGGGACCTGGTGAGCAAGGGAGCAGCCAGCCCCAGACTGACTGTGATCTCTGTGTGCACTTTAGGGAAATTGTACTTTACTGTGTGTATTAGTTATCCTTTCCTCTTCTAGGAGATGACCTCCCTGGTGTTAGTGGTAAGGATTGAGGTTCCTTGATTGCTGGGCCAGGGCACAGTTGTCACACAGTACGCAGATGACTCTGCTCTCATCTGCTCTGCCCCCACTGTACCAGAACTACAACAAATCACACAGGAATCATTCTCTTCTGTAGAAAGCTGGCTATCCAATGCTCAGGTTCTACTCAACCCAAGACAAAAACATAAAACTCCAACACCAACAGCTGAAAATACACCAAAAAGCAAAGGAGTCAAGTAATAGGATGAAAATGATTTTCCATTTAATACATCCGTCCTGGTACCTCGGCAATTCACCTTCAGTGGAACCACTGAAGGCGAATTGCTGAGGTACCAGAACGGATGTATTAAATGGAAAATCTTTTTCACCTTATTACTTGACTCCTTTGCTTTTTTTGTATTTTCACCTACTCAACCCAAGTAAGACAAAATTTCTCCTGTTCCAACCTTCCAAATCCACCCAAAACACCCCCCACTTCAACATTCTTGCCAAAGACAATACCATCATCTCTCCATCAGAACACACAAAATTACTCTGTGTGGAAATAGACAGCACACTTAGAATTTACACCCACATATCTCTGACAATAAAAAAGTTCACAAGAAACTTGGTGTACTATATCAAAGCCACCTATTCCTAACCAAGGGGGCTATAATCTCCATAGCCAATTCCCAGCTAATCTCCACCCTACACTATGCATCCCCCATACTTCCAACCTTAAACAGACAGATCTACACAAGCTGGATGCTTGTTACAACAAAATTGCTAAATTTTCTACTGGAACCTCCTACCACAACCATCATTGTATCTCTCTTAAAGAACTAAACTGGCTAGAACTCCCACAACTCCTTCACTTTAATCAACTCACCCTTGCTCAAAAACTTATTAACCATCCCCTTAACATCCCTTCCCTTCAAACCCTTCTCCAACCCTATCACTCCACTAGGCCCCTAAGATCAAGAAACAAAAATCAACTCTCTGTTACCAAACCCAAAAACTCAGCACGAGAAGCCATATTTTCATGTAGCATATCTAAACTTTGGAACAATTCTCCACCCTCTTTAACTACTCTACCTTCCAGCAGCCTTTTCAAGACTGCGCTCAAAGTCCACTTAAAATTTGCACTGGCTTTGTCCTTGTTCTAATCCAGACTAACACCCCCACCCATACCCCCCCCCACCTAGACTCTTAATCCAACTATACTACTGCCACTACTAACCACAGTCAGAAATAGCTAGTTGTCTTTACATACTTTAACAACTTGTCTGACAACTTTGTTACTAATATTATAAATGACAAGAAACTATCTTAACTTGCAACGTTGACTGTTTATACTGTTGATAATCAATATGTTGTTATTGTATTAAAGACAACAACCTGTAATGTTGTTTACTATTGCTGCAACTTTGTATCTCTATTTATCATTTACAAGATGTGGAGCTTTTCTCCCCGGGCATCTGCTGAAAAAGGACCTGCGTCCAGTTGGAATTTCCTGGTAAACAAATGTAAATAAACAAATAAATAAGTCTTTTAATAAAGGCAGAAGAGCAGGCAACAAGCATCAGTGTTTCTGAGCTTTAACTATGCAATCTCCTGAAACAACTTTGCATAACAGGAACAGCAATGAAAACAATGAAATAGGTCCCAGGATAGCATGTGAGAGTGGCACTGATGACCAAGTTGCAAAATGTGGTATATAGCTAAGCTAACACATTTGTTAGCAAACAAAATTAACCTATGGATATGTATACATAATGTGCATCGCAGTAGCAAAGAATCACATGGGCCTATCTCATTACCCACAACACCTGTGATGTACATTAACTGCTGCTACATAAATAAATATGGAATACCACCTGCTTTATAGATCATACCCGCTAACGCTCAAATACACATGAGCACAAACCATATTGGTTATGTGTGTGCACAGATGAAAGTTTCAGGAAATGGTAGAGCAGTACATCAATGAGATGGGACACCAGATTTACAGTCATAACCCAGTTTGGTAATGTCTGGTACTGCAGAAACTCAGTAATAAACAGTCTGGGAGTCCTAAGGATGTTGAAAATGTCTTGCCCCATAAGCCATCTAATCATCTATCATATATGCATATGTTGAAAATAAATCTATTACCACCTGTAACATGATGTTCTATAACAATATAATAACAGCTATGAATGAAGAATTGTGCTGTGATGTGAATTCTATAGATTTATCTTTAGCATTTGACAGGGTCATACACAAAACATTGATCAATAAATTAGTACAACTAGGTATTGATGTACTCTGATAAACTGGATAGCTGCATGGCTTACAAATAGGACATGGCAAGGATCAAACACCAACTGGACAGGTGAAACCCTTGGTTACAGTCAAGGTATCCCACAGGTCTCTGTCCTAGGTCCTTACTTGTTTAGATTGTATCTTTCAGACCTTACTTTTTCATCTGAGATGTTCTAAAGTATATGTGCTGATGACCTGAAATTGGTTGATTGCAAGTGTTATAGATAAGGCATGTCTGCAAAATAATTTGACTAAATTGACCATTTGGGCACAGGAGAATAATATGTTGATAAATACATCAAAAACTAAGCATATGAGATTTGGGAGACATAAACTGAAAGGTGAATATTTAATACAGCACACAGTGATTGAAACTGTAGACTCATTTAAGGACCTGGGTATATGGGTAGAGTCAGCTATGAGTTTTTCTAATCATATCAACCAATTGGCTAATGATAGTTATAAAAATATAGGTTGTATAAAAAGATTTATAAAGTCTAGGAAATCAAACATAATGAAATCATTGTTTGTTAGATACATTAGACCCAAACTTGAGTATGGAATAGCAGTATGGAAACCCTATAGGAAAACAAGCATGAGTAAACTGGAAAGAGTACAGCAGAAATATACCAAGGACATCCCTGGATGAGAAAATCTAAGTTATTATGAAAGACTAAAATATCTGAACTTGTACAGTTTCTCTTACTGATATCTAAGAGGAGATCTTATTCAGGTATATAGGACATTTAGGGACAACTACCTCTGGGAATGTTTGGGGTTATCAAAAAGTACTAGAGACTCATCAAATAACCTATGTAGAAGATTCTATAGGAATGAGAAGTGTACTAATTGGTTCTCTGACAGAGTAGCTGATGCTTGGAAGAGACTACCAAATTACATTAAAGCAAGTACTAGTTTAGATATTTTTAAGAACAGCCTGGACATTTATTATGGGAACAAGTGTTTTGGTATATTGGCAAGTTAAAAGGGCATTAATGTGCATGCTTGAAACATTTGTATGTGTGTATCTATGATTCAGCACCTACACTATTGTAATAGACCTGCTGAGGATAGGATACGACAGTGCAGGACATGACAGGATAGAGTGATGTCATGTATGAGTCCCATACCCAGCAACTTGTTTGACAGCTGAGTGCTGAGTATATTTCTGTACAACCCAATGAGTACTGCAGGGACCAGTGAACTCATCCTGTGAGTTATTATCTAAATGTGAGAATGGGTTGCTGATCTGTGAAAACAGTATATAAAAAAGCAATCATTACTAAACATACAATGCAAAACACCATGAGGTTCATAGATTTATAGGTATGTACTAGACAATCAGTCTGTAGTACATTTCAAACCTAACAAAGAATCCCTATTTAAAAGTTCTCTCTAGCCTCAAGCTGGGCAAAACAATACAGACAGGGGTAGAATTTGAGGCTGCCCATCTATTTATCATGGTTTACCTTGAAGGTAGCACAGGAGCTACTCTGTGTGATATGTAGTGGAAGTTGTTGCAGTGGTGCAGTGGTTAGCATTATCACCTCACAGCAAGAGGATCTCCAGTTCAATTTTCAGTTGGGGTGCGTTCTGTGTGGAGTCTGCATGTCCTCCCTGCATTTATGTGGGTTTCCTCTGGATACTCTGGCTTCTTCCCACATTCCAAAGACATGTGTCTGGAGTGTTTCTTCCTGAGCATCTGCTGAAAATAGTTTTTGTCCTAATCAGACTTTCCTGGTAAACAAAACGTTAAATAAATAAACTGAGGAATACATTGGGATGTGAATCTATCATGCCAGTGTGTTTTATTTATCTGCTGATTAAGCTTTAGTTCCTTTAATGAGTTATCTGAGGTACCATTAGTTCTGTGAAGGAATAGGTGGTCAATAAGAGGTAGATCTTGCATGGCTCGAAAGGCCAGAAACAGATCCCCATAGAGAAATATATAAAAGACTGAGTACAGAGAAAGGGTTGACAAAGGCTGCTGATCTTTTTAGTTAAAAATATCTGAGGTGTATCAAATATATAAAATAGACATAAATAATTAATTTATTCCCACTAAAAGTGAGCAAAGATTGTTGATACAATTACACTTTAACTTCAGAATGGATCTAAAGCAACTAAAACAGATACAGAACATGCAGACTAATTCTTCACATTTTTCAAGTGTTCTTTTCTTTTCAAACTTGTTGAGGTAGGGAGCTGACACCCTGTCAATAGTAATGAAGGTAAAAAAAAACATTTGTATGCATTGTTTTATATATCAACAATGTGCTCCTGAGGTGTCATAAATCACTAAAATGTAATCTCTGTCTAAGCTGCTAATATGTTTTGCCAATTTAAAATGCACCACAGATGCATATCACAATACTGAATAAATTACCCTTTACTTCTACATGCAATAAGTTATCTTATTTCCAATGTCCTATGTATGGGTTAAAGGAAGAAAACATTTTTAATTTATACATATGTAGGAGAGAAACAGAGTGTGCTCAACTGGGAAACAACAATAGGTTTATCACTTAAATATCAGTGTTTAAACTTTTGCAAGTTTTTTTATGCACAACACAATATTGCACCAAAACTGCCTGCCATTACTGTCTTTATTCTAAAACAGCAGAAATATGTTCTCCTGTACATACTTTCAAAACCAAAAAAAATGCCATTTTGACTTCATTTTATATCAGGAAAGCAGGGAATTATATATATTTTAGTGTACCTGCAATCACTTTGCCTTTTCATTGCTTTAATGTATTTTTGCTCATTATGCTGCATTTTCTGTTTATTCTTAACATTTCAAAATAACAGTGAATACTTATAGTTGTCTGACTGTTACATTGCTTTACAGTGTTTTTCTGATGCTTAAAAGTGAGTTTTGTCATGATTTGCTGCATATATTCTGTAATTTCCCAGAATTTAAAATTTACAGCTAATAGCCAGTTTTGGCCAGGTGTGTAGGACATCTTAAGAGATAGTAGCAGTTATTCTGGTGGTGTAAGAGTAGTTGCTGCAGTTTCTGGGAAGTTAGCATTATTGGTCAGAGTTACAACTGTTATTTTCATCGTTTTTTCTCTTTCCCTGTTTGTTTTATATTGCACAAAGCTGTCCATCACTGCTGTCTGTATTCTAAGACTGCTGAAAGCTGCACTTCTGTGTGCAAGCTGAAAATGAAGAAAAGTGGCATTTAAGCTTCCTTTTTCATTAGCAAACAGGAAATAATTTTTCTGTACTGCAATTACATCACCTTACTGTTCTATTCCTTTAAAGTGTTTTTTTTTTTTGTCATCCAGAGTTTCAACTGTGCAGCTAACTAGCTTACTTAGCACAGCTGGGTTAGAATGTGCACTCCATAGATACAGGCATTTTAATTTATTTATTTATTTATTTTTATTTTACATTTGCTGACCGGGCTAACTGGATATATGTCCATTTTCAGTAGAGGCCCGGGGAGAAAACTCCAATGGTTATTACAAGTTTAAACAGCAATAGGCAATACAATACAATAGGCAAAACAGAGTTAGTTAATATATGTAATAATCCCTGACCTAATACAACCTAAGTCTACCAAATTGTGTTAGTATAAGGGTCTAACCATTATGTATATTTCTGACACACTCTGTACAACTGTACAATGTACTTTGGGCATGTAGTATTCCTTAAGTACCTTCTAGTATCCCATAGCTGTACTATATAAGCTGTTACATAGCTGTTCTATGTATCTCAGACCCTACAGTTAATGTCCCTGCTCTGTGCTTGTCACAGTTTCAAATTAACCCACATTAATCATTTAATAAAATAGGCCTTAATTGACTAACTTACTCTACCTTTTAGCCATAAACTATCTCAGTAAACTATACTACTCTGTAAAATCAATTACAGACAAATATAAAGGTCAGCCTATGTGTTATATCCATCTGTTGTCAGCCACATAGCAATCAGTATTTTTACTCATTGTGGTAACTGTCTTATGTTCACAGATAATGAACTCTTACTCACACAAGTAAGATTGTTTTTGTGAGATGCAAATATTTAACAGATATGTAGGCCTCACTTTCACAAAAAGCACGCACTGTTGCACACAAATACTCTACAATCTATTTTGAGCCATACATAAATATTATATACTGTGACTATAGCAAAGACCTTACCAAAGCCTCCTAGACTCATGAGGATTAGATCTCATCACAGCCAATCATACTTTCTGCAGTGTCACTTGCTATTTTTCTGAGCTCTTACATGTATTATCAACATTGCACATTTAATTATGTGTAGAATTCAAACTTAAAACAAAAGCCAGTTTTTGCCAGCTGTATGAATTGTATCTAGAGCCTGTGGTACTTAAACCCAGCCCCCTGGCATTTTTCATTGCATGAACAGTCAGCCATCTTAATCTCTGGATTGTTAGAAGCTGGGAAATAAAGCATTTGGACTACATGTTGCATCTAGGGAAGTACATTTAAACTGCATTTAAAATAATACACTTGCCTAACTATTTAAATTAGTTTTATGTTATGTGTTTCTTCTGAATCTGAAGTTAAAGCTATTAAATGAAGGCATTTTTTAAGATGTAGAGCTTTATAGTTTGCAATACTTTTCAAGTGGTTTCTGTGATGTGCCTTGGTGTTTAAATCATTTCTGAGCAGGCTGTCATTTTATTGTATTTTTATTACCTCTCTTCTGTATCTGAAGTTGCCACTATGTTTCTTACAGTATCCGTTATTTTTCTGAGCTCTTAAGTGAATTACCACCATTGCTCATCTAATTCTGTGTTGTAGTCACACTTCAAACTTAAAACAAAAAGCCAGCTTTTGCCATCTGTGTGTGTTGTAACTACAGCTTGTGGTAAGTAAACCCATCACCCTGATATTCTACATTAGATAAACAGTCAGTCATCTTAATCTTTGGACTTTTGAAAGCTTGAGAGACCAGCTCCTACAAGGGCTGGAACCAAAGGTGGAGGTGTCTTAATCTCTATCAATATATATGGATATGCCCTTGCTCTTGCCCTTGCCCTTGCTCTTCCCCCACTTGGACCCCTCCTCACTCTTCTTCTTTCTTCTTTCCCCTGCTCCTACTTGTCCCTGTCCCTCCCTCTTGACTTCATATACTGCCCCTCTAATCTGCCTATTTCCGCTGGACTGTTTTTCTTCCCTCATTTTCATTTGATCTGACAGTTACATTTATAATTAAACATATATATAAACATTGCAACTGCTTGCTTGAATATGTACTCCACAAAGATTTTAGAATGAATGTCCACTGTCTCTACAGCTACAATGCATGTAATGTTTATCTCTACATACTTGTTAATTGCACTGCCAGCATATGTAATGTGCTCTGTTTGTTATGCTTATTGTTATTGTTTCATGGAGCTTTTCTCCCTGGGCCTCCACTGAAAATGGGCTCTTCTTGCCCCAGTGGACTTCCCCGGTCATCAAACTGTAATAAATAAATAAATAAACATCAAAGATTGAAACAATACTAATTTCATGAACTTTAACTGTACTTTGACTTAGGAATGGCATCCATTCCTGTCATGGTATTAGAAACCCAAAAGATTTGGAGAAATTAAAAAGACAGAAGATATAGCAATTCTGTTGAGTGACAAATTCAGTTCAATTTTTCCTCCCTCACTGTATCAGCTGTCTTCCAGGAAATACCATCCAACAAAAAGCCCCAACTATCATGAGGGAGCATTTCCTAGATGTACTCTCTAAGGCCAAAAGCAGTGCTTTGATTGGCCCTGGTAACACCCCAAGATACCTTCTAAATAGCCTGAAACATGACCTATTGAGACCACTGGAGTCTGTATTTAACCATAGCCTCTAGATAGGCTTTGTGCCACGACTATGGAGAACTGCAAAGTTCATCCCTTTGCAAAAGGGTGGGCCATCAACTGACCCCAAGAACTACAGACCCATAAGTCTGAAGAGTCTCATGTGCAAAGCCATGGAAAGAATTATAAAGAACATAATTAGTCAGGATGTAGAAAACTGTCAAACTCTGGATCCACCCCAGTTTGCTTTGTTAGGGGTAGATCATGCCTACTCATCCTGGCGGACTTCTTTGAGAAGGTCATCAAGGAAATGGATGAGGGCAAAATGGTACATACTGACTAACCTGATCTGGCTAAAGCATTTCATGCAATACCCTCCTCAGGCTTTATAAATAAGCTCATGGATATATGCATAAACCCATATATCATGTACTGGATAGCCAGCTGGCTCTCAAGACCAAAGAAGTAAGGGTGGGAGTCCATTTCCACTAAGAGGCCAGCCACTCAGAGCTTTGTGCTGGGTCTGATCCTTTTTGGCATCTACTTCAAAGAAGTCAAGGACAATATCAAGGGCCTCTGTCTGACCAAGTTTGCAGATGATTGCAAGCTAGGAGTAGTCATAAAATCCCTTCAACACTACACTCTAATATCCTTCAGAGTGGACTAACTCAGACAAATGACAAATGACTGGTGCCAAAGCCATACCTTAAAACTCAATGCCAAGAAATGTGTTATTGTACCCTTTGGGAAGTCAGCTATTCTAGGAAATTATCTCACTGATAGCACAACCCTAACAGTAGAATCAGTAGTCAGGGATTTGTGTATGCATATAGATAGTAACCTGAATTTTGAACGTGTGTGTAAAGTGAGCAAATCATTCCATGTTGCTCAACTTATAAGTAAGAACATGGCATCTATGTCCAAGGAAGTCATTGCTCTACTGTATTTGACCTTCATTAGGTCAATCATTGAGTATAACACCCCTTTAGTATGTGCCTGACCAGGCACATGCAACAATAAAGAGCCCACACAAAAAGAATACATATCATAAACAGCATGCCCTATGCAGCTTGCCTCATGGTCCTATCTGTATAGTCTGATTTTTACAGACTGTTGTGTGCCGATCTATGCCAGGCATACACAGTATCCTGGGCTCCTACTCTGATAGACCATTTCCTTATCTGCAAAATGAATAACATCAGAATTATTTGGTCTAGAGATTTAAGCTTTGCTTACGACATGAATAGGGCATATTGGAAGGACAGGTATTTGTCACAGAGAATTTGACCTCTCTGCAACAGGCTTCCCATGTATGAGAAGTAGAGCTCTTTCCTAACTGTACTCCTTGAAACTCAGACTAGTGGATGAGAAATTGTGAATACACCCCATGTATGTGTCTAATGGACAGAGGCAACATGTAAATTATGCCCTAACTTACATATACCCCTTAAAATAATCTGTAAGACACATTAACTTGTGGGATACAATTGTGATGCTTGGCTAAGCTTATAGAGGGCCCCAGGGGTTATTAGCGTACTATACACCTATGAACCTATAAGCCTATTAGTAAACAATCATCAAGAGTGAAAACAGTTCAAATCCAGTGCATCAGACTTTTCCAAAAGCAAAAATAATTTACTGATTGGTGACTCCATAATGTAACACAGATTCCCCACCCAATAAACTAGACAAAGACAGGGTGACAGTAAGTTATCTTTTGGGTGCCAGGATGTAAGACATCTTAAGGGTCCTTAGGATACTTTCATTAAAAATGTATGACTATAACATGGTGATTGCACATATGGGGGTGATTCACAGAATCCTGATGGAAATGCAGAGATACATGTCAGAGCTCTCCATGCATGTCACAAATGCATGGAAGAGGAGACTCCTTCCTACTGTAAGAATGATGCCTAAGTAGAAATAAAAGCTAACAATTACCTAAATATTTTGAGTCATTCTAGGGGGATCCAGTATATGTCAGCATGGAGTGAGATGCATGATAGTCCCACTTGCTTTGAAAAGGATGGCCTGCACCTCTTATTCAAATACTTCTGCATACTTGCCCTCCCTGGCATAAAGGGCATTGTCAAACACCACTCTGATGGACTTCCTGCATATTCACAAAAGACAGTACCAGAATTACCTGTTCTAAATACATAAACCTTGCCTGTGATATAAATAGGACCAGCTGGAGAAACAGGTATGTATCCCAGAGAGTACCATGACTCTGGAACAGGCTCCCCATTCATGTGAAGCAGAATTCTCCCTAACTCAATTCAAGTGTAATTTGTACAATTGGAATGGGAACAGGAAATTCATCCCTGGCTTGGCATCTATGTCTCTAATGGACACAGGCAACCTGTAAATGGATCATCTCCCAGGTCCATGCTTATACATGTTTCATCTCCCAAACCCCTGCTTACACCGATCAATGGTACCAGAAGTTGTCAGAGATTTGGGATCCATGGTTAGACTTAAAAAGACCCGTATGGTCATTAGCCTAGTAAACACGTATGAAAATATTAACCTATAAAGCCCTTTCTGCATCCAGTGTGCTTTATTTAGATAGAGTTCAGGTAATGAGCATTTTAATGTAGCCAATGTGTCAAAAACCTAAACAATATTACATTAAAGTGGCTATGCTTAATGTTAGAATTCTCAGCAGCATGAAATTGTCCTGCAATTGGAATACACCATAGCTGTGTAATCACTGCAATTTAGTTTAAATGTCTAGAAAGCACAGCTTCCATACCTTAGTTTTGTGCCTTCCATACTTTCAGACCTGATGACAACTATAGTGAATTATCCGTATTTGTTAGTGACTAAGTCATCTCTAGAGAGATACTTACAGACACAAACTCTAGTTATGAAACAACATATCAAACTAAAAAGGACAAATTATCAGTTCATTGTCTGTTACAGGACAGTTTCCATGCCCCTGAGTTAATGTAACATCATGAACTTCCAATAAACAAGAATTTTACTGTGGGAGACTTTAACAACCTATCAATAAGCTGGAGTATCTATATTTCCAAAGAAAAATATGCCCAAAACCTTTTTAACCTAATAAATAAAATCTCCCTGGATCATGTTGTTGCCAGCCCCACAAGTAGACATAATATAGCACATAGCAGGATAAAAGTGCTCTCATCAAACTAAACAAGCAACTCAGAGGACAAATAATGTCTACCAAAGACAACTTTGAGGTAAATTTGGCTTCTCAGGCAAAGGGCAACCACAAAGCATTCTTTATCTATGTCCACAACCTCAAAACCAATGCACAGTTGTGTGCAGAGCTCACTGTTAATGGAGCCATCCATAGTGAGTCAGAAGATATAACAAACCAAATGGTAGACAATTCCTCTATAACTTTAACCCCCAACCTCGTCTCAGGAAATACCATCAAATATACCCCCTCTACTATCACTAGGGAGCAGGTCCCCAGTGCTCTCTCTCTAAGGTTAAGAACACTGCATTGATGGGCCATGACAATATCCCAGGTTGTCTTCTAAAAAGTATAAAACATGACCTATCAAGCCATCTGGAATCACTATTTAACCATAGCCACCAAACAGGCTTTGTGTTTTACGAATGCAGAATAGCAACCATTGTCCCTCCTCACAATGGTGGGCCACCTACAGACTTGGAAACTACAGCCCCTTACATCTCACTATTTTCATATACAAAGACATAGAAAGAAATATCATGGAAAGGATCAATTATGACATAGGGAACCTGCAGACATTGGGTCCAGTCCAGTTTGGTTTCTTCAATATGCCTAGTCACAGACCAGAACACAGCCTTCCAAAGTTTTGAGGCAGGAAAAATCATAAAGTCTGAATATGTAAAAGTTATATGTATTGACCAGTGTGTGTTTTTTGAGCTTGTAGCCTACTCGTGTGTGAAAAATATTCTTTATTGTCCACTGGAATCGCTGAATGGTTGAAAAATGTATTCCCTGCATGCAGAAAAAACAAGATTTTAAAAGTTTTTTTTTTATCTGACTCAATGTATGTTTGATTATCAGAACTACTCTAGGTCCCAATTAATTTGCATAATTGACTCTCTACTGTACATGTATTCTGTTTCTATAGGCTGTTGAGGAAAAATCTAAGCCCGGCATACAAGACATCATCAGACCCCACACTGATGGACTGCCTGCATATCTGCAAATCAAACAGCACTAGAATTACCCATACTAAAGACTTAAACCTTGCCTGTGATATGAATAGGGCCTGCTGGGAAAACAGGTATATATCCCAGAGACTACTACTCCTCTGGAACAGCCCCCTCCCCCACATCCATGTGAAGCAGAGTCCTTCCCTAACCCAATTCAGGTGTAACTTAAACAACGTGATGAGCAGAGGATAGGAAATTCATCCCTGGTTTGGTATCTATGTCTCTAATAGACAAAACCAGCCAGTAAAGAGTTCATCTCCCAAGTGCCTGCTTGCAAATGTTTCATCTCCCAAGCCCCTGCTTACACTTACCAAGGGTACCAGAATGTTTCAGAGATTTGTGATGCATGGCTAGGCTTAAAAAGGCCTCAGTGATCATTATCCTAGTATACATCTATGATCTTGTGAACTTATGAATATTCTTGACCTAGTAATTATGAATATACCATCATTATGGGCAAGTCCTACAATATCTCCTTCCAAATTAAATAAAATCATAATCTAATGACTGTCTCTTTCAAAATCTGTAAACCCACTGAAATTAACATATTGGAATTTAAGGATTTCAAATGTACAAATCTCATCAAATTCTATGAGGTCTTAAAATTCACTTATAGCAGCTTCATCCCAGACATTACCACAAGACGTAAGTTTGCAAGAAATGCTAAACCCACTTGGATAAATGTATAGAATTGGTAGTTCCATATTGATCCATATATAATAGAAAATTTAAAAGCAAACCACCCTGATGATCCATTGGCATAAATAAAATCTACAATAAAAGGAAAAAGCTATAAACTCTACTAAAGCAGCCCATAAACTTAGGTCAGCATCTGAATCCTAGGAAAAGTACAAATCTTTCATTGGTTACATCAGAAAACCAAGAAAGAACATCCAACAATACACTGAACTCATACAAAATGTCATCACCTACTTGGACCCAGTGGACATTGCCAATATACTAGATAGCCCTTATATCCTTGAATATCTCAAACCCACATCATAACTAAAGAACATATAGTGGAGGTTTTGTTCTAAGATGAAAAATGTTTCCTGCATGGGATCTGATACTACACCAGGTTGTTTAATAAAACGTAATAAACATTCCCAGAGATATGCCACACTGTATTAGTGATACCACTCAATGAGGGTGGCAGCTCCACAGATCCTGAGTATTATAGGCTCAATAGCCTGAAGAGTCTCATTTGCAAGGCAATGGCAAATTTTATAACTGAGCTGATAAACTTTGACATTAAAAATCTCATCAGGCTAAACAAAAAAAAAAAACATCAGTCTGGACCCACAGTACCCCGGCTTTGTAAAAGGTAAATCCTGACTAATATAATTAATCTGGTGAACTTCTTTGAAAGCCTAGCACAAGCTTTTGGCAGTGGTCATACTGTCTGCATGGCATATCTTAATCTATCCAGGAAGCTGAGGTGCAGTACCTGATGACATCTTCTGTCCTGCTAACTCTCCCAATCCATCTGATCATCATCTGTTAGCAGTTCTTTTTTGTCCCCTATAAATATTCCTTTGTCCCCTATGTATGCTAATTTAGCTATGGGTCTGTTTGAGATAGAGTTTCTTTACCATCAATTTTTTTTCGGCAATATGTTTTTAAATATTACCAATACATTGATACAATTTTTTGATCTTTACAGGATAATTGTTTTGGGTTTTGTTTTGACGGCCTCCAGTGTGGTAGAAATATTACTTTTTTAGATGCTAATGTGTCTGTGAGGATGGACAGTTAAGGACAACTGTCCATAGTAAATTTAGTGATGGTGATCAATTCCTTCATGAGTAGAGTTGTCACCCTCCACATTTATTGTCTGCACTTCCATATGGAGTGTTTACTAGGTTAAGAAGACTGTGCAATAATGATATAGATTTTATGCAGGAAGTACGTAGGACCTCTGTTATGTTAATTTCTAGAGGTTACAATAAAAAATGAATAGATGATGCTATTTCTAAGGTTTATAAATAAAATAATACATTGGATGTTGTGAGTAGGTCCCCATTGTTTTTGGTGAAGGTTGGGGGAATAACAATAAGTTAAATTATGATAGTAGGAGGAAGATAACCTTGTGACTATTTTTAATATTAGTGACCAATTAATTTCTTTAGTGAAACATTTTTTTGTTGAAATTTAAAGATTTAGCAACATTTTTGAATACTTCCCCACATGTTTCTTACAAATGTGTTAGAAGCTTAAAAGTTTTATAAGTTCAGAATGTTTTTTCTCAACTGTACAATATGCTACCTACATTACTTCTCTAGGTACCTTCTGTTGTGGAAATTGCTGCTCTTGCCAATACATTGTGAATTATTTTCCACGTATTAGTGGCATTTTTTTACTAAAAAGTAGACAGACATAATTATAACACTGACGGCATTGTCTATAATTTGAAATGCCCTTGTGGTCTTTTTTATATTGGTGAGAGCAAAAGAAAGTTTAACTTAAGATTACAATAACATGTTAGCCATATTAAACAGAATAAGTTTGACAGTCCTGTTGCACAACATTTTAATAGGTTTCATAATTCTGTCCCTTCTGGTTTGGAAGCAACTATTTTAGAAAGGGTGCATTCTAAATATATCACAGAGTTGTTTCCTAAAAAGAAATAGTTTTTCAAAGAATCTTTGTTTATTTTAAAGTTTAACACTTTACTTCCTAAAGATCTGAATAATGAATGTAATTGGAAACTTTTAATTTAATTGATTAATTTTATAACTGATTAATTATTCTAGAGTGGATTAGGTTTATATAATGTGTTTTTGTACTTACTACATTACTCCTTGAAGGCTATTTTGAGCCAGGGCACCACCATGTTGTTAAAGTTTTTTTTTATTATTATTTTTAGAGCTACTATGTTGGCTCTTCTGGCTCTGTTTTTTTTTAATCTGGTGAACTTCTTTGAAAGGTTAACACAAGCTTTTGGCAGTGGTCATACTGTCTGAATGACATATCATAATCTATCCAGGAAACTGAGGTGTGGTACCTGATGATATCTTCTATCCTGTTGACTCTCCCTATCTGCCTAATCATCATTTGCTAGCATTTTTTGCCTCATATAAATATTCCACAGTATCTTCTGCAGTAAATACTTTGACACCCTCCAAAAAGGTTGCTCTAAGTTGTGTCAGGAATGAAAAACTAGTTTTAATTTTCTTTTCTCAAAGTATAACAGTGATGGGCTACCATACCTCTCAACCTCTTAGCACAAGAAATATGGACAAAGACTAAAGTAATGGGGGGGACAAAGGCCCAAAAATAGGGACAGTTTTTAAATATTGCACTTATAAACTTAGAAAGTTTCTAGAATGACAGGGTTTGTGTTGTCACGCACTGTCTGAAATATATAAATTCTGAAACTGAGGAATAGACCAAAAATACGAAGCAAAAATCTGGAATTCTGTGAAAATCTGGGAAGTTGAGGTATGTGGGCTACCACTGCATTTTCAGCTGTTCAGATAGCTAGAATATCTTTTATCCATTCTGATATTTAGACCCAGCATTGCAGATCACATATGAACTGTGCTACTTTCAATACCTTTTCTTTATAAAAAAACAAAAAACAAAAAAAAGCCTCACAATCCCTAGTCTCTATTTCACACCAGACCCTACCTGGGGCAATGGTGAGTCCTTTCAATGCTGATCTTTTTATTCTAATCCAGATTAATGCAGATTGAAGCATGAAGGAACCCTACCACATGCTTCACTTCTGCGATTCACAGCAAATACACTTGCATTATTTCTGCATCCATAATTTTTCTGGTCATCTGAATTTTAGCTTTACTGCTTTGAGTAATCCACCAGATATTTACTTTGTGGTCTGTATTCCTGAGGATGCAGATCAATGTCACTCACAATGTCCATGTGAACAATACTTTTGACTTTGTGTAATAACATCCTTCAGCTTGAAGATCTGCACCTTCACGGATTGCTAAAAACATTGTCAAGTACAGGATCAAAGCATTATTATTGTCCACATTCAACATTATTATTAGACTGATGCTTAGGCCTAGAAACTTTACTTAGAAAGAATCATGGGGCCCCTCAGATGTGGCTATGAGTTTAGTGGTTGCTGCAATAGTTTAGCCTACTACTTTTTTAACCAACTTTTTGCTTTACAGGTAGACTTTCTGGTAGACAAATGCAAAGTCTATGTAAAAAAAAAACTGACGTGATAGGAGTGCTAACTAAATTTTATTAAATTAATGTTAATTATCACCCAAAAGGAACACAAGTCTGCATATGCATACATTTGACCATGGACTCAAAAACATCCTTACTTATTTCTGAGATTAAAATGTATTATTTTTACTCCCACAAAAGTCAGAACAACAAGTATTACTGATGCATAATATAAAGAAACACTTTACTACTTAATAAATTGAGAACAAACCTTGTTTCAGTTCATGATAACACAGACATACAATAATTCCAAGGAGGAGAGCACTAATGATAAATCGTACAGTTCCAATAATGATCAGGCTTTGCTCATTTCTTGGTGAAAAAGAAACTGAAAGAAATATTAAAAGTGATACATAAAATGTAATACACTGAAGTAATATAATCTTTTTATGCAATATTTTAAAAATCATTTTTGAGAAATGATGAAATGATTGACATTTCCAGAAAATTACAAGGTAATAAATGTATTATTATTGTTATTAAATATAGTAACTCTAATGGAGTGCTCATCTGACCCCCTCCTCAACACACACACACACACACACACACACACACACACACACACACACACACACACACACACACACACACACACACACACACACACACACACACTTTCAACCCCTAAACTTACATCCTTTGAAGAACTGAGGAAATTCATCAAGGCAATACTTTACAAGAGAGAAGCAGCAGTTTACAACAAAGGCAAAAGCAATCACTGGAGCGCATAGGATCATTTAATATTACAAAATTAGCAGTCTTCCTATAATCACCAGGACCATGTTTTTAAAGGTACTTTGTGCTTCAACATGATTGCTCAATACTGATATGACAAGAGGAGTAACATTTACAATGGATGTAAAAACATGCTCCTGTTGGCTGACAAACCAGAATAAAGATCGTTATGGAGGCAAAATAGCATTGTGATAAAACATATAGTTGTACACAGACTGTGACAGATTCCAAAAGAAAGTTGCACACAGCACAGTGTGCCCAAGAAAGATGTTTGCAAAGTACTGGTGGACTCTATTCAAAAAGGATGAAATGTCAAATGCAAGTAATAAGTTATTCAGTGTGGAATGATTGTAGGCTGTCTGCACATAGACCAGATTCCAAAACACAATGGGTACACCTAGCAACAATAAAATGCAATATAGTAATATGCCAACACTTTTGTTAAAGTACACAGCAGAGACAATAGTTGCTAAAGCCATTTGACATGACTTATAAACGATGCAGATTCTGCAAGAATATAATAAATAAATAAAAATTCAAGCTACAGTAAATGTACTACAACATGCCAGGGTTCTATATGATATACTAGAGGATGATCTGCAAATGAATCCCAGAAGGCAACAAGTAAGGTGCTGAGCCAGGCTACAGTTAAGCCACCTCTCTGACCGGGATATCATTGCTAAATACAGATTAGATACATTACTGGAACAGACTGTGTGCAGGATGTGTGCACCCTACATGCCCTCATGAGGTCTTCAGGGTAACCTGTCTTAGTAGAAACAATGGTGTGCCTGACCCTGGGTATACTGGCCTCTGAGACATTTCAGAGGCATATGGCTGACGTTGTGTATGTGACACAGACAACTGTTATTAACATACTAGGACAGTTCCTGGTAGTTATATGCTGCAAAGTGAATGAATTCATCCACTTCCCAGCAACATCCATGGAGCAGAAGACTATCATGGAATGCTTCTATGCCATTCACAATTTTCCTGTGTCCTTGGTGCAATTTGCTGCACCCAAGTACCAATAAACCCTCCAGAATCAGATGATACAGAACAGTACACAGTAGGAAAGGGTGGTAACCTCTCAATTGTCAGGTAGTGTGCTCTGCAGGTGGTGTCATTATCAATATTATGGCTGCACACCCCAGTAGTGCACATGATGCAGAAATGGAGATATTGATTTATCTGGCGGCATGGCTGTGGATGGTGCAGTACCCCTAGAGAACCGTGAATGTGCATATTAGACATCAGAATGCATGCAGTGTCAGGTCAACAAATACAGACAATCCTGTCTGAGTAGATCGATACATACCTGAAGGACAACATTGTGAGGTAATATATTAAGCTCCTGAGAAGGTGAACATATTGGTACACAGAGTGCTCACAGTGTTGCTTAATCAGAGGTTAACAAGCAGCATATACAGGCAGCCTTACTGGTTCCTCTGTCAGCTGAGATGTAATGCTGTACTGGTCACTGGGTTGTTATTGTGAAATAAATGTGAACAGAGAACACATGTCTGAATGTACATCCATGCAACTCACATGAATGATGCTGCCATGTATATGAACAGTGTACATACCCAACTTTGTAGGACTCCAGACTCTATCCCTCCCCCAGGAATATGACAGACCTGGAAGGTGGTATAATAACAGGCCAGGAATAGAGTTGTTTTGTCCAGAGGAGCTACAGGTGGTCCACCACCAGTGACATCTCTCTCTCTGTCATAACAGTGCAGTCTGTTGGCTGCACAGAGGCTCATATCAGAGTAGCAACAGCAGGTTTCCTGTGATTGATTGTGACCATCTACATGATACACCATGTTGGAAATATCAATCCACACCTGTGTCCTGCACAATCTATCATCTGTCCATTAGAGCTGCATCATAGTCATATGCATTCCTAGGTGGGGTAACAGCTGGTCCTCCCAGCAGCATAGCCCTTCCTGCAGTGACCCCCCCCCCCAGCAGCAGCACCCTCCCCAGCCATTACAGTGCTCCATTACTTGGCTATTACTCCCCAGTTACTATACACACTGTTCAAACCTGTTGGTGTGCATACTGTTTTCTTATTTACTTCTACAATGATTACAGATATTGAAATAAAATAGCACAAACACTGGTAGCCATTTGCTAAACAAACAATACAATCCCAAAATGAAAACAGACTTAGCATGAGCAGTAAAGTTCTCTGCACTTGAAACTACATTCATTGAAATGGCATTGAAACCCACATTCAAAGAAAATACATCTGGCCAGTGCAGGATTAAGTTTACCTTTGGGCTGTTTTCAAACCATAGTCTCCTTGCACACATTTTTTGGGTCATGCATATATGTATATGTCCTTTGATTCACCTTCCTGATTGTATTAAATTATATTCCTTGTATAATACAGCACCACTTGTTTATAATGTGCTTTAAATTTGTAGTTTGGAGCATTCTTCCAGTAAGCAATAAAACAAAATGTATGAACCAATAATGACAAAACTACCCATTCCAGAGCATTTCAACCATAAAAGGTCACTCAAGCTTCTGCTATTACAATCCACCAATATCAGTTAATAAGCACAATATCTGCAGAAGTAAAAGTCATCGGAATAATTCCACATTAAAGAGCTCTGTAACTAATGAGGAGGTTGCTACTGGCAAACAACTTTATATTTTAGTGTTTCATCTATAAATTCCACGCCAGCTGCCCTTAAGAATTTATTGCCTATGTTACATTAAAAAAATTGGTAAGATGGTAATATTGCAATAGGGAATAACTGACAAGTTCATAGTTACTAGGCATCTCATACTAGCAGAACCCCTATCCCCTCTTAAAATGCACCAAATAATCAGCAATCAAAAAAGCAATGCAATATCAGTACCCTATCTACATGGTGTGGTAGTAGACTCCACAGCCTTCTGCACCAAAGGCAATTATGCTACTAACACTGTTTTCAAATTCTACAGCACAAACAGTGACTACCATTTGCTAAACAAAACAGTTAGTTGCACATTGAAAACAGACTTAGCATGAGGAGCAGTAAACTTTTTTCTTCCCTTGAAACTCACAATTCCATGAAAATGCATTGAAACTCATAATCCCTTGAAAATGCATTGAAACTCATAATTCCTTGAAAATGTACTGAAACTCTAACACACAATTCCTTCATCAGTATATTAGCTGGTGTAGAGGATTCAGACTCTTGTCTCCATTGAAGCTCACAATTCCTTCACAGTCTGGTAGTTGGTGTGGAGTATTCAGGCTCTTGTTTCTGTAACCAAGAAGGGTGAAGCCTGATCCAGTTAATTGACTAACCTGCCCTCCCACTAATTAGGGCATTACCCATACCTCTCAATCTGTTAGTGCAAGAAATCTGGACAAAGCTTAAAATAATGGAGATACAATGGCCCAAAAATAGGGACAGATTTTAAATATTGCTCTTATAGACTTAGAAATTTCCTAAAATAACAGAAATTGTATTAGCATGCATTTTCTGAAGGATATGAAGTCTGCAACTCATATATATGTCATTATTTAGTGGCTTAAATACTATGTGATTTGCCAGAAAACCACAAATTTTATGAAAAAAAGACCAAAACTATGTTAAACACACACACACACACACACACACACACACACACACACACACACACACACACACACACACACACACACACACCTTCTCTTTGCCCTCACACAGCAACACACACATCTACTCTCTCACACAGTAACACATACACACACACAACTTCTCTCATACAACAACAGCCGGCTAGTTTAAATTACACACGCACACACATACACACAATCACACACACACACACACACACACACACACACACACACACACACACACACACACACACACACACACACACACTTTATCTCATGTGAACAGAACAGCTAGTTTTGATTGTATAACACACATACACAGACACACACACACACACAACTTCTCTCATACAACAACAGCCGGCTAGTTTAAATTACACACGCACACACATACACACAATCACACACACACACACACACACACACACACACACACACACACACACACACACACACACACACACACACACACACACTTTATCTCATGTGAACAGAACAGCTAGTTTTGATTGTATAACACACATACACAGACACACACACACACGTTTTCTCTCATACAGAAATGAACAGAATGGACAGTTTAAATTACATACCCATATGTACATACACACTTTCACTCTCACAGAAATGAATGGAACAGTAAACAGCTAGTTTAAATTAATTACTTACACACACACACACACACACACACACACACACACACACACACACACACACACACACACACACACACACACACACACTTACTTACCATTTCCCTCAATGGAATAGCTAGTTTAAAATCTGTGCACATTGGTGTGTATGTGTGCAATGCATGTATGGTCCTCCTTAAAGGGGAAAATGCCACTGCCATGGTGTTAAGAAATATTTCCTTTTTTTATTCTTTTTTTTTTAATAATTAACTAAAATGCTAATGTTGAAGCCTCCTGTCCAGTGGGCTTCTACCAGCCAGGTGGCCCTAGGCAATTGTCTATGTCATCAAGTGCTGGATCCATCTCTGCTGTCCATCCAAGTATATTCCTGCTTTGTGGTTTTAGGGCCAAAGGAATTTTGTTCTTCCTGTTGGAGAAATTATTGTGTCTGCTTCTACCAGACATCTGCAAAAAATATAATACACAAAACCAGACATATGCATCTAGTACAACTATTTACAGATCCTTGTCAGCAGTGTGAGATGTGTTACTACTCCACATATACATTTTACTGCAATGCAAGAGAAAACATGTCAGTATAAGGAAAGTACAGCCATCTCTTATAGATTCTCATAATAGACAGACATGACAACTAATAGGTGCTGTATATCTAATTACACTAAGTATAAACTGAATATCATACACACTCACCAGTATACAGCTTAACATATGTCATACTACCAGAGTAAGGTTTAGAACCCAGGCCTGTGAGAATGCTTGCTCACAGTGTATGACAGTGTACATTATCACACCAGCACCACTCTAGTGATGCTGTCTCTTAGTGCATCCACATCCACTTTCACCTGCAGAGCTCAATATCCTGACTATATCACCTACATGCCAAGGATGTATGGAACAGACATTAATACAGTAAGTCGCAAAAAGCTACAGACTTGTTTAATGCGTTGAACATATATACGAGTACCATGTGAGCCTGGAAGATAGTATATATGGAACACATCATATCTCACATTAGGAACAAATGCATGCCTACATATTAAAAGTGATGTCCCATTGTAACTATATTAAGAGGGATAAAGGCTGAGACTGCTGATGTCACTGAAGTCTCAAAGAATGCCAAAAAGGAACATCCAGTATTATGCTTCAGTATCACTCAGTATGCACAAACCACACTTCATACAAATGACCTTGTGGACACTCCTGTAACCCATTGCTATCCACAAGCAGTGCTACAAACTAATAGATAGATCTGCATTCTCAGAGGGTATGGTCAGAAACTGTCCATATCCACAGTAGAGTGAGAAATGGTGAATATGTGTCGGTATACCTGCATATGGTAGGAAGCCAACCTGTGCTCTTTATCTCAAGACATGTTTATTTACTGATGACTTATAAGTGTAAACTCTGTCCATTATGACATAAAATGGTACACAAAGAACATTATGACTTTCTGAACATGGACAGGCTCAATTTGTAAATGTAAATTGCTATTAGCTACCTTACTAAAAGCTTACCTGTTGCATGTTCAGAGTCAGGCAAATATACATAACAGTATTAGCACCTCGGTGCACACCACTATTAAGTACTTTTTTGCACCATAGAGTGTTTTGTAATCACTTCTGCGGACTGCATCTGTGAATATTTGCATAAGCTCTCAAATCTTGGCACATTAACCAATAGTTTGGCATAAGTGTACAGTACTTACCACAACTGCCCAATAGTTGCCAGTGTATGAGTACATGTACAGCATGTGCTCCATTCCCTCCAATGAACTGCTACTAACCAGACTGCATCAGTTTTAAAAGGTGATAATAGTATACCTCTAGATTATTCCCTAAGTCATCAATTTTCTGAAAGTGTCCTCGATGAAGATGTCAATGGAGAGGAGACAGTGGTGCATCCAAGGGCCCATCTCATCCAACTGCATATGTCCAACATGAGGTGAGGATGCAGGCACACGAGAGGAACTTCACGCAGATCAACATTTGAAACTTGATTCACAAGGTGCTTCATGGAAGGAACTTCAGGACTGGTGTGGAAGTCCACCATCATTATGACAACTTCCATCATAGGGATAGTAATCAACTGCTTGAATGGATTGGAGATATCTGCAGACTGCCCCTGGATCCCAACAGTAAGTGAAATATTCCACACCCTAACACATTTTCCAATCACTTTGCAGGTATTAAAATACTATTTTGCATTAACAATGTGTGCTACTTCCATATATCGGATACATTCAGGCAAATATATATTGATGCATACATAGTGAATTATAGAGCACATGAATTTATAATGCGCTAATGTATTTCTAATATCATGATTATTCAGATGTGTTACCATCAGTTACTGTAATGTATTGCAGAATAAGGTTCAACATTACAATATTAGGGGTTATATGAGTATGAATTTCCCAGTTATCTGTAGATGAACAAAAACTTAATTGTAGGTGTGCAGTATTTTACAACATAATATTGCTGCACCTATCAATATCTGTGTGTCTTAATGCCTGAGCATATCTGCATGTACTGAGAACAACTACTAGGAGCTACAAGCAACCGTTATATCGAGTAGCTCAACAGGTTAACCACCAAACCAGTGATGCAGGAAACTGTCGGTTCACAACCCGCATAAGATTTTTGGATTATCTCGTACATGCAATACTTTTTTAATTACTTTATCTACTAAGATACTGTAGGATGTACAGATGCTGCATTTATATGTGTATAAATTTATTAGTGTCAATGTGCATAAGCGCCTACTGCACATAGGCCATGAATGACTAGAAATTTCTATGCTCTAAACATGACTCCATGATTATTAATTGTTATTCAGTTTAATGTAAATAATGCAGTTAAGCTTGAATGTATCCATTATATATATATAAACTCATAATCATTATAACATCTTTGCTATGATCTCTGCATGACTCCTCAATTATTCCTTGTTATTCAGTGTAATGTAAAAAATACAGTTGAGCTTGGCTTTATATTATATATATATATATATATATATATATATATATATATATATATAAACTTACCATCATTATAACAGCATTGCTAAATGAGTATCACTGCATATGGACATACAGTAACTCAGTTATGTATTAAGGATACATGGGGATTGCAGGTGGGAAGGCATTTCAACTGCCTGGACAATGAATTACACTTGTCTTACAGCAGATGTTAATATGGAATTATGTAAATTCAGTACAGCAGTACAAGTAGCTGCATAGGTAGAAGCAATCACTGTACAGTTGAATGTTAGGTGTATGTGGGTTCAATGCCCACATCTGTCCTTTTTCACTTTTGTCATTGTCTCATGATCTCCCAGTGTCATGTCATTTAGTTCTACAGGGTATTTGTAAAACACACATCTCTATGTATGATTGCAATGTACAACTACACTATGCTGGCCATGAATGAGTAAGCATATTGTCATCATCCACAAGACCACATTACTTCCAGTGACTGTATAATGTTGGGAGTCTGTAAACATTACAGGATTTTTAACGGGTATTTAGGTATTACATTTATATGACTGTGAAATATCTGAGGGGTATAATATATGCATAGATATACATATAGCTATATCTATAGCTATCTATCTATATCTATAGATATAGATATGTATACATATATGGGGTGTACTACACATCAGCAAAAACACCCAAAGTGTGCTGCCTGCATGTTGTCTGCATATGGATGAAAATGTGGAAGTCGACACCAAAAGTGCACATATACCAAGAAACAGCCTTGGTACATGCAATTTCCACATTAAAAAAAAAAAACTAAAAAAAAAACTAAAACATTTTTTTTTTTTTTTGCAGGGGGCAAGCCCCTCATAACCCCCATATGGGGGCTATGCCCCCAATTATACATACTAACTTTGAGACTGCATAATCCTCAAGGTCAGCTGCCTGGTTTTACATATGCAGTTCATTAGACAGCTATGGACATTACAAATACTGGACATATTCACTGCCACCCATGTGTGTGTGTGTGTGTGTGTGTGTGTGTGTGTGTGTGTGTGTGTGTGTGTGTGTGTGTGTGTGTGTGTGTGTGTATAACTTCGGACTTCAAATGGCCAAGATGAGAAGATTGATGTTTTGAAACTTCAAAAACAAAAAAAATAATAATTTGTGTACACCCCCTGCTAAATAAATATATCAACTGTGAGATAGCAGTAGAGTGCGGAAAATGATAAATATTCCTTTCCATGTTGTATGGTGATCTCCATTCAAAACATTCGAAGTTTCAAAGCTTCAGTCTTCTGCTGTCAGCCGTTTGAAGTTCAAAGTTTTGAAACATTTTTCTTTCTCTTTCTCTATGTATATGTATGCACTCATATGTATACTTCTATCAATACATTTTCATGCATGTAGGTAATTATACGTTTTATTTGTGCATACTTATATATGTATATGTATATATAACTGTTTTACTTATCAATGCAGTTAATTATGTTAATCTTTGAAATCCACATAGGTGAATATAGCATAAAAGATACTTTTTACATTCAAATTCCACCATATTACTGTGCACACACCGATAGAATTATTTCCTGGTACAATTCACTCCACATGACAATGACTTTGTCATCTTTCTCATCATAGAACAGAACATCTTTACATTTCATTTACCATATATTAAATATTGCCCTTTTTCTGAGTTAAAGTGATTGACTGTGATATTATAATGTGGGTTACATGTTTATTCATAGCTCACAACTGGCAGAATTACAGGACCTCATTTTGCATTTGGTTAGTGTCTAACACATCTTGCTAGGCTGGTATGGTTTTGGACAAAGGTTGCTGTTGTAGGTTCAAAGCTAGTATCCCCTATGTTGTTGTCAGGTATCTTTGTGTGCACAAGGCAATTCTATATGGGCATGTATAATTGTTTCTACATGGTCATGGTACCAAGGATTTTTATGTTTAGTATTATATCTTTTGAAATTATATCACTGGCCAGTCCATGAAAAACAGAGATAAAATCTGGAAACAATGGCAAGAAAACAAATACAAATCCATATTTCAGAATTTCAGGCAACTCTGCAATCAAGTTAAAAAAACAGGCTAACAAAGGCAAAAAAGAATACTACTTAAAATTTCAATCCAATGACAGGAACAACCCTAAAAAAGTCTGAAGTGCCATCACCTCACTTCTAAACCCTGCCTCTAAAAATTATCCTACTTCATTTTCTAAACAAAGTAACCCAGACATAGCCAATCTCTTTAACTCCAACTTTATTAACACCATCAGGGGATTCAATAAAGTCTGCACAATAATTTTGACCACATGTAAGTCGCAGCGCAATGTAGAGGCAAGCACTTACGCACAAACATGGAACCTTTTGTGGCATGTAAATTACAGCATAAGTAACTGAATTTTATGCTATTGAACAAAACCAACATAGTAGAGTGATTCATCAACATCTAAAGCAACCGTGTAGACTCCGTATTTATGTTGGCCATGTATTCGAAAACTTTCCGAATACAGTCATGGGAAGGAGTCTACATGGAAACAAGAGCAAGTAAAAGCTCTTACGTTTGTAGACAACTGACCTTAACATGTAACACTAGACGTATCATTATCTAATTACACATTGTGGATGCTAGAAAATCAGAGTAACAAATATAAATATACCTTCTTAAGTGTCATGACATAAATACAGCTTTGCTCCCCCACCCTAAATGAAGAATATACTTGTAAGTAATGCAGGTTGCTAAAATGTTTAAATGCCATGAAACAGACTAATATATTGTAATATAGGCATATGCATTATGTAGCTGATGGATTACAGTCCCATTTTATTAAACCATATATTCCTCTGTGCAGATATATAGGCAAAGTAATACCCTCCCTGGCTTTCTTTCTTTGCCATTCTTTGCATGATATGGCACTTAGTGCAACAACAAGAAAAATATGAATGAATGGCAAGTTTGTCTAGGTTGTTATGTAACTATTCCTGTGGCAGCACATTTATGTGTTACGGCTGTAATAGAGGTAGTCCTGTGTTTGGCTACAGGGTGTGAAATCTTTCCTTCACACTTTATGGTCCATGTTTGCATGATATCATGAGAATGTAGGAAACAAATACAAATTCTGCCTATGGTTACCTTATTGATGTGAAGGTGCACAGAGGCGTTCATAACACACTAATGAGCAAACAACAGGTATGTTTTATAGATGTTAATTGTAGTATAAGCAAGTAAATTGCATGTTAATCAAACAATCCAACATAGTGGAACTCTACAACAGAGTATAAAGCATCCATGTAGCCTCCATTCTGTTTTTTCCTCAATACTTCAATACCAGTGGAGTAGAGAAAAGGACATTTTAACTGACACAATGTTAGGGGCTACTGCAGCTATTTTACATGTGTATGTGCTACAGGCTAAAGCCATTGCTGCTGCTGTTGCTGACAATAGACCTATGCCAAGGAGGAGAAGAGTGTTCAGATCCAGGATAACTTCTCAGGTGCTAAATGAGCTGGAGTTTGTACAGCACTAGATGGTGGACAGGGACACATTGCAAGAACTCTTTGTGCTCTGCTGACTTAACTCAGAGCCAAAGCCAACTGAGGGAACCCCCTCCCAGTGGAAACTAAGCTATGTGTAGCCCTTAGAATATTAGCTAGTGGTACTTTTCAAAGACCAACTGGGGACATAATGGGTGTATCACAGGCATCAGCCTTCAGGATCCTCCACCAGTTTCTGAATGCTATGCTCATACATGCCCTTGAGTACATATTTTTCCCCATAGTTCTGAAGAGAGTGCCAGTAATATGGATCTGTTCCACAGTATAGTGCACTACCCTGAAGTACTGGGTGCCATTGATTGCATTCATGTACACATTAAGGCACCACCTGGTGAGCAGGGTAGAATCTACATTAACCACAAGGATACCACTCCATCAACTTCCAAGTCGTGTGCAATACCCAGAGAATTATCTTGGATGTGTGTGCTGGCAACCCTGCCAGTTATCATGGCTCCCATATTTGGCACACAACACAACTGTACCAGAGGTTTGCTGGGGGAACATCCCACAGGGCCATTTACCGGGTGATGCTGGCTATGCCCTGGAACCATGGCTGATGACACCAATCAAAAGTGGACACACACGCATGGAAGGACACAATAATGAAGCACACACTCAAACTACAAACATCATAGAGCATGTGTTTGGCTTCTGAAGTCACAATTCCAGTGCCTAGATATATCTGGTGAAGCCCAGCAGTATAAATCACACACATGTACACAAATATTCACAGTATGTGTTATACTCCACAAAGTGATCCTGTGGAAACAGCTGCAGCAGGATCAGCAAGGGAAAGGGACACATATCCCCCACCAACACCTAGGTCACCACAGCCACAGTCAGAGAAGGACTCAGAGGAGGAACCACCACCTTCTGCCCCTGTGCACAGATGTAGGCATGCTCAGTATGCTCTTGCATAGCACATTCACTGACCACCTAGGGACCTAATACCATTTTTCTACTTGCATACATATAATAGAATTGATGCCAGGCAACTCACACAACCTTTACCTCCCCATCTATTGGCTGTGTACTGCTTGCAACAGACAGAGTCATTCCTGAACTAAAGGTGTGTCAACTGCTGCATTTACAAGGTAAGTCCTGAACGTATAGCGTATTCTTTAATATTAATATTATGGCATACCCTTGTATTTCCTAACTTGGTACATTAAGCAAGTAAATAGTGGTGGATTTGTACAGAAAGTACCTTAACGTGTGATATCAGACACTTATTTTACTTATGTGTCCATTAGTAATTAGTAGGCCTCAGGCATGAAAGATTTACAAGGTCATACCTCTGAAGAATGCTGTTGCTTCCTGCATGGCCTCAGTTTAGCACTATACCTTTGTACTGGTAAATCTTGAAAGACAAAAGTTAGAAAGTGATAATACACATTGCAGTTTCAGACTTCAGACTTGCTTGTGTCATAACAGTAACTGAGCTTTGCCCCCCCCCCCCAAAACAAAGAGGAGTACACCCTTGTCCTGCCATAACATTAACTCAGCTATGCTACCCCCAAAGAACAGTATATGCATGTTTGTGCCATCTAACCTGGAAAACATTTGCTGGCAACTGCATATTATATCATTCCCAGCTAATATCCTCCTAACATGTTAAGGCCAATGATATAGAATGGCTTATACAATGCATATTTTAAATAACTGATAAAAGACCAAGAAATGAAAGGTAAGACATAGCTGTATATTTGTAAGCATAATTATGACAGGTTGTGTGATCACTAACTGCTCTATGTCCAAATATAGTAAAGAGAATTAAATGTACAAATTACAGCTGATGGTTTGAATAGCAGTGTGCATTGATTGGTTGTGTGAAGAATTACTTCATTTCACTGATGCAAAGCTGTTTGTGTGGTGAAAAGGACTAAGGAATTACTCCTGTTTTCTGAAGCTGTATTCATGTGAGGGTTCAAATCCTGACATATGTAGAAATTTGTGATGTGTACTATCAATTGTTACTGTGCTTTGACCAATTTTGCATATGTGTCCCTTAGTTTTATTAACTTTTCCTCTTTGTCTTCTTTTAATTTAATTTCTGTGTGATCCACTGCATCCCAAAAACCGTTTGGCTAAGCTTATCTTGTTTGTGCAAAGTGCAACACTGTGGAAACAGATAAGCAACAGACTGCCTATAAAGCAGACACCCAAAAATAGTAAATAGATATATTCAATTTATGCTCTTAGCCATCACGAAAAACCAGCCTGGAGTACAGATGGGACTGGGGTATAGTAGCACATATATATCACATAATTTTAACTGTGAAACATTAGCAATGCAGCTCATGTTTCCACACTGCTCCCCTTCATGCAAATAGGCCTATCTTGCCTGCATGTACACTTTAACTATTGCACAAATCCAAAGCCTGTTGCACTATGTAATTGTATATATAAGTAGTCTCCTAGACTGGATCTTGATAAATAAGACCAATACTACATACCATGCAGGAGTCTTTCCAGACACCCTTAGCAACCACCAACCCACCTTCTCACTAAAATAAAAAAATCAAACCAACTGTACCCCCTACTACAAATCAACCAGAACAAAAATTACTTCAACCCAAACAACTTAAAACTCAAACTAAAACACCATAACTGGAACATACTAAAAGTACTACCCCTAGAAGAAGCAGTAACCCAATTCAACAACACTTTCTTCAAAATCTTAAATGATCACGCCTCAACCCATACCACAAAACTCAAAATAAAAACAGCCTCCTGGATCACCAAAGAGACTAAAAAATATAGCATAAAGGAACAAAGCCTGGCATCTATGGAGAGCCACTAAAACACTAGCAACCAGGGACCAATTTCAAAAACTTAGAAATGAAACAAAAAAAACTATTCTCCTGGATAAAAATAATTATTTCCTACAACTGCAAAACAGGCATCAAAACAACCCCAAAAAGTTCTGGGCAGGAATAAATAAACTACTCCACCCTGGCAAACCCTCCACCCCATCTCCAACTCCACAGCTGAAATCACAGATATACCTGAAGCATTCAACAAATACCTCATAGAAACCATCTCCAAATTAGTTCAGAACCAACCCACTACTACCACCACCTATTTTCTTGAACATGTAGTCATAACCAAAACAACATTTCATTTCCAGCCAATCCCCACCAACTATGTCAAAAGACTACTAACCAAACTTAAACCCACAACCCTAGCAGCTGATGGTATCCCTGCAGAATACCAGCAGTTGGCAGCTAATGAACTCGCCTACCCAATCTCTATCCTCCTTAACAGATCCATATCCGAATATACCACCCCACCACTCTGGAAAACCTCCTACATCATCCCTCTACACAAAGGTGGCACATACACTGACCTCTCCAACTACCACCCAATCACAATCCTGTCCCCACTAGCTAAAATACTTGAAAATTTTATTCACCGCCAACTATGCCATACCTACTTAATAACCAACTTCTCTCTCCCACCCAACATGGATTCCACCCCACCTACAGTACTACCACAGCCCTACTCTCTTTCACAAACCACATCAACCAAAACAGTCACTTAGGCAAACTAACATCTGCCATTTTCTTGGACCTGTCAAAAGCCTTTGACATGGTCAACCATTCTAAACTACTTCACCTATACCAAGCCAATAGATGTTGCCAATATACTGGCTGACAGATTCAGTGCCAACGTTACCCCCCAAAGGACCAGTCACAATACCAGTAGATTGCCAAGCACCCTGTATTACTGCTGCACAGGTTAAAGCAGCACTGTCCAAGGCCAATAATACAGCTTCTATGGGAACTGACAATATCCCTGGCTGTGTTCTACATGAACTACAGAGTGAACTGGCACCTCACCTGTGTGCTCTGTTCAGTCACAGCCTCACCTCAGAGTTTGTCCCTACTGAATGGTGCACTGCTACAGTCATCCCTCTCCACAAAGGAGGCATGACTACAGACCCTGGAAACTATCACCCCATTAGCCTGATGAGTATGATATGCAAAGCTATGGAAGGCATCATCATGGACCTAATAAACAAGGATATAGGGAATCTCCAAAGTCTGGATCCCACACAGTTTGGTTTTGTGGAGGGTAGATCATGCCTTCTCAACCTGATCAACTTGTTTGAGTCAGTCACCAGAGCTGTGGATGAAGGCAAGGTGGTTCATACAGCCTACTTTGATCTGGCCAAGGCCTTTGATACCATTCCCCACTCAGGAATCATAGAAAAACTCACTAAGCTAGGTATCCACCCCTATATCACTATATGGGCTGCAAACTGGCTCACAGGTAGAAACCATAGTGTGAAAGTAGCTGAAGTCAGACTGCTGACCAGTCATGAGTAGAGTCCCACAGGGTTCAGTCTTGGGTCCTCTCCTGTTGGTATCTACTTCTCTAGAGTCCAGGCCAACATGAAAGGACTCTGGCTGACAAAGTTCGCAGGCGATTGTAAGTTGGAGCTATTATTAACTCCCCAAGTGATGTTGACATCCTACAGAAAGGCCTCGCTGAGACCAATGACTGGTGTCAGAACCATGGCCTTAAGCTCAATGCCAAAATATGTGTCGTCATCCCCTTTGGGAAAAACCCAGTTCCCATGAATTACCACAGCAATAGTAGTCCACCAAACACAGAAGGTGTTATAAGAGATCTGGGAACACAGGTTGACATCAACCTCTCTTTTGGCCACCACATTGCCACTGTGGTCAGAAAGTCCTATGTGGCACATCTCATTACTAAGGTTTTTGTATCCAGGAAGAAAGAGGTCATTGTTTCCCTCTACTCTTCCCTCATTAGGCCAGTCATGGAGTACGATGGCCATTTGGCATGTACCTCACTAAACACCTGTAACAACTGGAGAGGCCACAGAAAGTACCTCACAAAGAGGATCCTAGGACATAAACATTTGTCCTATGTAGACAGACTTAAAAAACTTCAAATATTCTCTGTCTCATATCACCTACTTAGAGGCAATCTCTGCTTGACTTACAAAGCCATGTCTGACCCAGCTCTGTTAGAAATGCTACATCTAAAGAAATCCCAATCCCTCCACACCACATGCTCCAGATCTCTCAAACTCATTACCACAATCAACAGAACATGCTGGAGGGACAGGTTCATAACCCAGAGACTGCCCATGCTATGGAATAGACTTGCCATACATGTCAAGCAGAGCACCTCACTGGCCCTCTTCAAGAGAAATATTGATAGGTGGATGGGAAATAGAAAATTCACCCCAGGGATCACTCCAGTGGCTTTACTTGACAGAGGCACTGGGAACTAAGGTTGGGTGGCATGATTCCAGGGTAGTCCTATGGGCTAGGCTTGTAAATGCTCCAGGGACATTAGCCTAGTACACACCTATGAAGCTATGAACCTATGCACTCCCTCACTGAACTGGGTCTTAGTAACCATGCACTAGCCTGGTTTCAGAACTATTTATAAGGTAGGCAACAAGCAGTGCAATGGGACAACAACCTATCCTCACTGCTACCCATTACTACCAAAGTCCCACAAGGGTCCATTCTAGGACCCCTTTTATTCTCCATTTTCACTAATAATATTCACAGCATCTGCCAAGATGCAACTTTTACACAATATGCAGATGACTCAACAGTCTGCTCAGCCAATGATCCCCACAAACTCCTCACTAGCACCCAAAAAGCCTTCCAATCTACCAAAGCCTGTTTTATTAACAAAAACCTATTACTAAATCCCAAAAATACCAAACTCTTGCTATTCAAACCAAACAAATCCACCACAAAGCTCATCTCCTTTAATATTGTGTCCAGAGATGGGACTATCATCTCTCTAGACATGCATACTAAATTGCTAGGAGTGACCACTGACAACCTCCGATTTGATCTACAGATAAATCAAACCATAAAAAACATGCACAAAAAACTGGGCAGTCTTTACGAAAATAAACCATTTCTAGCTCAACCTGCCAGAATAACCATAGCTCAAACTCACCTTCTCTTCACACTACTCTATGCCACACCTGTCTTCACCAGCCTACCCAAAACTGCAATTGCCAAGCTCAATGTCTGCTACAATCAAGTAGACAAATTTGCCACCAGTGTCCCCTACCAAGCTCACCACTGTCACTCACTAAATCAAATTAACTGGCTTGAGGTCCCTAATCTCCTATCATACCATCAACTTTCTTTTGTCCATAAAGTCCTAGTACTTCCAGACAAAACCCCAGCACTGTCCAGCCTGCTTAAACTACAAAGCAATCCCAGACAACTTTGCTCTAGTGATAAAAGACTAATCAAAATGACCAAAAGTAATAACACAGCAGGTGACTCCCTCTTCCTTAACCACATAGGCAATATTTGGAATGCCTTACCCTTTTTCATTACCTCAACTGAGTCAAAGGTTACATGCTAAAAGTGACTCAATGAACCCCAAAAACTCTCATGGATATGCTCCTGCTCCCCTCCAGGCTGACCTCCCTCACTCAGCCCCTCCCCACTTCTTAGCTCCCTGTCACATTTTCCCTTTATTATCTGGGACCAGTGGCAGAGGGTATGATTTTATCACCTGAGGAGAACTGCAGATGATGTTGTATAGGATTGTGCACTGGACTGTGGGTGCACACCTACACTGGATGGAGACACTGCTCTCCATCATTGTACTGAATAACACAAGGAGACACAGACATCATACACTGCAGCCATCAGTGCAGTGAGGTGACAGTGATGACAGTCCAATTGGTGGGAACTCGATTCTCATTGTCACCTATCTTGATGTCCATGAGTATGTGAGGTCCATGTCCGTACCCCAACCATGGTGTTCACCCATATCTTGTGTTCTTCACAGTCCCAGTATCTTGTCTTGTATGTCATCTCTGTCATTGTTTCCTCACCTTGTCAACTTACCTGCCCTAGAGATATGTATGTCCCTTCTCCAACATTCCTCTCTCTCTCTCTCTCTCTCTCTCAAAAAAAAATAGGGCACCCATCCCAAAAAGATAAATTGTCCCATATATAGCTCTCCATGTCACAAACGTGTCTACTTCACACACTTGATTAAGGTCAATTGGCTATACAACATGATTACATTGTTAACTCCAAAAGCACTGCAACGAGGAGAAACAATGCACCGGACAGTTCAGGATAAAATCCAAGGTTTTATTAACATATAAAATGTAAAACGTTAAGTGAATAAAAGCATCACGTTTTTCGTCTAACAAATAGACTTCTTCAGACAACAAATAATTAATCATGCCCCTTATATATAGTAGATGGTGTAAAACAATTAATTCAAATCTCCCAATAAAAAAACATCTCATGAATACATAATCTCATGCCTAATTCAACCTTACAAAACTAGAACCAACCATCCTGTGCAACCAGAGGAAAAAGTAATGGCCAAAATAACACAATAAAATATAATATGTGTTCACATGAGCTTATTGAAGACATATTGAATCTTGTAAAATCATAGATAGGCAATATGATAGCAACATAATGATAACCTAATATAAAAGTGCTCAAAGCATATTAAATATTCAGTATTACTCAAATATTGTTCAACAGTCCCCTCTAGAGGCCAAAATAAAAATAACAGCAAATACCCATTGAATGAATCAAATAAAAGTCTAAAAAACGTAGAGAATAGGTATCAGGAAAGAATTCTTGTTGAATAAATATTGAATAATATGACACACTTAATATGTATAACTCTAAAATCCCTCAATAAATACAAATATAAAACAGATGATATATATAATATATAGAAATATAGAAATGATTATAAATGTAGTAAATGTGATAAAAAAATGTAAAAACAAAAATGAGAATGAAATAAATGATGAATGTATATCTAAAATCTTAATATACATCTAAAATATAAAAAATATATGTATAAAAGCAAGAAAGGAAGAAAATATATAACACAATGAACACTGTTAGAGTCTAGCTGCTCTCATCTTTAAAACTGGGGCTAGGGAAACATAATCATTTAAGCCTGGGAACTTGTTTGCTTCTAAAACAATTTGCCAATACAGTTCCTGGTACTCTATCTTAGTTTCCCATAACCCACCCCTCTCATCTTGTTGTACTTCTTCTATAATAAAAAACGTAAATTTAGCCAAAGGACAGATATTCATATGTTTATAAAGTGCATTGGTAACTTTTTTATTTTTTATATCATTCATATGTTCATATATTCTTCTCCTGATCTTCCTTTCAGTCTTTCCTACATAAAAACTTGAACAAATTTTGCAAGTGGCAATATACAGAACTCCAAAGGAGTCGCAAGTACTATGAGTTCTACTATTAATTTCCTTTCCTCTAGCCTCAATAAATATACTACTTGTATCAGCCAACCAAGGGCACTGAGGACACATTTTACATGGAAAAGTACCATTAACTTTCATAGTTTTCTTTTTTCCTTTTTGTTGTGGTGTCAACCAATCCTTGATGTTTCGTCCTCTTCTAAAAATAATCTTAAAAGATGTATTATCTAAGCTGAGGTCACTAATCTTAATAAATTTGTCCCATTCTTTGTCAAGGATTTTTTGAATCGTGATAGCGTCTCCACTAAAGTCAGTAATGAAAGCCCTATTAAAATTATTACCACTGTTTTTAGAACACTTTGCAGGTTCAACTAAACTATTCAATTCTGAAATGTCTGTAAAAATATGCTCCTTACCAAGAATAGGTTGGAATCTGTCCTTTCTCTTTTCAACAACTTCATCTTTAATTTTCATAATAAATTCTAACGGATAGCCCCTTTCCAAAAACATATGAATCAAAAATTCACATTCCTCAGCAAAATCTAAATCATCAGAGGTCATTCTCGAAATCTTTACAAACTGACCTTTCACAATGCTTCTTTTTTGATGAATGGGGTGTCCACTAGTAAAATGTAAATAACAGTTGGAAAAAGTTTTCTTCCTAAATAGTTTAGATTTAAAATTATCATTATCCTTAATTAATGTAATATCTAAAAAATGGATACTATGGGAACTGATCTCATGGGTAAACTTCAAAAATTCGGTAGTATTATTAATGTATAAAATAAATTTGTCTAACTTTTCTTTGGTATCTTTCCAGAATATAACTATATCATCCAAGTAGCGTTTATAAAGACACCAACAGTCTTTATAAGCACTATGATGGATAAAGTTCATTTCCCACGTGTTCAAAACCATATTCGCAAAGATAGGGGCACATCTTGCCCCCATAGCTACACCACTTTTCTGTTGAAGGAATTCCCCTTGAAAGAAAATATAATTATGCTTTAGGACTAATTCCATCAGTACCATACATATATAAACCTCATCATCGCTTAAATCACCAGAAAATCTAATGGCTTCTTCAAACCAGATAAGGTCAATATCATGTGGTATGGAACTGAAAAGGTCAACCACGTCAATCGTTACAAAAATAAGATCATTACTAAATAGGTTTTCCTTTACCATATGGAGCAAGTCCCAAGAATCTTTCAGATAGGGCAACCCTTTCATCATGGATTTCTTCACCTTAATATCAATATACCTTGCTAAATGGGAAATAACTGATCCTTCAGATGCCACTATGGGACATAACGGTGGGTCCAAAAAGGGTTTATGCACTTTTGGAATTCCAAAAATTGAAGGAATTTTTGGTTTGTCATTGTTTAAAAAATCAAACAACTCTTTATCAATAAATCCTTCAAGAACTAAATCATACAACATAGAAAATATTTTCCAATAACCAATATAAATTTCATTTTTAGATATACTACCATATTTTGACTCATCAAGTAAAATATTTAACATTTTAGCTTCATACATAATATTATTCATTAGAACAATGTCACCCCCTTATCTGGTTTCATGACTCTTAAATTAGAGTTTCCTTTTAAATTTTGCAATAATCCATACCCAATACTTGAAAGATTAGGTGAAACTCTATTATTCTTGATACCAAATCTTAACTCTTTCTCAACTAAATTTTCAAAATTCCTTAATTGAGCATGAATTGGGGGGTTCCAAATTCTTTTCTTTTTTAATACTATGGAAGTTACATCATGAGGATCACTATCACCATACAACAATCCAAAATTTACTTTTCTTAAAAACATCTTCAAATCAATCAAAAGTCTACTGATGTCACATTTAGTCCTAGGGACAAAATTCAACCCTTTAGAAAATAAACCAAAATAGACATAAAATAGACATAAAAAACTAGGGTCACTTTACAGAATAAAAGCCTTCCTAACCCCTCCAGCTAAAATTGCCATAGCTCACTCTCACCTTCTTTCAACCCTTCTGTATGCATCCCCTCTACTCTCGAATTTGAACAAGACTGTCCTTAACAAACTCTCAATTTGCTACAACCACATTGCCAGGTTTGCCACTGGGCTGCCTTTTAGGATACAACATTGCATCAATCTAAATAAGCTTGGTTGGCTTGAACTACCCAGCCTAATCCAGTATAACCAACTGATTATGGCCTATAAAATCCTTTATAATCCGGACAATACTCTTGCACTTAAAAATATTATCACCCCCTATAACAATCCTAGACCACTTCAATCCTCTAACAAACTACTAATTCAGACTAGCAAAATTAATAACACAGCCGGTGATTCTCTCTTTGCAAACTCTGTAAGTAGATCCTGGAACTCACTTCCAGCTGATATTACCTTACTTTCCACCTTAGGTCAATTTAAAACTAGACTCAAACAACATTTGTCACTTAACTGGCTATGTCAATGTATCAAGCCTGGCTAACTCGAATGTGTAAAAATCTGTTAACCAGTTTACTGTGTAATTTAATTTAATCCTGACTTGTGCTCAGGACTAACTTTATCCTGTGGAACTTGTTTAACTTGCTTACTTATGTAATCTCTGTAAATAATCTGTTTGTAATATGTAATGCGGGTATTATGTAATACTGTATCTGCTTACCCTTGGAGCTTTTCTCCCCGGGCCTCCGCTGAAAATGGACATGCATCCAGTCGGACTATCCCAGTCAACAAATGTAAAATAAAATAAAATAAATAAAATAAAAATCTATATTCAGTTCTGTGTAATTAAAGATGTTAAAATTACTATATTCATTACAAGTACAAATCACAGAATTCTCCTCAAAACCAGTCTCATTTTGTTCAACATTTCCTAAAGAAAGAAACTCTGTATTGAGGGTGCTGGTTATCTCCTGCCCCTCCCCCTCCATGCATTCTGATAAAAATTCCCTTCTCTCTGGTTTTTGATTCTCTCTGATCTCCATAAAGGCGGAAACCCTAAAGGGTCCAAATTATTTTCTTCAATAGGGTAAGACTCTTGGTTAATATTGTGACTCTTATTAACGTAATCACCAAAATAACTAGAATGGTATGTACCTCTAGGTTTGGGGTACTGCAAATGATGATGATATTCATAAGTATCTCTATTAATCTTCTTTTTCTTTCTCTCCAATATTCTATCACATTTCATATATATAGCTTTTCTTAGGTCAAAATATTTTTTTGTTTTCTTCAGTAACAGTGAAAAGCAAGTCATTGGTAATTTTGTCATTTACAGACTTAATCTGTTTCATAAGGGTAACCATTTCACCTTCATTCTGTTTAATAATGGTTCTCATTAAATCAAAGCCCCAACTATCAAACATATTTAAAAGCGAGGCATAGAATGGTATACCTTCAATAACATTATTGAGAAACTTGAAAATGTGCAACCCTTTTGGGACAAGTTTTGCAGATAAACATTCTTTTAAATATATATTGCCAATATTCAGTAATTTATATCTAAAAAGCAAATCATTCAATATAGATAAATTACTGGCATAAGTAAATACATGTCCATCCTCTTTAGAAAAATAGTCTTTAAACTTAAAAGGGGCATGATTAATTATTTGTTGTTTGACGAAGTCTGTTTGTTAGACGATAAACGTGATGTCTTTATTCGCTTAATGTTTTACGTTTTATATGTTAATAAAACCTTGGATTTTATCCTGAGCTGTCCGGTACATTGTTTCTCCTCATTGCAGTGCTTTTGGAGTTTACTAGTTTTACTTGCACTGTTTTTTCCTTGTGTTCGTTTAATGATTACATTGTTGTCATATCTCTCTCTGAAGGTGACAGTCAAAATTCAGCTAATCTTCTGCACATATGATCAATTTTTCAGAGCCCATTCTCAGCATGTCATATATTCACAATACATGCATGTGTTGTCCACCCCCCCAAGCAATACAACCCTGGGGGCTTACTACATTTTACACACATATATCAATCACAATACAGAGTGTAATATATAATGCTGCATGCAACCTCATGGACAGGGCCAGTTGGTGGTGCTGACAACCTTGCTGTGCTAAACTCATATATTCAACTATGCTCAATAAGGGTACTTGTGTGTTTAAACAGCTAGGCTACTATACACCTAGGACACACTTTACAGTTAGGATACTGACCTCATATGAACCTATGAATCTATATGCCTGTACATGCCTCACAACCTGCTGTGCCCCACATGGCCTGCTGATGTCATCCACCAAAGTTCTCCTGCAGCCATATAAAAGTCAGACTTGTGCTGTGGTGTTTGCATAAAGTACTGTGTTCTATAGTGTGTGTACTTAGGTAGGGGTTCTGTTTTCACTGCAATCATCTCTCTCTGTGTGTGTGTATGTGTGTGTGTGTGTGTGTGTGTGTGTGTGTGTGTGTGTGTGTGTGTGTGTGTGTGTGTGTGTGTGTGTGTGTGTGTGTGTGTGGCAGATGTTACTTGACATTACAGAGATCCTTTTACACCAGCATGCAGGACACTGTTATCATCATATGTTGAATAGACAATGCTGATGTACCATCACGTGTTTAACAAACAATGCTGACGTAATCAGCTATATCAGATTATTGTATATACAACCATCCCACCAGGATGCTGGCTTTGGGGTATGTCCGATGGGGACATGGGGATAAAGTTAGCACCAAACTGTCTGGTAGCAGGTTGGCAATATGCTCAGGGTCAGTATGAGTGGTATTGTCCACTACAAGTTTGGCATAAAGCTGTCCCTTCCCTTTTAAATTTCTGATGTAGCTAAAGAATGCCTCCTGGTTATCTTTAGCTAGGGATGCTACTTTAGGTTTATATGTGGTTTTAGATGACTTTTCAAGATAGCTAAATTCCTAGTTCATGCTGTGGAGGGTGTTATTCTCTGTTGAGTCAGTTGCCAGTAGACATTACTTTCTTCCACTTGTTGTATAACCTATGTATGCTTGATGCCTATCAGGGTAGCTTGTTTTCTGTGAAGACCTTGTTTTGATCCATTCACATTCAGATGACTCTATACATTTGAATAGGTGTTTATAAAGGCCATTTGAGTACACCTCTGTATAGCAATCATTGTTGACAATGGTAGCAGGGGGCTTGCAACTATTTCTATCATTGGTTAGAAGCCTATAGTTTGCTTTGAATAAATGTTTCTTCCTTTCTGTTTTGGAGGGGGTGTCAGGTATGATTGTGAATGTGAACAAGACTGAACTGTGATCTAACCTGACCAGGGAGGCCAATACGCAGGGTTTAGTGCAGAGAACCATTATGTTGGTCAGTACTCCAAGACATTCAAGCCCCTTGTGGGGTTGCAAACTATCTGTTACACAGCATGTGTATTAACAAAGTCCAGGAACCTTAGGGTGATTGCATTTGTTCACAAAATCACACATGACCAAGGTGTTTGGTTGTATAATGAGTGACTCAAGTAGGTCCAAGCAGGCAGAGCAGTACTTGTGGTTCATGGTGGGGGACCTGTCACTAACAATGATATGGAAGGGGGTTTTACATACATTTAGTTGGACTTGGAGTAGAGCTTTATAGTTGTACTCTTTGATCAGTCTTGAGATGTATTTGTCTTGAATGAAGATGCATACACCTCCACCTTTGGTTCTTTCACA
Source organism: Protopterus annectens (assembly GCF_019279795.1). NCBI lineage: Eukaryota > Metazoa > Chordata > Ceratodontiformes > Protopteridae > Protopterus > Protopterus annectens. Next base: position 1,870,339,144 of record NC_056743.1, on the reverse strand, counting down.
CTCACTTTGATATGCAAACTTGTGAAAGGCATTGTACCCTTGCATGGCTAAGGTGCTTTCTGTGGCCTTAAACCATGTCTGTGTGACTGCACAAACATGGGTATCTTCCAAGGTAAGGAGTTCTTCCAGTGAGTGCAGTTTCTGATTTACACCAATTGCATTAAGCAGCATAAGCTTCAGTTTGTCTGTAGTCAATTCTTTTATGTTGGGACTTTAGTTGTTCTGACATTGCCTAAAAAGGCCACTGTGGGGAGTCAGGCATCTTCATATAGTACAGTGAGGTACATATTCACTGCAACACATGGACTATGACATAGTCATAATGGTACTTGTTGTTGAGACACTTGAGTACGTGCATGATCTGATGGGCTCTGGCACCTGACAGAAAGCTGATTGTGACCTTCTTCTTGTCCAGCTTGGTGAGGGAAGCATCTGTGTGTCTTACTATGGAGTTGCTTATGAGCAAGACATTTGGTTTTTGAGGTATTTTACCTGAAGAGCTTATTGGCTGAGACACTGATTTGTGTATTATTATGTGTAGTGTATTCTGTTGGATCTGCACTGTGTGCAGTAGGTTTGCACTTGGGAGAGCTCTGATCTTTAGTTAGATTTCTAGTGAGTAGCTCCATGTATGTGTGTGTTGTGAATTGTGTGTGCTGACAACATGTTTGATATCTGGCTTGTTGTTATGTGAGAGAAGCAATTCCATATTCATAGTATAGCTATAGCTGTCACATGTTGTATTAGTTTGTTTTAACAATAACCACTTGTCAGTATTCATGAGGCACATGTTCTGTTGCTTCAAGATGCCCATCTAAATCAGGCTGCCTGGAGAAATGGTGGGTAACTGTCCATCCATTATGGAAGATATATACTGTAGTAACAAGTGGGGAGTGGGCTAGATAGACCAGGTTTTGGTTTAAGACTAACAAAATGTGTCTCTCCTATGGAGGCTAGGGGTACAAAATGTGTCAGTGTTCCACAGTGCACAACTGAGTTGCTCACAGGGCAGCAATGCAAGTTCTGAGCAGCTATGGTAAACTGAGTGCAAACACCCCAAAACACAACACTGGAATACAAACGAAGTTAAACTATTTTAAAAAGTAAACAAAGGGAAAACCAAACAGTGAGCCTTATTCCAGCAATCCCCACCTCAGATGGATTATTGGCTGCACAATTCTGCCACAAGGGTGCAGGGAGCCTTCTTAATGTAAGAGGGCTGGTTTTAATGATCCAATGATACCAAACAGTCTAGATTCAGCTAGCCTGAATTGAGTCTATGCTGTAAAATGCAGAAGCACTAGAAATCCAAAGTGCAGAAAATCACAATCACAACAGAAGAACAAACAGTTTAAATAAAGCAGCAATTCAGTAGAATACACCAACAAGACTGTAGACAACATGCTGTGTTGCAAGTGCTTAAACCAAAACTAAGACACTTTTAGAATAACAGACAAAATAAGCCTTCAACTGGCAATTCCCAGCTTATAAGGGTGTAGGCTATCCTCCCTTGCCACAAGAGTCTACATCACAAACATTCCTAATGTAAAATAACTAGTTTGGAGGCCAAGTACTTAAACCATAACAAAGACTTAGAATAACAGTTGCAGTAAGCATCCAGCCCACAATTTCCATCTCAGAAGGGCAGAGGCTACCCTCTCCTCCCATCAGAGTGTAGACTACAAACTTTTTTAATGTAAGAAAACTGGCCTGAAGCCCAAGTGCTTAATCCAAAAATAATATTCTTAGAATAGCATAAAAACAAAGAATCTAGTGGTCTTAAAACGTCATTGATGAGCTCATTCAATAATTTTCAAATAATCATGAAACCCAAATAGTTTTCCAAAGCAACAAGCCTTTATTTGTCACAGACAAGCAATCCTCAATACAAAAAAATCAGAAATATTTTAACAATGTTAAACATATCAGCTTTTATATACTTAAACATAGGTGTGGAAAATGTATGTATTGTTTAATTTTAAATCAGCCAACTCAAGGGATACAGTACAAATAAGGCCGTAAAAGTGCATTTTAGAAGAACAAGTACCCACCCCCCACACACCACTACTGATTAGATCAAACTAAATCCTAGTTAAGGAAAACACTACCTATTTATTTGAAATGAACATTTCAAAATCAGGTATTAAGAAAGGCATAAAATGCACACAAAAATACTATTAACTAAAAATCACTTTCAGATACCTAATGCTACCTAATGAAAAAAAGCCTTTATCAGGTCTATGACAAGAACTAAAATCAAGAAAAAACACATAGCTATCTAACCAAAACACAATATAACTAGAACACTATAAATATAAAAATACATCTCTCTAATAATATCATCTAATAATTATCCATCCATGTGTATTAGCATATTAGTAATTAACAGCTCAGAAAACAATGCAAGTGCTTTGCAGAAAAAAAATTGTCACGACAGTTTTTGTTTACATCCCCAAAACATGTTTATACAATGAAATCTAGTAGAAAAACATACAAAAATACAGAAAACAGTTGATTAAGTACACTAGTAATGTATAAAAGTATGCAGGAGTGTGCATGTATGTATATGAATGCCACCAGTATAATAAATGGGAGAATTATATCAACACTACTTGGAAATAGTGGCATTTATATCTCTGGTGTGATACAATAAATCTAATCAAAGCAGGACTGAGGTTAAATTAACTAAAAATATATACATTTATACATATTCTACACATAATTTTTATTATTATTTAGTATATTTTTAGTACTAAAATATTTCCTCAAAAAATTCCCTAAACAATTTTATAGATTGTGTGGCAGTTTATGTAAATTCAATACACTCTTAATAGAGCAATAATAGTTAATTCCTCATACTGGATTCACGAACTGAAAATTTCCATGCAGGAGCAGTGTAGCCACTCCTGCACAGAATATGGCTGCCGAGCGATGCCTTTTTTGACGTGCACGAGCGAACCAACACTGTTCCTACATGGAAACCCGTGCAGGATGCTAATTACCTCATTTGCTGGTGAAAACCATGCAAATGAGGTGAAACAGCAATCCAGGAAGCAGGTAGGTAGCCATGCAGGAACAGTGTAAGCTGCAGAAATGTATTCGGCTACTAGCCGAATACATTTCTGCAAAACTGAAAATGGAGCGATGACAGCTCCAATAAAAGTATGTACCTAACCTGTAGGCATGCCAATGGCCAAATATATGGCCAGTGGCATGTTAAACTGTTTAATGTTTACAAAAATAAATGTTTATTATTTTACGGCTCATCTCAGCCGTTTAAATATAGGGAAGCACCGCACAAATGGGATCATGGGGAAAATAAAAAAAATTAAGTAGGAAAGTCCATTTTTTAGGAAACCTGCATTTTGCCATTATACTCAATGGCAAGCAGAATCAAAACAATGGCAGGCAACAGTGGTTGCTAAGGGGGAAGGTTCTTGTGTAGTACAGTAACTACAGATTAAGGCAGTGGGGTATGTTAATGAGGGAAATTATACTGAATCACTTTTAAGTGTCACACTGCACCTAACCATGTAGGTGCTGTGACACCATCGTGTAGTCTGGAGGAGCAATTAACATGACAATGGGGTGTGTCATGCTTGCTGTAAGCACATTGGAGCTCCGTTGCCCGGGTTTGTGCTTAGCTAAGTACATCTAAGTGAGGGGGTGTGTCTGAGGCTGTATACTCTTCTTCCATAAACTGAGGAGTGTCTTTGTGCTCAGGAGAGGGGCATTTCTTGCTGTTTACACTAGCTAAATAGGTCTGCACAGCACCCCAGGGCTTAAACAGGAAGGATATAGGAAAAAAAGGAAATAGCAGAACAAGGGAAACGCAGTAAAAATCAGCAATATGGGATTCTGCAACTCACAATAAGCCATTGAAAGCACTTAATAATACAGCTGGCAGGTGGCTGCATAGCTGAAAATGGGAGGAGATGTAAAACCAAAATAAAGGGCAACAGCACAATAAAGGAGAAATGAAGTAGAATTCACCAATATGGGACTCTTGCAACTCACAATGGGCCAGGCAAAGCACATACTAATTCAGCTGGCAGGGGCTGCATTGCTGAAAATGGGAGGAGATGTAAAACAAAAATAAAGGGCAACAGCACAATAAAGGAGAAATGAAGTATAAATCAATAATATGGGACTCTTGTAACTCACAATGGGCCATGCAAAGCACAAAATAATACAGCTGACTGCATAGCTGAAAATGGGAGGATATATAAATAAAAAATAATTAAAAAAAGGGCAACAGCAGAATAAAGGCAATCATGCACAAATTACCACTGATGCCTCTAACACTCACAGTGGCCAAAGCAAAGCCATGAGTAATATAGATGACAGCTGGAATGTATCATAGTCAGCCAATCATACAGGCAGCATCTGCAGCAGAACACTATAAAGTATGGAAACAACTGTTTTCCCCACAAACTCTGCACCACTGGTATATACATGCAGGGGAATTTTAATTGGAAAATTGATAGGGGCTGCCATTGCTTTGATACATCAGTATATGCTAGAGGCTGATGGCAGAGAGGAGGATAATGCTGACAACCGCCACAGATCAAGGTGGAGGAGAAGAATGCTCAGACCCAGGGTTACCTACCAGGGGCTGCATAATGTGGAGATAGTGGAGTGTACAGGGTGGTCAGAGACATACTTCAGCAAATTACTGGGCTGTGCTGGCCTCAATTCAGAGCTAGAACCAACAGAGGGGAACCCATCCCAGTTGATACCAAGGTATGGGTATCCTTAAGAATTCTGGCTACAGGTACTTTCCAAAGACCTACTGGGGACATCACGGGGCTCTCACAGGCATCTGCATCCAGGGTACTCCATCAGTACCTGAATGCCATGCTACCACATGCTGGTAAGCACATTTACTTCCCCAACACCTGTGAGGAGAGGACCAGCAATATGTGTCTCTTCCACCATGTAGCAGAGTACCCGAAGGTACTGGGTGCCATAGAATGCATGCACATCCACATCAAAGCACCACCTGGTGAACAGGGTAGGGTCTACATAAACCACAAGGGCTTTTCCTCCATCAACTGCCAGGTTGTGTTCAATGCTCAGGGTATTATCATGAATGTGTGTGCTGGTAGCCCTGGAAGCTATTATGACTCCCACATCTGGCATTCATCACAGTGTACCAGCCATTTGCCAGTGGGGACATCCTGTATGGCCATCTGGTGGAGGACGCTGGCTATGCACTGGAGCTCTGGATGATGACACCCATCAGGAATGCACACACACCCACTCAAGAACACCATAATGAGGCACACTCACAAACCAGGATCATTATAGATCATGTGTTTGGAGTGATCAAGTCATGGTTCCACAGCCTTGACATATCTGGTGGAGCCTTGCAGCATTCTCCAGTCACATGTGCACACATGTTCATAGTATGTGCCATGTTAAACAATATGATTCTGTGGAAAAAGCTGCAGCAGGAACAGCACAGAGAAGGGACACACAGCCCACCACCATTACCAAGGTCCCCACAGGTACAGAGGGACTCACAGGAGGAGGCCCCTGAGCCTGCTCCTGTAGGCAGATGGAGGTGTGCCCAGTATGCCCTGGCCTTGGCAAAGAGGCAATGCATAGCACACACACTGACACTGTAGGGACCCTAGGGACTGACACCTCTCTCTGACTCACACACACAGTAAAATGGATGACACACACATCACATTACCTGTAACTTACCATGTATAGGCAGTGTACTATGTGCATCCAACACAGGCAACCTTCAACCACCATCCTCACAACTACTGTAGGCACAAGGTAAGTCAGTCTTCTTAACAATAAATGAATGGAGCAGAATGTTTGCTAGCATATTTATGGTAATGCGGCAGGCATGCAAGGGAATTGGGTGGCCTACTGGGATATCAGCACACAACTGACAGCTATGTGGAACACCAGGAAATACCTGGTCAAAACTGGCCTCCACATGCTAAGCAGTAGTACCCCAAGGTGACAAATCCCACAGCAGTATATGTGTGAGGACAACTAACTGGGGGTCATAGGCATGGATGTCAGGGTGGGGATCCAAAAACCACCCCTCACACCCACAAAGCAAGTCAGCTGTAGAAAGCCACAGAGAAATATCTGGTAAAAGCAAACAAATGGTGGCAATGTTGAATTAACCCCCTACAAACTCACACAGTGATAGCACAGCAGGACCCACAGTTGCAGTAAGGCTATGAAGGGTAACAAGTCTAAAACTCAAATGTACGCCATTACAATCTGACCTGGGCTCTTTACTGCTATGCCTCTAGTCCCCAACACAGGGCACTATAGTATGGTAAATGGAACCAAAATGTAAAGCAAATATCAGCACAGTCTGTGCAGATCTGTACAGTTGACAGGTATGCCCCCTCATATACCCACACAAATGCAGTAACATGTATGTTTGCAGGGAAATAGCAGCATAGCACACATTGGCAGGACTGTACCAGTACACATGAAAACCTGTTGCCCGTCCACAATATGCAGAGGTCAATGAGCTATGTGTATGGGTGGTTAATACTGTTGGGATCTGGTCAGCACATTCTCCTGGCAGTTGTCTTGTAGTGCCCTAGGTAAAGTGCTGCCTCTGACAGGGCCATATGCAGATAACTGCAGTGCCAACTGTTATACATGTCAGTGATACCCACTGCTCTGCCACTGACATACCTGGAAGTCACAGTGCTATGTGGAATATACTACACATATTACTAACATCTTGAAGGATGTGTAGCAGAGGTGACAAGGCTTTTGTGACTATAAGTGCTTTGTGGTACTGTTACCATTGGTTATTCTCAATAATCCTTTTTCCTTATGTTTGCTTTTACATATAATGGCCATGCCTGCACAGTTGAATGAACTCTGTACCCACACCCATAACTCCCAACCTCTAACAGCAAGATGTCTAGACAAGGGCAGAAATAAATGTGGAACAAAGGCACAATGATAGGCATGTGTTGTAAATATCACCCTTACATGCTGAGAAAGTTGGTAGGGTGAGGGGTTTGCAGTAGTGGGAATTGTCTGAAGGTTATGTATTCTGAATCAGTAATGTCTGTATTATTTTGTAACATCACACTTCAATTATATGTAACTACCTTGCCGTAAAAGCACAAGTTTACATAGAAAAGATAAAATATCTAGCCAAACACCTGCACAACCTGCCAAAAAATGTACATGTGAGAGGTAAGCCCACATAAAGATATGACATCTCAGGTTAGAAAGATACCACACAAGGATGAGCTCCCCTGTCAGTATATCACCAGGTTGCTGGACTGTTTACACAGCCATGTGTCATTATTAAACTGGCTATAGCCACACCTCACAAATGGTCCTGTTGGGCAAGAATGTACATAGCTGCCCTCATATTATTAGTCTATGCATCATACAACTAGTATTCCTCTGGTAAAGCACTGTGATGATCTGAGGATGGCTGCCACTAGGTAATGCCACAATACATTGCAGTTTCAGACTACAGATATGTCAGAAAATGTCTGCTAAACAAAACAAGTACCCTGAGGAAAGTCCTGTGAACTCCTGAGAGATATGGTTGTAGAACACAAAACCCTAGACTGGAGTACACCTATCTCTGGAATGGAGTCCCTCTTTAACTGTAGAAGGTCACACTGGGTATGATCCTACACTTAGACACTCACAGGACATGTTGGAACCCACATCGGAATATATGACTGTATTGTGTATATATGTCTATCTTTACAGACAGCTATGTGCACCTCAACTGACCCCGCGCACACATACACATCAGACAAGATTAACCTCAGCTAGCTGTAGGTGGCCCATATGTGATATAGCTGCTTCCATTGTGTGAGATACACACACACAAATATATACGGGTAACAGATAACATATGTCAAGCATGCACACACACATAGATGTGGGGAGCTGAGAGACAGACAGTGATACAGAGAGAGACACAGGGTACACAGACCAAATGAGTCATACACATGGATAACCTGAATGACATACAGTGATGGCCTGCTGTGGACAGTGTCATTTCAGTTGTAAACAGTTGCATGTGCCAGCATAAAAGGTGAGCCCCATTGTGTAACAGTACTGAGGATGGGTTTATAATATCACATCACCTACCTCTGTGTGTTTGTATGTGTCCAGGTGTAAGTATTAGGAGACTCTTCCCACTCAGTACACTTCACGTTGTCCTACTTCACAAGATCTGCTGCTTTCATTTACCTTAGAAGTACCATTGGACACCAATCACCCCAGTAAGCTCTGTAGTGCATGCAATAACTGTGTAACACTATAGTACAAATAACTAGATAAGTAGGGGTTCTAATTCCAATACTGTCAACTGTATGTGTGTATGTGACAGTTGTGTATGCGAGAGTGAGGGAGTGTGTGTTTGTTTGTAGGTGAAACAGATTTAGGCCATTCCCACCCACAACACTTCCCAATGCCCCACTGTATCAGTCCTGCTGATGTCATTCCTCTTATCAGCACCTTTGGCCAGTTATCAGCCCAGTAAGCTTTGCAGCATGTGTGATAACTGTGTAACACTATAGTACAAATCACTAGCTAGACAGGGGTTCTACTATCAGATCTGGTAAATGAGTGTGTGTATCTTTGTAAGAAGAAACATTTTGATTGTTTCCCACCCACTGCCCTACTTTATCAGTCCTGCTGATGTCATTCCCCTTATCAGCAACTTTGGCCATTTGTCATCCCAGTAAGCTCTGTAGTACATGTGACAACTGTGTAACACTATAGTACAAATTACTAGATAGGGAGGGGTACTACTCAGATCTGGCAAATGTGTGTGTGGGTGTATATGTTTGCAGGAATAAGTATTTTGATACAGTAGTGCAGTGGGTGGTGAACTTATCAGTCCTGCTGATGTCATTCCCCTTATCAACACCTTTGGCCATTTATCAGCCCAGTAAGCTCTGTAGCATGTGATAACTGTGTAGCATTATATTACAAATAACTAGCATAGGCAGGGGTTCTACTCTCAGAGCTAGCAAATGTGTATGTGGGTGTATAAGTGTGTATGTTTGTAGGAAGAAGTATTTTGATAAGTTTTCCTCCCACTGGCTTACTTTATCAGTTATGCTGATGTTACTCCCCTTATAGGTTCATAGGTGTGTACTAGGCTAATGGCCCTGGAGCCTTTACAAGCCTAGCCCATAGAAGTGCACTGTCATTGTGCCACCCAATGTTAGTTCCCAGTGCTCCATCAAGTAGAGTCACTGGTGTGATACCTGTGGTGAACTTTCTATTACCCATCCACTCATCAAGATTTCACTGGAACAGGGTCATCTAGGTGCTTTGCTGGACATGTATGGGAAGTCTATTCCAGGGCATGTGCAGTGTCTGGCTGAGGAACCTGTCCCTCCAGCATGTTGTGTTGACTGTAGTAATGAGGTTGAGGTCCCTGCAGTGTGTGGTGCACAGGGATTGGTATGGCTTTAGATGTAGCATTTCTAAAAGAGCTGGGTCAGACATGGCTTTGCAAGTAAAGCAGAGATCACCTTTAAGTAGGTGATATGACACAGAGAATAGCTGGAGTCTTTGGAGTCTGTCTGTGTAGGACATGTGTTTATGCCTCGGATCATCTTTATGAGATACTTCTGTGGCCTCTCCAGCTGTTGCAGGTGTCTAGTGAGGTACATGCCAAATGGGCCATTACACTTGATGAACGGTCTAATGAGGGAAGAGTACAAAGAAATGATGACCTCTTTCTTCCTGGATGCAAAACCCTTGGTAATGAGATGAGCCACATAGAAGGATGTCCTGACCACAGTGCAATGTGGTGGTTAAAGGAGAAGTTACTGTCAACCTGTGTCCCAGATCTCTTATAATGCCTACAGTGTTCAGTGGGCTCCCATCGATGTGGTACTTAGTGGGAACTGAGTTTTACCAAAGGGGCTGATGATGCATTTTGTGGTGTTAAGCTTCAGGCCATGGTTTCCACACCAGTCAGTGTTCTCAGTGATGCATTTCTGTAGGATGTCTGCATCACTTGTGGAGTTAATGATGGCTCCCAGCTTGCAGTTGTCTGTGAACTTGGTCAGCCAGAGTTCCTTTGTGTTGGCCTGGACTCCTGAGAAGTAGATGCTGAACAGGAGAGTACCCAGAAGTGATCCATGTGGGACTCCACTTATGACTGGTTGGCAGTCTGACTTGGAACTCGCTACTTTCACACTGTGTGTTCTATCTGTGAGCCAATTTGCAACCCGCCTATGGATATAGGGGTTGATGCCTAGTTTGGTGGGTTGATCAATAATTCCTGACTGAGAAATGGTATCAAGAGCCTTGTTTGGCCACATTGATGTAGGCTGTATGGAGTGCCTTACTGTCATACACAGCCCTGGTGACTGACTCAAAGAAGTCAACCAGGTTGAACAGATATGATCTTCATTTCACAAAGCAAACCTGTGTGGGGTACAGAGGTAGGAGATTACCTATATGTTTGTCGATCATGTCCCTGATAATGCGCTCCATAGCTGTACATATCAGACTTGTCAGGCTAATGGACTGATAATTCCCAGGGTCTGTAGTTGCCACTCCTTTATGGAGAGAGATGACTGTAGCAGTGTGCCATTTGGGAGGGACAAAGCCTGAGGTTAGGCTGTGACTGAACAGGTCACACAGATGTGGTGCTAGGTATCTATGTAGTTCATGTGGAACACAGCCAGGGATAATTTGGGGTCCCATGAAAGCTGTATCATTGCCCATGGACAATGCAGGTGTAACCTGGGTGCCTGGCATTCTTCTGGCATTATGATTGTTCCCCTAGGGGTTGAGAGAGGGGTAACGCTGGCACTGAATGTGTTGACAAGAATGTTGGCAATATCTGTTGGCTCAGTATAGGAGGTTGCATTGTGGGGTAACTCAAAGCACTTCTGGGTATTGGTGGGGAGGTTCTTGATACAACCATAAAAGGATTTATGATTGTCAGTGTCTGCTGCAATTCTGCCATCATAGGCAGCTTTAGATGATTTCATGAGAGATTGTTGTTGAGGCTAATGCGAGCGTTTTACCACTCTTGGGACTCCACCTTTTTCTACAACAGTTTCTTCCTTCTGTTGTCCAGGTTATTAATGGCAAGGGACCACTCGATTGGCCTCCATTGTTTGGAGGAGGGTGTCATAGTCCTGCTGAGTATGGCTAGTTCCATGCATTGATGTACATGTCTGTTCAGTGCATATCTGTATGATTCGGCAGTCATGCAAGTATTTTCCATTGGCATGGGTGCTGCGAAGTTAGCCATCTCTGTTCTTATGAGTCCAAAGTCAGCTTTGGAGAAACTTTTCAAGGTGGTTACCTTTGCAGTGGGTGTGGGTGAGATGTGGATTTCCATGGTGATTACTCTATGTTGGATCTGACCAGGTAGCGATTGACTACTGTTGTCAAGCAATGGTACCATATGCTAGTAATCAACACAGGTCAAGGATGATGCTTCTTCTACTGGGTGTCAGAATGAGCTGGTCCAGGGCATTGGAAATGATCAATTCCAGGAAGCATTGGGCCAGTGTATTGGTGCTTGAATATCTCTCCCAGTTGATGTAGGGGTAGTTGAACTCTCCATGTATGAGAGTGTTGGGTTGGACCTTTATAGATTCCAGGGTGTTGAGGAATGTGGATTGAGAGTCTAGGGACATGGATGGGGACCTATAGCAGGCTATAACATGAATTGCACTATTACCCAATGTCAGTTGTACCTGAAGTATCTCAGATGCATTAAGTTGGGATACTACTCTGGGTGTGTGCATATCCATTATTAATATGGAGACACCACTGCCTTTGGAGCTGTGGTCCATGTTTTTGGGCTGACACGTGTGGAATTAGATATAGGCTGGTACTGCAGGGGTGCTGTCTGCTGCTGTAAACGAGGTCTCCATTAAAGCACAGATATCAATGTTCTCCATTTTGAGGAGTGCTTCGAGTAGCTGCATCTCGAGATGTAGATGTCTAGTGTTGAGCAGCATGACCCTCTGATTTCATATATGTATTGCTGTTACGGTGGTAATTTGATTTGGAAAACCACCTAAAAAGGCACTATAGGGGTGGCAAGACACCTAGCCAGTACCTGGATACCCAGGGGCGACAGATGCAGGCCATCTCTAGCTAGCCATTGCAGTCTATCAATCAGGTCATCCCAAGCAGACAGATACTGGATCCCATGAGAGTGACACCAGACTCCTAAGCCAATTCTTGAAGTCAATAATTTGTTGTTTGTACTGCGGTATCATTCTAGGTGACAGTAGTATACTGCTTAGGGCAACTGTCATACCTGCCTGGCCCACACACTCTGAGAGCTCCACCATGTCTGTTTTCATATTGTCCATGGAAGTGAGTCTCAGGTCATTCGCATACACATGGACAATGACAGAGTGATACTTGTAGTTGTGGAGTGACCTGACTGGGCGCATTATGTGTTGGATTCTGGCACCTGATAGACAGCAGACTGTTACCTCCCCCATGTTCAATCTAGTGAGTGGAACATATGTGTGCCTCAGTATTGCATCAACTATGATTACTGTATCAGGCTAGGTGGTTAGCCTTTGGGCCTTAGGTTAAGGGGCACACTGTGTAGGTGAGATATGTGTCTTGTTTGTGCTGTGTTGTTGTGCATTAAGTGGGTGTCTGTCTTGGTGGTCTCCGCTGTTTGGGTAAATGTCTATTGAGTGCCTCTGTGAAGGTGGGTGTGTGGCTATTGTTTGTATGTCAGAGCTGTGATAGTGGGTGTTCTGGATGGGTATTGTCCCATGTGGTGTATTGCAGGTGTTGATCCTTCTCCTCTTGACCATCTAGTTCAGTCTTTGCTGGAGAGTACATATCTTCCAATTCAGTGATATAGGGGTATCACTCACAAGTCTGAGTGTTGGGAGTTTAGAGGAGAGGGTTGTCTGTGCACATAAGGCAGTTGCAACAGTGCCTCAGAATGCCCAAATGCACCAGGTTAATGGGCAAAAGCACAGATAACTGCACCTTAATCATGCCAGGAGGGGTGGTCATAACTATTATGTACTGGAGCTAATTCCATGAGGAATGACTACTGCTGATGGCTTTCAGGTGTGCTAGAATAATTGATAAAAAATTGTTGAAGTGCAAAGCTATTAGACTATTTGAAGTGCAGGCAAGAAAGAACTAGCAAGATCTAAGGGAAAAACTGAAGGCAGACTTTCTGGCACCTGTAACAGTTAACCTCAGCTGTGCAGTTATCAGCACCTTTGGCCAGCTGCCAACCCAGTATGCCCTGTAGCATGTGCGATAACTGCTTAACACTATAGTACAAATAACTCAATAAGCAGGAGTTCTAATCTCAATACTGGCAAGCGTGTATGTGTGTTTGTGAGAGAATATAATGTCTGGGTTATACCATTTTGAATTGTGTATCATCCTGTAAACTTCCCACCACCCTAGTTTACTAGGCCTGCTGATGTCATTCACCTTAGAAGTACCTTGGGACTACACAAAATCATGTAAGCTCCGTAGCTTGTCTGGTAACTGCATAATACTATAGTAGTAATAACTAGCTAGGTAGGGTTTCTAATCTCAATACTGGCAACTGTTTGTGTGTGTGGGTGATTGTGTGATAAACATATACTGTGTGGGTTATACTATTTTGAGTTGTGTACCACCCTGTAAACTTCCCATCACCTTACATTACTAGGCCTGCTGATGTCATTCACCTTAGAAGTACCTTAGGAGTAAGTGAAATCATGTAAGCTCCGTGGCATGTCTGATAAGTGCGTACCACTATAGTAGTAATAAATAACTAGGTAGGGATTCTAATCTCAATACTTGCAACTGTTTTTGTGTGTGTTTGTGTGAGAAACATATGGTGTGGGTTATACCATTTTGAGTTGTGTACCACCCTGTAAACTTCCCATCACTCTACTTTACTAGGCCTGCTGATGTCATTCACCTTAGAAGTACCTTGGGATGATGTGAAATTGTGTAAGCTTTCTGGTGTGTCAGATAACTGTGTAACACTATAGTAGCAATAACTAGCTAGGTAGGGGTTCTAATCTCAATACTGGCAACTGTTTGTGTGAGAAGCATATACTGTGCGGGTTATACCATTTTGAGTTGTGTACCACACTGTAAACTTCCCATCATCAAACTTTACTAGGCCTGCTGATGTCATTCACCTTAGAAGTACCTTGGGACAAGGTGAAATCATGTAAGCTCCATGGCGCATCTGATAACTGCATAACACTGTAGTCATAAAAACTAGCTAGGTAGGGTTTCTAATCTCAATACTAGCAACTGCTTGTGTGTGTTTGTGCAAGAAACATGTACTGTGTGGGTTATACCCTTTTGAGTTGTGTACCACCCTGTAAATTTCCCATCACCCTACATTACTAAGCCTGCTGATGCCATTCACTTTAGAAGTACCTTGGGACAAGGTGATATCACGTAAGCTCTGTGGTGCATCTGATAACTGCATACCACTATAGTAGTAGTAATAGCTAGGTAGGTAGGGATTCTAATCTCAATACTGACAAGTATGTGTGTGTGTCTGTCTGTCTGTCTTTGGGTGAAGATCCTATCCTGTTTGACTGATACTATTTTGATTTGTGTACCATCCATGCCTCTTTACCACCTGTCAATGGCATTACTTTATATAGCATGGTAATGGCATCTACCTCACATGCAGCATGTTAAACCATTGTGCAGGCCATACCAGTCCTCTGTACATATGTCTATGGAAAGTCCAGATGTTAGCAACCTATATGTGGTCTGTGTCCCTTAATAAGGCCCATGTATGTGATATTGTTCCCAAATCAGCCACAGTGAGTGTAGTGACACACATGCCAGCATCAGGCATCATACCTGACTGAAACATCATGCTGATAAAACCTCTGCTACACTATAACTTGTCCAGGCTTGTAGGAGCAATACATGACTCCACATCATATTCCTGGTGGATTATCTCATCATCCATGAAGGCATTCAGGACATTACATATTGTAAGAGGTAGTGTGTTATGTCCCATGCATATAATCTATGCGGGGCATGTCGTGTGTATGTAGTAGTACAGTACATCAAGGTGGAAATGTAGGTTTACTAATCTATTGCCAACTGTGTTAATGTTACTATGTGCACATCCCCTGTTTAAGTCCTTACTGTGCATATGCAAAGGATATACCATTTTGTCTCCCTGTTCCACCCGGTGAACTCAGGAATAGATACCACAAACCTGTCATACACAGTATCATGCATGCCCTCATCAATTGCATCAGGGTTGAGTGTATGGGAAAGAAATGGCAGGGCCAACAGATTCTGAAAGGTGAATCTGTTGCAGTCGATGTAATGGCTATGCTTGTAAGGAACCTGCTGACAGTACTGCAGTAACCTGTTCTGTATGTATGAGCCTGTAGTACTACACAACACTGAGCTGACATGCCTAAAGGCTACCTGTCTGTGACAAGGGGTATGTATGCATGGTCACACTGTCTGACAATAGTGTCCCTCACACACTGTTGCATGCACACACACCTGGTACATGTACATATAAAGCTGTACCTTGCCTATGACATGGTTGGTGTAGTCCCACTCTGCCATACTCCCTCTTGGGAATGTCTGTGAGGCCACAGCCTGCAGACACACAGACACCTGGAAAACAAACAGAATACAGCATGTCTGACTAAATTCAGTCAGTGGTGCTAACAGCAATAATGCATCCTGGATAATAAAGTACATACACCTGTATGTGTAGCCATAACAAATGCAAGCAGACAGCACCTTACATAGTATTACATAGCTACACTGTACTATATTCACCCTGTGCATCAGACCCATTTTAGCATGTCCCTGCATTGATGGTATGGATGACAGGGATGTGGTACAGGTATCATCATATGCACAGGGTGTGCTGTGGGTTTGCCAGAGGCCTAGGCTGGGCCATATGGTTGACATCATGTGTGTGTGTTTGGAGGGGTATTCAGTAGATGAGCTGTGCAGAGATGCTGTGTGTGTCTGGAGGTGACCTGCCTGTGATACAGGTGTGTGTGTATGTATGCACACAGTCATGCCATGTGGCTGCTCTACATAGGGGTATGTTGGACAGCTGTGGACTGTACATGGTAGGGTGTCCAGTTCACCGTCTCTGGCCATGGACACGGGAAGTGGTCCTGCAATGGGTATCACTGGCACCACCATGCCCAAGGCCAGATGCAGTACTGCTTCCTGATTGTGAGTGCTGTCTGCTGGATCTGTGCCCCAGATGGGACCGGACAGGACCACATGCCCATGGCCTGCTCCGGTGTGATGTGGACAGCAACCCTCCTTCTGTAGTGCTGCTGTCACTTGCCACTATGGGAGTGTAAAGGTGCATCTCAGCTGTTGTTGATGCTAACCTACGTCCATGTGGCCAATGCCCATTTCTCACCACATGCTCTAGCACAGACATGCCACAGTTGAGAATTGCCAAGGTCTCACCCCACCATCTATTCATGACCTCAGTATTTTGTCCCATGGCCTCAACAAGGTCATGTATGTCACCACATAAATCAGGAAGATTTGCATCCACCACCCTTATTATTTGTCTGGTGTGGCATTCACTACATGCCTGTGCATCCATGACAGCCTGAAACAGCATCTGGTAACTCCTGCTGTGGCACTTGTGACAGCGGCTTGATGAGAAGTGGTCCTCCTGCAAGCACCCCTGTCCATCTGCCTGTGTGAGTCCTTGCCTGCATTCTGGCTATGGCCAGTGTCTATGGTCACACCTGCCATAGTCACCAGACTAGCCTGTTCAATGCCACCACCTGCCAACTATCCATCATCTGTGGCCACTGGTGATGGGGCATGTGTTGGCATTGTCACTGTGTGCGGGGATGGTGTGGACAAGAGTGGGATGCCAAACAATGACACAGATTCAGCCCCTGACAACCCCATCTGTACCTCACTAGTCCTATCATCATTGTCAGAGTCTGCAGAGATAATGACATCAGTTTCCAAGCAGGAGGGACCCCGAACTCCATCGCCACCTGTGAGGGGAAGACAACATATGTACATTAATACCTGCACTTTGAGGTTGGCTGGTACAGTCACATACACATGCACGCGTGCGCACACACACACACACACACACACACACACACACACACACACACACACACACACACACACACACACACTCACTCACACTTACAGGTGAGGTGTCACAAATCTGTTACACATACCACAATTACTCAAATGGTGACATGCATGGCACACGGCCCTCAACATCATGCATTGCAGCCAGTTTTACTACATGTAAGTAACAATATAGAACTCTGGGATACATGATTAGTGTTAGTAGGTGATGGTTTTTCCCCAGCACAGATTAAACCCATGTACACATCATTGCCGTTGACCTGTATAGCACAGTTGCAAGTACTACAGAACATACCTCACAACTGTACAAACCCTCGCAGGATGTATAGATGTCTGGCTCATATGTTTGCTCTGTTCTCATAACCCCTTTGTTTCTATGAATCATAACTTGGATGATCTGAGGAGTGACATCACTGATTAATGGCATACATTTGAGTGTCAGACCTCAAAACCAGCAGTAAATGTATGGTCACACAATTCCTGTTATACCACCAACCTTCTAAGCTTAAAGTGGATATGATAAATGTACAGAACCCTCTTAACATGCTATGTTCTTGTAATATATAAGATGAGACCACAATAATGCATTCAAATATGTTACCCACCTTTCATGTGACATATGACCTATGCAACCCAACAGATAACCAAACAAATGTGTTATGTGTAAAATATAATGACTGCAATACATACAATATGGTGGTTGCATAAGTGTGTACACCCTTAAAATTATACTTTGTTGAAGCACCTTATAAGTGACTTACAGCATTCACTCTTCTTGTGAAGGTGTCTATCAGCATGGCACATCTTGACTTGGCATTATTTGGCCACTCTTCCACGCACAGGTCACCCAACTCTATCAGATTGCAAGGGCAGCTCATGTGCACAGCCCTTGTCAGATCATACTGGTGTTTGTCTATCTG
Source organism: Protopterus annectens (assembly GCF_019279795.1). Classification (NCBI taxonomy): domain Eukaryota; kingdom Metazoa; phylum Chordata; order Ceratodontiformes; family Protopteridae; genus Protopterus; species Protopterus annectens. Next base: position 1,870,321,127 of record NC_056743.1, on the reverse strand, counting down.
GTGTAGGTCTTGGCTCTGGCTGGGCCAATCCATAACCATGAGTGTGTTCAGGTGGAGCCATTCTTAGGTAGCTTTGGATGTATGCTTTGGGTCTTTGTCATGTTGAAGGCTGACACACCTCCCCATCCTCAACGTTCTTGCAGACACCTAATGGATTTGGGCCAGGTGTGGGTGTTATTTGGAACTGTTCAGAATTCCCACCACCATGACTACAGACCCATTTCTGGCTTTAGTACAGCATTCTCACAGCAGGCCACTGCCACCAGCATGATTCACCATGGGGAAGTTGGTCTTCAGGTTAAGAGAGGTGTTGCTTTTGGTATTGTGGCTGAGGTCAATCCATAGTGTCATTACAGCATAGCACTTTTTCACACATGCCTTTTGGAGACTTGATGTGCTGTATTGCAAATTGTATCCACCCCTGGATTTTTTTGGTGTGGAGAAATGCTTCCATCTTCTGACCCTACCCCATAAGCCAGACATATGCAGAATATGGGAGAGTGTTCTCACATGTAGTACACACCAATACTTGCAAGAGATTCCTGCAACTCCATCAGTATTGCTGTATGCCTCCTGGCAGCCTCCCTGACTAGGTTTTGACAAGTCTTGTCATCATTTTTGGAGGGACATTAGTTTCTTTTAAACAGCACTGTTGTCCCATATTCACTCCACCTTTTGACAACTGTCTCCACTGTGTTCCATGGTGAATGCAATGCTGTGTTAATGTTATAGTACCCTACTCTTGACTGATACCTTTCAAATATGAGATCCCTCTGCTGCTTTGCAAGCTGTCTGCAAGCCCTTTCAAATATGAGATCCCTTTGCTGCTTTGTAAGCTGTCTGCAAGCCATGGCTGTTGCTGTTGCAGGCAACTGAGCAAATGTCATGAATATCCTACTTGGACAGCAGACTGCTATTTGATGTTACTCAGAGTGCCTTTACTAGATGGCAGGTGTGTATCCAGGGAGACTGAATGCTGTCAATAAATCACAAGCTGCTGCAATAAAATATTATTTGAAGGGCGTGCACATATATGCATCAAGCTTATTGTAAGGTTTGTATACTCCATATTTGGTGCCCAACAGATTGCTTTGGTTTTACAAGTGAATTTTTCATGTCATAGGTCACATTACAGGCTGGAAAAGGTGTGGACTGACATATTGTGGTCTCAGTTTGTGTGTGCATATATATATATATATATATATATATATATATATATATATATATATATATGTGTGTGTGTGTGTGTGTGTGTATATATATATATATATATATATATATATATATATATATATATATATATATATATATATATCACAAACACCTGTCATCTTAACAAGGGTGTGTACATTGTTTATATCCACAGTATGAGAGTAATGTTTCACAAATGTCCCTATCTTAGGCCATTTGTCCCCACATGTTGTTGGTCTCTGTCCAGAAGTCTTGCACTGACAGGTTGTGAATTATGTTACAAGGATGTCACATTCTCTTCAGATAGGCCTCTGTGGTGACCACTGTGATGCAATGCAGTTAACCTCACCACAAATGACAACATGCACATAAAGCACTTTGACTAGGAGTGACAATTGTGTGCATGGTACATTGCATGGCCTTCACATGCCTGGGGTATTGGTAAACCACAACAGAACAATTCCATACTCACCACCTTCAGGCTGCTGTCCCACATGCAGAGCAGAGGGACCTAGGTAGTCTGGGGCGAGAAGTATTGCCAGCAGACTCATATGTGGCATTGGTACAGGATGGATGCAGCATGTCTGCACATTTACAGTACAATCCCCAATACTAAACAATTTGCTGTCCTTCACCATAGATGTGCACATCTCTGCATTAGAAAACCCCATTCACAACTGCAATCTGACCTGACACATGCACGTAGATTCTCTGCAAATACAACTATGTCTGCTACACTAGTCTAGTAATCTCCACTGGGGCCTTACCTTCACACTCCTCGTCCATTTTCTGGGTGCCACCCACCTCCAGTATGTGGGGGGTCTGTACCCTGATGTTGTACTGGGATGGGTGCCCCAAGGTTGGTGAGGGGCTCCACGGTGGGTGTCAGTGGGGGGCTGCATAGCTGGGCCCCCACCTGTGGCTGTGCAGTCCCTGACCGCTGCAGCATCCCTTTGCCAGTCATGATGTATGAGGTCATTTGCACAATGCCAGACCTGCTCGTATGTACATGCGTGCAGGCCAACATCATTTACCCTGTGGACAAGGTTGCCCCACAGGCCAGTCCTCTCCTGCAGATGTTGCATTATGGCATGGTTCTCTAGTATGGCTTCTATGATTATATTTGTCTCAGCCTCTGAGAAGGTTGACCTTTGCTGATGCGACATTGCACCTGGAAGACATAAAAAAGAAACACATCACAGGACCTCATACATTTGGCAACAGTATGTACAGAACCTGCACAGCTACATTGAATATCAGTTGGCACCACTGACACCCACACTGTTCCCCTGTAATCTATCAGCACTGTATCTGCTTGCATTGCACTGCTGGTCCTGATGCCTCATATTCCCCCAATGAGGCCTAGTAAATCTCATAATCCTCTACTCCTCATTCATGTCTGTGTAGAGGGATGACACTGGCCATCTTCCATGCAGATTGTGTGTGGATGGTGCCAAGGCTTGGTGTGACTACAGTGGGTAATGGAACTGGGAGAACATGCCTGAGTTCATGTAAGATGCAGACAGGGATGTTATCAGGTCTCATGGATACTTACAATTGTTTCCATTCAGTAGGCAATATGTACCTGCTTACTGGTGATGAGGGCAGGGGTGTGGATGCTGTGCATATCCACCTATAGTGATGCTGAGCCAGGTGGTGATGTTTGCACTAAACTTAGCTGCAGCAGGTTGGCTATAGCTATGTTGTGTGTGTGTGTGTGTGTGTGTGTGTGTGTGTGTGTGTGTGTGTGTGTGTGTGTGTGTGTGTGTGTGTGTGTGTGTGTGTGTGTGTGTGTGTGTGTGTGTGTGTGTGTGTGTGTGTGTGGTCTGATTGACCACCATTACAGGGTAGGTTGGTTTTTGCCTCTGAGATTGCAGACATATGTGAAGATGGCCTTGTGATTGGCCTTGGTGGATGTGTCCAATTTATACTCATAGTTAGCCTTACAGTACTCCACCTGTGGCCTTATAAGCTTGATCAGACAAAGACTGATGATGCCAAGTTGGTGCCTGTTCCTAATTTGCCCTGTACACCCAATATAGGGACCAAGTCTGTGGTTTGTGTATTGCTGCTGTCCAGCAAAGGAGATTACTCTACTTTGGTGGTGGCAGGTTTTACAAGTAAGGTATTGCTGTATCCTTACAGCTATGTTGGTGTTCATATAGCTGTTTGTAGTAGGCATGGACACACAGTCATAACACAGTTGGACACCTCTCAAATTTCAAACAGATAATAATTCTTATTGTAGTACCCACAGCTGAGTCAGGACAATGCAACAGCCAGTAGCTGTAGAAATGTCACTCTCTTGGATGCACAGTAACTAAGATTACACATGTGTACAACATGTACAGCTTATCTAACTGACATTTTGCATTGTGATGAGGTGGCCAGATATACCTACTCATACTGACGTGCACAGGTAATACCTGACATGCATTTCTGTTCTATGTCAGTATGGCACACTGCATTCACATTTTTGCTGCCCAGTCAACCCTCTCAACCTGTTAGAACAGAACATCTGTAGGATGCTACACATACATGGGGGTCAAAGGGACAAAATTAGTGACACTGTTTTAATATTGCTGTAACACACGAGCCATTCAATAGCACAGTAGCCTTTGCATTGACAGACATACCCTGCGGGATGTCCAACACTCCATATGGCAGTAAGAGAGGAGAAAGGCCTAGGAGTGTGGTAGTGAGGGTAAGAACTTTTAATGTTGGCAGCATGACTGGTATAGGGACAGAGCTAGCTGATATGATGGCCAGAAGAAGGTGGCTATATTGAGTGCAAAAGACCAGATGGAAGGGGAGTACAGCCAGATGTATCAGAGGCAGGTCACAATTGTGCTGTCAGGGTGTGGATGGGAGGGGAAATGGGGTAGGGGTTATCCTGAAGGAACAGTATGCCAAGGGTGTTTTTGGAGGATGACATGATTGTCTGATAGAGTGATGTTTATGACTCTGGAAATTGATGGTGTAATGATGAATGTTGTTGATGCATATGCTATGCAAGTTGCTTGTGTGACGGATGAGAAAGAGAAATGTGAAGTCAGTTGGATGACATGGTGATGACTGTACCCAAGGGTGAGAGAGTGGTGATTGCAGCAGATTTCAATGGCCATGTTGGTGAAGGGAACAGAGGGGATGAGGAAGGGATGGGTATGTATGGTGTTAAGCAAAGGAATTCAGATGGTGACATGGTAGTGGATTTTGCAGAAAGGATGAACACGGCTGTGGTGAATACATACTATAACAAGAGGGAGGAGCATAGGGTGACATACAAGAATGGAGTGAGATGCACACATGTGGAATATATCCAATGTAGGAGGGCTAGTTTGACGGAGATTGAAGAATGTAAAGTGGTGACAGGGGAAAGTGTAGTTAGCAGAGACCGTTGATCTGTAAGATGACATTGATGATGAGGAAGAGGAAGAGTGTGAGGGCAGCACCAAGGATCAAATGGTGGGAACTGCAAAAGGCTGATTGTGAGGTGGAGTTCAGGGAAAAGTTGAGACTGGCACTGGATGGCAGTGATGATTTACCAAATATCTGGTTAATTACAGCAGAGCTAGTAAGGGAGATGGCTAGAAAGGTGCTTGGTGTGACATATGGATGGAGGAAGGAATACAAGGACACCTGGTGGTGGACTGAGGAAGTTTTGGACAGTATAGAGAGAAAGAGGTTGGGGATGATTGAGTGAGACTGTAGGAGAGATGAGGAAAGTAGACAGGTGTATAAGAAGATGAAGTGCATGGCAAACAGAGAGGTGGCAAAGGCTAAGGATGAGGCATATGAAGACTTGTATGACAGGTTGAACACTAAGGCGGGATGACAGGAATTGTACCAGTTGCTAAGACAGAGGGACTGAGCTAGTAAAGATGTGCAGCAGATAATGGTGCTAAAGAATAATGAGGAACATGTACTCACAAGTGAGGAGAGTGTGTTGAGCAGATGGACAGAGTACTTTGAGAGGCTGATGAATGAAGAGAATGGGAGAGAGAGGGTTGGATGATGTGGGTATGGTGAATCAGAAAGTGCAGCAGCTTACCAGGGAGGAAGTAAGGATAGCTATAAAGAGGATGAATACTGGAAAGCCTGTTGGTCCACGTCATATCTGTGGTAGCATGGTGATGTTTAGAGGAAATGGCAGTGGTGTTTTTCACAAGACTGTGTAATGATATCTTGGAAAGTGAGTGGTTGCATGTGGAGTGGAGAGAAAGTGTTTGTGTACCATTTTAAGAATAAGGTTGATGTGCAGAGCTATTGTAACTACAGAGGGATAACATTAACCAGTCACAGCATGAAATCATGGGAAAGAGTAGTGGAAGTTAGGTTAAACCGGGCAATGATGAGTAGTGTTCCGCAGTATGTTTTCATGCCAGGTAAGAGCACTACAGATGTGATGTTTGCTCTGAGAGTGTTGATGAAGTAGTACAGAGAAAGTCAGGAGTTGATTTGTGTCTTTCTGGGCATAGAGAAAGCATATGACATGGTATCTAGAGTGGAGATGTGGTATTGTATGAGGAAGCCATGAGTGGCAGAGATGCAAGACTGGTACAGGACATGTACAAGAGTGGTGTGACAGCAGTGAGGTCTGTGGCAGGAGTGACAGATGCATTTAAGGTGTAGATGGGATGCCATCAGGGATCAGCTGTGAGCCATTTTTTTGCAATGGTGACGGACAGGTTGACAGACAAGGTCACACAGGAGTCCCTGTTGACTATGATGTTTGCAGGTGACATTGTGGTCTGTACTGAGAGTATGGTACAGATGTAGGAGACCCTGTAGAGGTGGAGATATGCTCTAGAGAGGAGAGGAATGAAGGTCAGCAGGACTAACTCAGAATACCTGTGTGTGAATGAGAGGAAAGGCAGTGGAATGTTGAGGATGCAAGGAGTAGAGTTGGCAAAGGTGGATGAGTATAAATGATCGGGACCAACATTTCAGTGTAATGATGACTGTGGAGGACAGGTGAAGAAGAGAGTACAGGCAAGATGGAGAGGGTGGATAAGAGTGTCAGTACTGATTTGTGACAGAAAAGTACCAGTAAAAGTGAAAGGAAAGGTCTACAATGGGTTAGTGAGACCAGCTGTTATATGGGTTGGAGACAGTGTCATTGACAAAGAGGCAGGTGTCAGAGTTGGACATGGCAGAGTTAGAGATGTTAGGATTTGAACTGGTGGTGATGAGGATGGACATGATTAGCAATCTGTATATGACAGGATCAGCCCATGTTGAAAGGTTTTGAGACAAGGCCAGAGAGGCAAGATTACATCAGTTTGGACATGTGTTGCAGAGTGATGCTCATATACTGGGAAAATTATGGTAAGGATGAAGCTGCCAGGTAAGATGAAAGGAGGAAGGCCTCAGATAAGGTTCCTGGATGTGGTGAGAAGAAGACATGCAGGTGGTTGGTGCGACAGAGCAGGATGGAGAGGACAGGCAGAAATGGCAACAGATGACCCAATGTGGAGACCCCTAACGGGAACAGCCAAAATAAAAATAAGATGTTGTAATGACAGTCTTCACAGATTTGCCAATGATTTGGCAGACAAAATGCAACTGTATGAGTAAATGATGACAAATATGAGGCACACATATGGTCAGTGTGCATAACACCAGACAGTTTAATGGTAAGAGCTCAGTATATCACATGCAGTTCAACATGCACATGTGCAACAGTACTTTACTATGCAAATACCATGTATAGGTCTCTCAAATTTCTGAGATAACTAAATATATCATGGTTGTATTCACAAGTAAGATATGGATATGTACAACATCCCAATAGCTAGCCTAGCATTGTCACAGTCAGTATTGTTCAACACACACTCCAGTAGTAGTCATATGTGAGCCATACTTTCTTGGGGTGACTCAGGGGCCTGACTCATGATCTATGTCACTGCAGACAGACCCAGATGCTATGGCCATAGGTTCTGATGAACAATATGTCAGTACAAGTCTTGTTGAGACATATATGTTACAGTTCCTATTTCCCATTCTTACATACCCCTACTGTAGTCCATTACATGCTTACTTGTTTGACATACCTGTTTGTTTTATTCAAGTGTAGGTTATGTTCTGCTTGGTTTTCATTTTTCTTTTCACTGTTTCTCTCTCTCTCTGTCTCTGTCTCTCTCTCTCTCTCTCTCTCTCTCTCTCTCAAGGATGCAGGGTGTACATCTCTTTTGCATAGGCAGCAGCTTGCCTTTTGTAGGTAATGTTCATGAGCAGCTAATGGCCTGTGCACCATTTGGTGTCCCCTACTTGATAACTGAATGCAGGACAGCTGAGGTGTTATTCATATAGCCAATGTCATGGCAACACACTCGTATGATTGAGTACATCATGTAAGTATTGGCCATTTTCCTTGCCAGTGAGGAGGCATTCACAGAAGTGTGTGAACAACAGCATCACAGAGGGTATTTGGAAATACATCTTACAACCAAAACTGTGGAGACAGGCCAACAGAATGGGGGCAGATGTCCCAGACATAGGGACATAATGTATGTATTGCTGTTATACATTTGGATGAATGTTAGTCTAACAGGGTTTGTGTGGACATTGAGTTCCTGGGTGATTTTAAATCTGACAGTGTTATGTGTTTTACATAACTCTCACCTATAGGGCTATCCTCAGAATGGCCAGGATTTGGACTCCTATGTTTGATGTGTTCCTCAGATATTTTTTGTCTTTGGAAAATCAGTAGCATACTCTGGGGATTGCAGTCAGTAACTGATAACATCCATTTGTGTTTCTGACCTCATGTCCCTCTGAAAAGATATGTTACAACTAACCCTGTTACAACAGCAACATTCTCAATTTATAACAGCAATATTTCAGATATGCCCCTGTTTTGGGGCCTCTCTTCCACAATTATGTTGGACTTTTTCCAGATGTCATGCAGTAAGAGGTTGATAGCTATGGTAAATGATTATTTAGTGCCTACATTCCTGACATTATCCCAGTGATGTATCAGACTGCCAGACATGTTGTGTGGAAGAGGCCTTATATATGAGGGGAAAGACTTGGCATTCTGTGGGACTCTATACAGCTGGGAGGTCTGTGTATTTCTGGCAAATGTTGACAGACTCTCAGGATTGTATAGCAGTGTATTGTGTCAATGTTATTTGGCCTGGGTAGGGAGGGGCATTGGATGTATGTGTTATGGCTCCTTTTCTATCTGCCTGTGCGTGCTGCTCCTGTTTTTGGTGGTCTATCAGCTGTATATGTTTGTAGGGGCTGACTGAGACACCACGGTCAGGCATCATAGTACACTGGGAATTGGGCCAGTATATGTGGGGGTATTGTGTGAGTGGCAAACATGTTGAAATGTTTTTGTTTACACAGTCCTTATACTGTACTGTTCCTTTGGCTTACTGGTATGTCACTGTGACTGTGGTTGAATTGGTTGTGGGTATGCACTTTCACACTGGTGTCTGTTTTTTAGTGCTGTGACATCTCTGTATTGCCTGATATATTTTCCAATGCATGTGTAATTTTCCCTAGCAGATTTGGGTTGGTATTGTGTCAGTCTGACTGTAGTTTGGACAATGCTTGGTGACATGCTTAGCAGCTGAATGTAATTTCCCTAATATGATGTTATGTCCAGATATTTATAGGATGCAGTGTTGCCGGGCCCCCATAAGTGTTGTGTATTACTGACACATCAGTGGGCTGATGTGAAGATTTCAGTCACTAACTAGTGCTAAGTAATTGAGTGTTGGACATGTGCTATTTCAGTCAATATATGTTATGACAGACATGAGGGTGTTACTGCAGCAACTGTGTCAGCTTATCTACTCTAGTATTTCAGATATGTCACTATTTCCATGGCTTTCTCCCCCAATTTTGTCAGGCCTGGCCCATGTTCGTTGCACTAAGGGGTTCTGAGCCTACCTTGGGACTGTCTGCATTTTTGCATCATGTCCAGGTCTATTGCTCATATTTCTAGTCTGTTCCACAGATGCATTATTTTCATATCCCTGATAAATCACTGTGAAGATCTGAGGATTTCTGACAGGAAATGATGACATACATATCAGTTTCAGAACTCACGTCCTTCAGAACATGTATGCTGAAACAAACCCTGTTTCTCTGGCAACATTCTACATTTATAAGAGTGGTATTTGAAATATGTCCCTAGTTTTGTCCCATTGTCCCCACATTTGGCCAGCCTTGGGACAGATTTCTTGCAGTAAAGGGTTGGTAGGTATGGTTCTGAGGCATGACTCCACTACATATATATATATATATATATAAATATATATATATATATATATATATATATATATATATATATGTTTGTTTTTCTATATATGTATAGTTTCTTTATATATATATATATATATATATATATATATATGTGGGTCTACTTCTATTCGCTGACAGCCCATTTCACTGAAACCCATTTGGTCGACAGCTCATTTCATTGACAAACATTCTAGGTGGGAGGCTGCGCCCCCCACACCACCCCAATGTGGGGGGCTGTGCCCCCCATACCCCCCCAACTATATATAACAACTCCACAGTCGCACAACAGTGGGGAGGGGGGCAAAACCCAGGTTTTTGCCTTGAATACTTTTGTCAATGAAATGAGCTGTCAACCAAATGGGTTTCAGTGAAATGGGCTGTCAGCGAATAGAAGTAGACCCATATATATATATATATATATATATATATATATATATATATATATATATATATATATATATATATGTATATATATATATATATATATATATTTATATATCTATGTATATGTGTATATTTTATATGCATAGCACTATTTTTATTACGTATATATTTGTCTATATATATATATATATATATATATATATATATATATATATATATGCATCTCCATACATATATACATGTGTATATGTAAAAATACAAGGCCTGACTGATTCTAGGGAATCTTTTCCCTACTGTTGAGTGAGCATATGTTGGAAAAAGCATCAGCAATTTCTATACCTTAGATGGTGTACTGGTACATTACTCTGGTTATGGTGTTCAGGGCCCTGTGTTCAAGACCTGGCAGGGCTGGTAATTTTGTTGCTCTTACTCTTGCTTACAGCCGCTTACTCGTGCTTACACCCACACTACTGCAGAGGGAAGAACAGTATGAAAGATAGCTACAGATGTGCAGGATGGGTGTGCAGAAGGTGAATAGCTCTCCATTCTGGTTTACTATCATTAGTGCGAACGGCAAAACATGTGCCGTTCAAATGAATGAAAAGTTCATTTGAAATGGAGCATTTCATTACACAATGTTACCCCAAATGATTGACACATTTGAGTCGACATTGCCGCCAAAAATATGACATGCTAGCTGTATAAGAGCTGATGTAAATCAAACTCCTATACAACAAATCATGTTTTTGCAGGAGGGCTGTGCCCCCATACCCCCTGCTACTTATTTATTCCAGCTCTGAGATTGTACTACAGTGGGGATATGGATTTATTTCCAATCCCTACTGTACTGCAATCTCATACATACAGTTGAACACACTTATGTGAATGCACTACTGCATTTGCATAAGTGTGTTTGACTATCCACACCACTATTCCTTTTCCAAACAACATTCTGATTTTCAGCAACATAACTGCCGACAGCATGTCATTCGCGAAAATGATAGTAAACCGTCCATTTCTTTTACAGCAACAGCTCTGCATTTGTATAGAATTTGGAGGTGAATTTGGACACTCAAACCCCAGATAGAGGGTTGAGGACAACAGAAATGGGTTGTTAAACTTGCTAAGCATAGGTGAGCATTGCTAACCATTGCTCACAGTTCATTCTTAGAATATACCACACTAATAACTTCATTTAGTAAGTGTATATGATTTCCATTACATGTCATGGCTGTATGTGCTTTCATTACAGTAGCAAGGGGTGTAACTATACTGTATGGGACAAGTGCATACATGGGTGTTTTCACATGTTATATGCACTCACACATCCATTTTACACCAGCTGCAATACCCTGGATGAGAAAAATAACTTACCACTTATTTTAATATTTTAATATGAACATACAACTTTTAACACTGCTTTCCCATGTAAATTTTAATTGTCTGTTATATTACTTGAACCACGTATACCTGCATGCAAAGCTGGGACTCTGATCACTACTCTATCTTGATTTGGAAATTTGAGGTGTATATTTTTATTTATCACCTATTGGAAATTAATATTATATTACTATATTAAATGTATTTATTTATTGCATTTGTTTACCGGGAAAGTCCACTGGGCCTTGGAGAGCCCATTTTCAGTTGAAGCCAGGGGAGAAAAGCTCCACATACAAATTAATACAGAACATATAGTTTCAGTTACATAAATGTTTAGAAGCCTGTCTAGAATAATAATAGGAAGATTTTAAGATAACACAGTATAGTGAGCGTACATATCAACGTTAGCAGGATAACAACAATAAGTAGCAAAGAAATGATTGATGAGGAGAATAGCAGTGCAAAAGACAGGAAGAAATAGGTACAGAAGCGGTAGTAAGGTAGGTATAGATAGAGACGTTGGGTATAAAGGGTTTGGAAGGTAATAGGGGTAGTTTATATTACGTGTATATTTGTCCATAAATATGCATCTCCATACATATATACATGTGTATATGTATAAATATAAGGCCTGACTGATTCCACAATGCAGAATGGGTCTGAGAGCCCATGCCTGTGTTCATGTTGGATGCTGTCAGGCCTATGGAGACTTCTATGTGTTGCCTATGAGAGGGCATTACAGACCTGCTTCTTTATCATGAGGGGAGATGGACAGGTGTTGTCCATGCACATGTGTACTTATGGGGGGACAGGGGGGTGATGTTTATACATCACCTGTCTGCATCCGGTTGCCTATATCCATGGCATATGTGTATGTGGTGTTATTGACCATCACTACAGAGCAGATGTGTGTTGCCTCTGGAATTGCAGGCACACATCTGGAAGATCTAGTGATTGGCCTTGGTGGATGTCTCCAGTTTTCACTCAAAGACAGCCTTAGGGTACATCACCTGTTACCTTATCTGCTTGTGTAGAACAAGGTGACATGGCTTCCAATGAGGCACCTGTTCCTTCTTGGCCTGTTCTGTGATTATTTCCACCTATGATGGTAGTTGTGTATTGCTGCTATCCACCACAGGCATTCAGCATACCACGAGGGGGATGATGTCCTGTTGAGTATTGCTGAGGCCATAAAGTGATGTAGGTGCCCAAATAGTATTGTGGTGTTGGCCTGGACACTGCTGCTAGTTCCAACATATGGGATGCCCTAGATGTGGGTCTTACCCATTTTTCTTGCCTGTGTGGGGTACATTTTGGAGGAGTGGGGGCTACATCTTCACAGACATTAGGTAGAAATACCTCACAGGACAGGACATCTGGAGACAGGCCAACAATATGGGGGACAAAGCTCCAGAATTGGGTACAGATTGTATGTCATTAGTGCTGTTATACACATGGAGGGCTGCTAGATTGACATGGTTTGTCTGGACATGCATTTACTGAGTGACTTGACAACTAACAGTAATATGCCTCTGACATACCTCTCAACTGGCATATTGTCCACAGAGTGGACAGATGTTTGTCTGTTATGCTTAGTCTGTTCCTTGAACAACATCTGTTTTTTTGGGGTTGGTAGGATAATGTGAGGATTGTAGTCAGTAACTGTTGACATCCATTGGTGTTCCAGACATCATATCCTTCAGGGATGTTATGTTACAACAACACGTGTAACACCAGCTACTGTTTCAGTTTCTAACACCATTATGTGTGATATGTCCCTCATTCCAGCCCTCTGTCCCACAAGTACATCATGCGTTGTCCAGATGTCCTGCACTATGAGGTGCTGAGATATGGTATATCATTAATTACCAACTCCACTCCAGTTATCATGCCAATGACCTGGCAGACTCCTGGCCATGATATACAGTGGTGACCTGGATTATGGTTCCACACCCTAGTAATTCTGTGGGGATCTGTACATATGACAGTTATGTCTGTCTGGCTATTGTGAACAGACTGCCAAGATTGTGTAGCAGTGTTGTGTGTAGATGTTTGTTGGGCTGGGTAGGGAGAGTAGAAGACGTGAGTGCCTTACATCCTTTACCTAACTGACTCTGCATGCTGCTACAGCTGCTGGCAGTCTATCATGTCTGTAAGCTTGTAGGGGCTGACTGTGAAATGTCCTGTAACACCTCAGGATTCCCAGTACACTGTGAATTGGGACAGTATATGTTGTAGTGTGTGACTGGCAATCAGGATATGTTTGTTCAGATGGTCATTCTACTCTGGAGTTCATTTTGGGTACTGGTATGTTGCTGTGAATGTGGTGCAAATGTTTTTGGGTGGACATTTTTGCACCACTCTTTGCTTTTCACTACAGTTCCATCCCTGTAGTGCATGCTGTATTTGAATATACATGGGTAATTGCCCAGAGGTGATGTGAGGGAGTGTCATGTTGGTTTTATTGCACTTCATAAGATGCTGGGTGGCATGTTTGGCAGCTGTCAGGGGATTTCCATTCTGTTACATCACTGCAGTCATACCTCTACACTGTCCAGAAGCCTAGACCCTGTCCAGATGTGTGGCTTATATGTTTGGTCTGTTCCCCAGACAGTTGTTGTCCTTGGCTAATTGGTAGGATACTCTGCGGAATGCAGTCAGTAAACGCTAACATCCACTGGTGTTACTGACTTCATATCCCTCAGAAAATATATGTTACAATAAAGCTGGTAACACCAGCAACTGTCTACATTTATAACAGCAATATGTCCAATATACCCCTGTGTTTGTGCCTCTGTCCCCCAATTATGTCAGACTTTGTCCAGATGTCATGCACTAAGAGGTTCAGAGGTATGTAGTATAATTATTTATTGAATTAATTCCTGCTACCATCCCAGTCATGTCATAGACCCCCAGACATATAACAAGGAAGTGGCTATAGATATGAGTCTTGTGCCTATACATTCTGTGGTAAATTGTACATTTGAGAAGTCTGTGTAGTTCTGCCCATTGTTAAAAGACTTTCAGGACTGTGTAGCAGTGCAGTGTGTACATGTTATTTGGCCTGCGTAGCAAGGGGCTACATGTGAGTGTCATGGGCCCTTTCTATCTGACTGTGCATGCTGCTCCAGTTTCTTTTTCCCTATTGCCTATATATGTTTGTACATGCAGACCGTGAAATGTCCCATAATACCTCACAATTCCCACTACACTGTGACTTGGAGCAGTATATGTAGGGGTAATGTATGAGTGGCAAATGGGATGTTGTTGCTCATTCAGTTTGCTTACTGGTATGTCGCTGTGACTTTGGAGCAATTTTATGGGGATATGCACTTTCACGCCAGTGTCTGTTTTCCACTTGTGTTACATCCCTGTAGTGCCTGTTATATTTGCTAATACATGTGTACAGCCCCAGAACTGGACTTGGGTAGTGTTATGTCAGTCTGATTGTAGTTTGGACATTGCTCGGTAGCTCAGTGTAGTTTCCCTACTGTTGTGTTATGTCCACATTTGTAGGATGTCCAGTTGTCTGGCCAATATCTTGTCTGATCCCCATAACTGTTGTGTATTCCTGACACATCAGTGGGTTGATGTGGGGATTAAGGTCACTAACTAATGAGAAGCAATTGAGTCCTGGAATTGTAATATTTCAGTCAATATATGTTAGGAAATACAGGGTTACTAATCAACTTTCTCAGCTTATCTACTGATGTATTTTGGATATGTCCCTATTTTCATGCCTTTGTCCCCCCAACTTTTTCAGGCTTGGTCTGGGTTCATTGCACTAAGGGGTTCTGAGCATACCTCTTCACTGCCAGGATTTTCACAGCATGTCCAGATGTTTGGCCCATATTTTTGTTCTGTTCCACTATTTTTTTGTATTTGTCTGGTAAATCACGGTGATGGTCCAAGTATTGATGTCAGTAAATAATGACATAACATTTCAGTTTCCATCCTCATATCCTTCAGTAATTGTCTGCTGAAATGCACCCTGTTGCTGTAGCAAATGTCTTAATTTGCAACAGTAATATTTGAAGTATGTCCCTATATGTGCCCCCCCCCCTTTTACAGCCTTTGTACAGCTTTCTTGCACTAACAGGTTTAGATGGATGGTTCAGAGGTATAACTGCACTGCATGTTATATACATACATATATACATATGGGTCTAGGACACATGCTCGACTAGCATATGTCCGAATCACAAAACATTGAACACACATACACAAAAGCGCTTAACATCGAAAATCTCTTCCGTGTCTGTGTAGTTAAAAAAAAAATCTACGTTTCTGCAGGGGGACTTTGTCCCCTGCACCCCCCCCCACACCCACCTACTTTATTATTCTCACTCCGAGATCACACTACAGTGGGGAAAAGGGAATTTTCCCTTATCCGCACTGTAGTCCGATCTACGAAACAGGCATACATACACAGAAGCACTTGATGTTAAGCGCTTTCGTGTATGTGTGTTCAATGTTTTGTGATTCGGACATATGCTAGTCGAGCATGTGTCCAGATCCCATATGTCTATATACTACACATGAATGGTTCAACAAAGGTTTCTCCCTAATGTCGTATGCCTCTATTGCATGATATGTTTAAAAAAGCAGCATTAATTACTATCACTTAGAGGGTGTAGTGGTGCATTCCTCTGACGATAGTGTTCATGATCATGGGTTTGACACTGCTATTTTTTTTTTCATTAATGTTAAATGACCAGAATGCAGGATATGCTTGTTAAAGCATTACACCTTTCACAGCTCATATGGTATAGTGATGTTTTGCTGTGATTGTAGAGGACAGCATCCCGTGTTCGAGACTTTCAGCTCTGACTATTTTGTTGCTGGGCAGAACAAGTTCTGATGGATACAGAGTAATTAAGGCATGTCTAAGCATATTATACTTATAATTCTATATTATGAAATAATAATTATATACACATTATAATTTTACATTTACCTTCCATGACACCCCCCTATGTACTTTCATTAAATTGTATTCTTGTGTGACTATACTGTATGGGGCACTTGTGTTTATATGGGGGTTTCGCATCTTTTTTACACTGCCATCTCACTTTTGGAACTGCTACACTATCCTGGTTGACAAAAAATGGTTGCTACATAATTTAAGTTTACTAAAATAATTTTAACACTACTTTCACATAGGAAAATAACTTATCTGCCTTGGGAGTCAAACCATGAATGCTTACATGTAAAGCCATGACTCTAATCGCTACACAACCTCAGCATGGAAACGTTATCTGTCTATTTTCATTTAGCTCCTATGAGATGTTTAAGTTATGCACTCCAAAGATATTCATCTGGAGCATTTCTCCCTGGGCCTCTGCTGAAAACAGGCTCTGTGGAACCTAGTCGGACTTTCCCGGTCAACAAATGTTAAATAAAAAAAATAAATGCTAAGCAGACAGCCATAATGTGCACACCCACTTAGCTACACTTAAACATTCCTTAGGCTAGTGAAGAAAAGTTATATATTATTATATTATTAGGTTATATGGGTGTGTATTGGGGTGTTCTGACAACTACTTTGGACTGCAATCATGGAATACTGGCATTGATTTGGCTTTCAGGCTTCTATCCTTCAGGGACTCCTGATAATACATATCCTGTTATCTATCAACTTTCTAAGACTGTGAGGGCAATTTTTCAGGCATGTCCCTAATGTAGTATTAATTCCCCCCATCATTTGTGCCTTTGTTAACATGCACTGCTGTAAGGGGATATTGGTATACATTTGCTTTTAGACTTCTACCCTTACGTAATTCATGATAATGCTTGACCTGTTCTCTATCAACTTTCTTACGTTTGTGGGGCTGTATTTGTGCTTTTTTTACTTTTGGGGAATTTATCCTCTGTTACCTGTACATTTGCACATATTTTCTGCTTTAGCAGGTTGCAAAAGTGTCATACAGCACTTTAGCAATGCAGGGGTTGTGTCATAGAACCTGTCACACACCCTCTGCATTGCTTTCTTTTTGCTGTTTTTATTTCAGTGTCTGTGGACACTGTGGCATAATATTAGAGCAAAGCTCTAATATTATGTCAGTTTGAGTTAGAAAGTGCCATACATCACTTTCTGAGTGCAGGGGTTTACAGTTTGTGTCTGTTTAGTTTAAATAGCAGCGTGCCTTCATGCATACGCAAGGCATACTGCTGTTCTAAACAGACATGAACCACTCTGTGCAAGAATAGTCTTATTCTTGCAAAGAGCTTCATGAATCCTGCTGCTTGTTTTCTGAATTCAATACACTCTTAATAGAGCAATAATTGTTACATCCTGGTTTTCTGAATGTAATTAATTTCAACTTCCAGTATAATTCTTTTTCTCCAAAACACTATTGACACCCCCTTCTAGCTCATCCATCTCCACACAGTTCATAGGTTCATAGGTGTTTACTAGGCTAATGACCACAAGGGCCTTCTTAAGCCTAGCCATGCATCCCAAATATCTGACCAGTTCTGATACCCTTGATAAGTGTAAACATGGGCCTGGGAGATGAACCATTTACAGGTTACCTATGTCCGCTAGAGACATAGGTGCCATACCAGGGATGAATTTCCAGTTTCCAATCATATTGTTAAAGTTGCACTTGAATTGGGTTAGGGAGGAACTCTGCTTAACATGGATGGGGAGCCTGTTCCATAGATGGGGTAGTCTCTGGGATACATATCTATCTCTCCAGTAGGTCCTATTTATATCACTGGTGAGGTTTATGTCTTTAGAATGGGTAACTCTGGTGCTGTTTGTTTTGTGGATATGCAGGAGGGTCATCAGAGTGGGGTCTGACATGCCCTGTATGCCAGGCATAGATCTCTCCTCAAAGACCTGTAGGAGACAGAATACAGGAAACAGGCCTTGATGCAGTCTGTATAGGACATATTATTTTTGCCCTGTATTCTTTTAGTGAGGAACCTCTGTGAACATTCCAGTTGTTCGATATGCCTGATTAGGTACATACCAAAGGAGGCATTGTACTTAATGATAGGTCTGATGAATGCCGAATACAGTGGAACAATGATTTCCTCAGACTTAGATGTAATACCGTTGTTTATAAGTTGCACACCATAGAATGATTTCCTCACCACTGTGGACACATGATGATCAAAGGCTAGATTACTATCTATGTGAGTCTCTAAGTTCTTGACTACTGGGTCAATTCTAAGGGGTGTGTTGTCAATACGATAATTACCAGGATGGATGACTTCTGAAAGAATACTATTGTGCACTTCTTGGAATTTAGTTTTAGTCCATGGCTCTGACACCAGTTGTTTGTCTGTGTCAGCCCCGCTTTGAGAACATTTGTGTCAGTGTGAGATTCAATGACAGCTCCTAATTTGCAATCATCTGCAAATTTAGTAAGCCAGAGACCACTGACATTGACCTTGACTTCTGAGAAGTAAATGCCAAAAAGGAGTGGTCCAAGGACTGATCCCTGAGGAACTCCACTTGTGACTGGCCTCTTTGTAGAGGTGGACTCCACAATTTTAACTTCCTGGGATCTATCTGTTTGCTAGTTGGGTATCCACCGGGTGATATATGGGTCTGTACCTAACCTCTTGAGTTTGTCAACAATGCCCGAGTGGGGTATTGTGTCAAATGCATTGGCCAGGTCAAGGTATGCAGTGTGAATAATTTTGCCCTCATTCATTGCTTTGTTGACCTTCTCAAAGAAGTCTATCAGGTTAAGTAGACATGATTTACTCTTGAAACCAAACTTGGTTGGGTCCAGTGTCTGTAGGTTTACTATATCTCTATTGATCATCTCCATGATAATTCTTTCCATGGCTTTACATATAAGACTAGTGAGACTTATGGGACTGTAGTTTCCAGGGTCTGTAGATGACCCACCTTTGCACAGAGGGGTAACTGTTGCCTTTCTCCGTTCATGAGGCACAAAGCCTGCTTGGAGGCTACAGTTAAATAGTAATTCCAGAGGCCCTGATAGGTCATGTTTCATGCTATTTAGAAGCCATTCTTGGATATTGTCTGGGCCCATTGATGCAGTGTTCTTGGTCTTAGAGAGAGCATTAAGGACCTGTTCCCTAGTGATAGTAAAGGGAGTTATATCTGATGATATTTCCTGAGGGAAGGTTGAGGGAGAGAGGAGTAAAGTTGGAGCTGAATTTATCAGCCAGGAGGTTTGCTATATCTTCTGGCTCAATATAGGTGGCTCCATTTACTATGAGTTCTGCACACAATTGTGTATTTCCTTTGAGATTTTGGACATAGCTAAACTATGCTTTATGGTTGCCTTGGCATGTGAGTCCAAACTTATCTCAAATTTGGTTTTGGTAGACTTTATTTGTTCTCTAAGTTGTTTGTTTAGTTTGATGAGTGCTTTTATCCTGCTGGATGCTGCACCTCCTAATTTTTGCCATGATTTTCTTCACCTTGTTACTATAACTGATTGATTTTGTGATTCCACCAGGGTGACTTGTTTTTTGAGTTAGTTTTGTACTTCTTTCTGGTGGGTACAGCTGCCTGTATACAGCTATTAACATGCTTGTACAGGATTTCTCTGAACAGTTCTGCATAGACAGAAGTGTTCATAGGGTTTATGTGGGCTTGAAATGTTGCCAGGTTCTCATTTAATAGCAGGAGGTTAGCCTTAGAATAGTTCCTGAATATTCCAGGTTTAACTGAGGGTCCAGGTTTTATTTTTACTTCAAAGGAGACCATTTTGTGGTCTGACCTTAGCAGTGAAGGCATTACAGTAGGGTGTGTGTAGCAGTCTCCCATATTAGTGAGAACCAGATCCAGTATATTTGCACCTCTGGTTAGTGTATTGACTATCTGGTCCAGGGAGTTTGTGTTTACAAAATCCAGGAATCTCTGTGCCTGTGTATTTGGTGTCATATATAGTGTTGCTGCCTTTTTCAAATGGCCAAAGTGGGACATTTTCTGTACAAACATCAGATTTTACAGGCCGACACATACCCATGGTCAGTACAAAGGATAGAACTTAACTTTTTTGCCTAAATAAAAGCTTATTCTTGTAGCATTTTAGTTGCTTATTCTGTTTCTTATAACATTTAGGTATTTTAGATACAGAATGACTGTTTTATGCAACTATTACATAAAATATAGGAAATAATTTTGTCCTAAAATCTCAGGACATTTGCCATTTTTTTAATTTTTTGTCAGGACACAACTGCCCAAAGAGGGACTGTCCCTCGCAAAGTTGGACAGGTGGTAACCCTAGTCATATAGGATTCCCCGTTCATAGTGGGGTAATTAAAGGTATTGGGTTGGATGGTTAGTGTTTCTAATAAGTTTAAATACATGGTATAAGTCTCCTGGGTCATAGTTGGGGACCTGTATCTGGCAAGAAAGTGGTATTGAATTTTACCTGCAATGATTTGAACATGGAGCTACTCAAATGCATTTTTCTGTTTGAAGTATATTTATTTTTGATGTAATAAGGGACATCTCCACCTTTATTCCCTGTCTGTGAAGTAGCTGGCCTAAATGTGTGGAAGGCATTATAACCTTGCACTGTTGGTGTGCTCTCAGCAGCTTTAAACCTTGTCATAGTGACTGCACAGATATCAGCATTGTCTAGCGTAAAGAGAGCGTCTAGGGAATGGAGTTTTTTGTTTAGACTTCTAGCATTGCGCATTAATACCTTTCGATTTTCTTGGTTTTGATTTGCTATGTCGGAAATACTTTCAATTTGGCATTGCCTAAAAAAGACCCTATGGGGGAAGACAATGTTTTAGCTAATATTTGAAAGCCTAGAGGGGAGAAGTGCAGACCATCCCTGGCAAAGCAGCATGGTCTGTTGACCATATCCTTCCATGCTGACAAATATTGCACCCCCTTAGAATGACACCAGAAAGTAAGCCAATTATTAAAGTCAGTCATCTTTTGTTCATATTGTGGCATCATCCTTGAAGAAGGTAAAATGCTGCTCAAGGTTAGGCTCATACCAGCCTGAGACACATATTCCAATTCCAGATTCCATAATGTCGTTCTTCGTATAGTCTAGGGAGGTACATCTCAGGTCATTTACTCCCACATGGACTATGACTGAGTCAAATTGGTAATTGTGGTCCAATGACTTGAATGCATGTGTAATGTGGTAGATCCTAGCCCCTGATAAGCAACTGACCTTAACTTTCTCCTTACTCAGTCTGGTGAGAGGGACATCAGTGTGCCTTACAATGAAGTCTCCAATGATTAGAATGCTGGATTGTGTGGTGACTTGCCTTATGGGCTTAGAGCTAGAGGCTCCATGAGATGTAGCTGTATGTATTAATGTAGGTGTTGTTTTGAAAGAGTGCATTTGGGGCTGCTGAGGGTATTTGCTATGTGTACTTTATCTAGGAGGTCTTTGTGGTTTAGGAAGGTTATGTGCAAGTGCCTCAGCATATGTGGGTCTATACATCTGCTTTGCATTGTGCGTGATGGGTGCAGTGTGTGTACTACTGACAACCTTATTGACATTGACTACTTTTATGTGAGCGCTTTGCCTCCAGTGACTTTGTGTAAATACATCTCTCATATACTATATCAGTTTGTTTGAGAATTAACTGTCAGTAAACATGAGGCAATTTCCAAATTGCCTCAGGAAGCCCATATTCACTAAGCCAGTAAAAAAGACAGTAGGAAAGTTCATATCCATGGTAGCTGACCCCTTTTTATTGATTAGACATTTGGAGAATATCACTCACTGTCAGGAGTATCTGTGGCGACCCCTAACCAGGAAAAGCCGAAATGACCAGCAACAACAGTCACTGTCAGGAGTATCTGGTTTGCAACTATGTGGACAGTGTTTTCTCACTGAAAACTAGCTGTCCTTTGTGCAACTAGGTACTGGAGAAATTTCAATTGTGCTTTTACAGGAAAAATGTCACTCGAGGTGTCTGAGTCTATACAAAGCACTGCCAAACACTTGAGAGGAAACTAATACATAAACCTTGAAAATTTAAAGGAAAACTCCACCCTAGAACTAAAAAAATATGTTTTTTTAGTCTATCTTTGTTTCCAGACCTATTTTAACACCTCAAAATCACTCTAAGTGCTTTATTTGTATTTTTAGCATGTTTACCACAACATGGCTACAGATGGGGCTTGATATAGCAATGTGATCTTCCTCTGCTTCAACCTTTTCTCTTTCCCATAAAGCATTTTAAGTTTTCTTTCTATGACTCATGCCAGACATAAGGAAGTCACTGTGAATTCCCATGTCATTGACATATAATGGGAAATGTGTGACTCACTGTCAGTTTGTATTCCTTCTGCAAGAGGGCTGCTTCTTTTCTTTTGCTAATCACCCTCATTTATGTTTTACTCAGAGCTTCTTTTACACTATACTTTGAAGTTATCTAGCTGTAGT
This sequence comes from Protopterus annectens, assembly GCF_019279795.1. Lineage (NCBI taxonomy): Eukaryota > Metazoa > Chordata > Ceratodontiformes > Protopteridae > Protopterus > Protopterus annectens. The sequence goes on along the minus strand of NC_056743.1, from coordinate 1,870,298,559 downwards.
CACAGACGTAGCTAAATTAGAGGCCTTTGTTCTAGGTGTTCTTTTGTAGTCCAACATGAATTGACAGTCCCCTCCCCCAACACTACTGCAAAGATATTAAAACTGTCACTGCAACAGTCAGCTCAGAATTGAAAGGAAGGGGCGTCCGGTCTAAATTTCTTCCCCTCTGCCTGCAGTAAGAGTTATGTATTTATTTAATCATTTTGCCAGCAGTAGAAAGAAATATTTATATAAACACTTTCAATTTAATTTTTGCAAGCAAGTTTCAGAAAATTGTTGATTATTTAAATGTGTTTTATTACTAGTAACTTTTGATTAAACCCTATTTCTAAATACAAGCCATTATTCTGTTAACTTATTTCTGTGTGCCCATTTCTTTTTGAGGTACAGTTGTCTTGTGACATGCTGTTTTGGTAATTTCCTGGCATTGTACTTATCTCCACATTTTTTAAATTACAGCAAAACAGTAATGTGCAAACCTGACTTCATGATACTGGCTCAGTAAAAGAATGTACTGAAATCTCACTCTATTGTACAGTCCATGTAGTGAAACATGTTTTGGGGGGAACTGGGTGGTCCCTTACTGAATATTTTAGGGAATAAAGTATCACTTGCATTATGCATACTCCACACTGCTTTGCAGGAGTGGCCTTAGGTCAACTGGTGCCCTAGGCAGAGGGCACAATGGCTCCCCCCACCACACCACCCAGTGCCCCCATCCTGGTCTACCCTACACCAAATAAGTAATGGTAAAGTGCCCCCACTAAAGCGGTGCCCTAGGCGGCCGCTTAGTTGGCCTATGCCTAAGGCCGGCTATGCTGCTTTGTATAGAATAGTCAGAGTCTCAGATGTGCAGCTATTCAGGATGTGCAACCTAGTAGCTTTGGCAGGGAAAATGTTTTCTAAAGAAGAAAGGGGTTAGCTTGTTATTTCTGTTTTAAAAATTTTAGCAAAATGTAGAATCAGTGCATGACTGTTTTTGTTTGACTGACTTGTTTGTAAGGTATGCGAAGTAATAGTGGGAGGATCCCACAGGAAATTAGAATAGTAAATGTATGTGCACATAGAGTAAAGGAAAAATTAACACAAGGAAGCACCTTGTGTCAAGGGTGGTACCCTCATGATTGAAAGGTAAGAGGTATGACAGATGTTTTATTATGTCAGTGTATGAATGCATGAGAGAAAGCAAAAGAGAAAAAAATAAGTTAAAAGTTATAGATAAAGTTAAAACAAGTTCATGAGCCCACCGCATGATTGGGACCTAGACTGTAAACTGTGAAAACAAATTCATGAGCCAACACCATGATTGGGACATACCCTATACAACAAGTTCATGTGTCCGCAGCATTATTGGGATGTACCAAATCAAATACAGCAAGTGCTCTTACACTGGCAAGCTTTAAGACTTTGAGTCTTTATTAAGTGCTCCAAATCACTGTACATAGTTTCAGGAAAAATGTAGAAAGATTACTGAGGATAAGCAGTTAACTTTACAAATCAGGCAGCTGGAAAACCCAAGCGGTTGAGGCAGAAGCAGAGGGAGGGGTAGAGAAAGTCCTAGAGAATTTAGCAGAAGTGTTAGCCTCGGGGAACAAGGTGCAGCTTGGTTGCCAACCACGAGCTGGCAGTGACCCTCTGGCTTTATCTAACACATCTTGCTTCAGTTGTAGACCAACCACAAGCTGGCAGTGACCCTCTGGCTTCATCTAACACATCTTGCTTCAGTTGTGGACCAACCACAAGCTGGCAGTGACCCTTCGGCTTCATCTAACACATCTTGCTTCAGTTGTGGACCAGCCATGAGCTGGCAGTGACTCTCTGGCTTCATCTAACACATCTTGCTTCAGTTGTGGACCAACCAAATGCTGGCAGTGACCCTCTGGCTTCATCTAACACATCTTGCTTCAGTTGTGGACCAACCACGAGCTGGCAGTGACCATCGGGCTTCATCTAACACATTTTGCTTCAGTTGTGGACCAACCACGAGCTGGCAGTGACCATCAGGCTTCATCTAACACATCTTTCTTCAGTTGTGGACCAACCATGAGCTGGCAGTGACCCTCCGGCTTCATCGAATACGTCTTGCTTCAGTTGTGGACCAACCACGAGCTAGTAGTGACCCTCGGGCTTCATCTAACACATCTTTCTTCAGTTGTGGACCAACCACGCACTGGCGGTGACCCTCTGGCTTCATCTAACACATCTTGCTTCAGTTGTGGACCAACCACGAGCTGGCAGTGATCCTCGGGCTTCATCTAACACATCTTGCTTAAGTTGTGTACCAACCACGAGCTGGCAGTGACCCATGAGCTTCATCTAACACGTCTTGCTTCAGTTGTGGACCAACCATGAGCTGGCAGTGACCCTCCGGCTTCATCTAACACATCTTGCTTCAGTTGTGGACCAACCACGCGCTGGCAGTGACCTTCCGGCTTCATCTAACACATCTTGCTTCAGTTGTGGACCAACCACGAGCTGGCAGTGATCCTCAGACTTCATCTAACACATCTTGCTTCAGTTGTGGACCAACCACGAGCTGGCAGTGACCCTCGGGCTTCATCTAACACATTTTGCTTCAGTTGTGGACCAACCATGAGCTGGCAGTGACCCTCTGGCTTTATTTAACATGTCTTGCTTCAGTTGTGGACCAACCACGAGCTGGCAGTGACCCTCCAGCTTCATCTAACAAATCTTGCTTCAGTTGTGGAGAAGCAGCACATTGGAGAGGGGAATCCCCACACAGGCAAATGCAGAGAGTCCAAGATACTTGGACTGAATGACAACCAAATTTAAATAATGCAGTTTTTCCAAGACCACCGCCTCAGATTGGAGGGAGTCGAGAAGCTCCATACCGACTAGGTCAAGCAAATAACACGGAAGCAAATTTTAACCCTCTACTGCCAATAAATCAAAATGGACCCTATGTTAAGATCAAAATAAATTAAAAGAAAAGCACCTTTTCTGGCGAACACTGGAACCACTAGGCCAATGTTAAAAATTACTTCAGATAGTCAGATACAAGTATCAGAGCATAAAGTAAAGGCAACCGGAGTCACAAATACTATGGTTACATTTCCAGTTTTGGAACCCATCCTCATTTCTTTTGGTCTGATAGAAGAAAAACATTCTTTTCTTTTGAGTACAACTGCACCAGTAAATCTGCTAGGAAGAGATTTGTTATGCAAGCTGGGTTCTACTATTTACTGTTACCCAGAAGTGCTGTTTGAAAATGTTCTGACAGAATCAGATGGGTAAGTTTTGGCAGTTTTAACAGAAGGTAAGGAACATCCTGTTGGAAGCTTACACAGATGGAGAGTTACTACAGCAGGTACCTGCCAACTTGTAGCAAAGCATGCAAATGAAGTAGTTATACTGAAATCAGCAGAACCAGTAAAAATAAAATTAGACCCATCAAAACCTCTTCATAGAGTGCCATAATAGCCACTAAAGCCTAAAGCAGAGCAGGGAATCAAACCTGTAATTCAGTCTCTGATACAGTAAGGAATAATAATATCAGCTAAAAGCCCTTATAACACTCCTATTTTTTTCCAGTTAAAAAGACAGTAAAGGATGCTTATAAATATGTACAATACTTAACACCTGTAAATAAATGAGTATTGCCTACTTTTCCTGTTGATCCAAATCCACCACCAATATTGCATTGCATACCACCTACAGCTAGTTAGTATTCTTGCATACATTTATGTTCTGCATTCTTTTCTATACCTGTTCAACCTGACAGTCAATTTCTGTTTGCTTTTACTTATCAGGGACAGCAATATACCTCTATACAGTTGCCACAAGGATATACTGAATATCCTTCATTATTTTCTCAAAGTCAAAAAACAGATTTGGAGAATGTGACATTTCCCGGTGGGATTGTGTTAGTACAATGCATAGATGGTTTACTAATAGCATCAAATTTCTTTCAGCAGGATACCTTGCATTATCAGAGTATCCTTGCTGAAAAGGGACACAAAGTGTGTAGAGAAAAACTACAATTGTGGTCACCTCAGGTACATTATCCTGGTCATTTAATATCACAGGGTAGCAGGCTAGTGTTACCATCTCGTATTCGTACAATATCTAAGGCCCCACATCTGACTACTCAGCGACAGCTTAGGTCTTTCCTATAATGACAGGATACTGCAGACAGTGAATTCCTAACTACACAGAAATTTCAAAGCCTTTGACAAATCTTTTAAAGCAGCATATACCACAGACTCTCCTTTGCAATAGTGAAGAGGAAAATTCATTTAATAATTTTAAACAAGCTTTAGCTACAGCCCCATCTTTATGGTTACCAGACTATGATAAGACTTTTATTTTATCCTGTCATGAAAGAAATGGATTTGCTCAATGAGTAATTGCACAAAAACATACAAAAACATGGGGACAGCTATCGTCCATCAGCTTATTACTGCATGGAACTTGATTCTGTTGCAAAAGGTTTTCCACCCAGTTTAAGGGCAGTTGCTGCTGCTGCCATTCTAGTTAATCTTGCACAATTGATGTTGTTGGGGTATGATCTCACAGTAGCTGTCCCTCATTCTGTATCATCACTTTTGCTTAAAATGAAAACTCAACCACTATCGACTGCACATCTAAAACGATTTGAACCTACACTTCTTTCTGATCCATCTATTTCTATGAGCCACTGTCCTGTTCTAAATGCTACATCTCTGTTGCCTACTGCTGATGATGGTGAAGCACATGATTATGTATGTGTAACTATTTGCTTTCTCCTAGGAAGGACTTCAAGGATACTCCTGTACCCAGTGCTGATCTGAACTTGTTCATGGATGGCTCATATGGAAGAAATCAAAGAGACCAATTGACTGCGGAAATAGCCATCTGCACCGAAGAGACAATATTGTTGCAGCAAAGATTAGAAGGTGTCCACTCTGATTAAAGAGCTATGTTACTAGCTTTGCAAAACGTCTATGAGTTAGCCAAAGACAAGGTGGCCAATATGTGTACAGACAGCAATTATGCTTTTGGGATGGTATCTGATTTTTGGCAACTTTGGAAAGAGAGAGGGTTTTTGACCTCTTCAGGAAAACAAATTAAAAATTCAGGGAACATAAAATCATTGTTAAATGCACTTCTGCAATCTAAAAGGCTGCAGAAAAAAAGTTGCCAATTGATGAGAGTAGGGTAAAACACTTTAAATTCTTTAATAGTCAACAAACAAACAGTATAGGTAAGCACTTTCACAGTTGCCTGCTTCCTCAGATCTTTATACAAAGACAATTAATCAAGATGCATTTATACATTACTACAGCCAATGATACCAATTTAGTTAATGAGGTATATTAACAGGGAAATGTTCAAAGATGCTGGACCCAGCACATTTTGACTTGAAGAGAAGGCTATGTCTACTTAACTTGGTGGACTTCTTTAAGAAAGTCACCAAGGCAATGCATGCGGGGGGAACGGTGCACACTGTACCACCAACTTGGACTTGGCTAAGACATTTGATGATGCAATATCTCACTCTGGTACAGTTGATAAACTCAATGAATTGGCCATAAACCACTACATTTCTTGCTGGATTGCAAGCTGTTTCACATACAGGACTCAGGAAATCAAGACTGGTGATACCACATCCACTAAAAGACCATTCACAAGCTAGGTACCTCAGAGCTCCATTTTGAGATCATTCCTATTTGTCATATACTTCTGAGAGGTAAAGGCTGACCAAGTTCTCAGATGACTAGATAATTGGGAGATATGACAGATTCTCCCATGACACAAACATCTTACAAGAGTGTTTACCAAAAATAACTGGTTCTAAAGCCATGGACTAGAAATCATTACCAAGAAGTGCAATATAATGCATTTTGAGAAAACTCCCAACCAAGCTATGTAGTTCTTCAATAAGACATCCCTGACAGATGACCCAGTATCCAGGGATCTGGGAACATATGTAGATAATAATCTGGCCTTTGATCAACCTGTGGCCAAAGTAGTAAGACAATCATCCTATGTCACCCAACATATCAGTTAGGGCATGGCATCCAGGTCAAAGGAAGTCACAGTGCCGCCATTTTTTGGCCCTTATCAGACCCCATCATTGAGTATAATGCCCCCTTTGACATGTACCTGATCAGGCATATGAAACAGATGGAATTCCCCCAAAAGGGTTCCTTACCTGGAGAATAGAGGGTATAAACACATTGCCCTATCTGGATCACCTTAAAGCCATATCTGTATACTGGGTCTCCCACATATTACTGTGAGGTGATCTGTGTGAAGCAGACAAGACATCTTCGATGCAGCTCTGATGGATGTTTTTAACATGACATTAACAAACAGCATCAGAACCTCTAGATCCAAGGGTTTAATTTTTGCTTGTCACATGAATAAGACATATTGGTGAGATACATGTGTCTAACACAATCTTCATGCTCTTGAGCAGGATGCCCCTCCATGTGATGCAAAGTGTACCCCTATTCGTATTTACACATAACCTTGGGAGATAGATGGGCAATTTGAAATTCGTACCAGGTCTGTCCCCCATGTCTCATAGACAGAGGCAGAGTGTATCTTCCTAACTTACATGCCTCTCTAATAAATGCCCATGATACATATGGACCAAACCTCTCAACATCTTAGCTCAAGAAATCTGGGCAGAGCTGAAAATAAGGGGAAAGAAAGTAGTACAGCTGGAGGCATCTGAAGACTTGCCACATGATGATACTTTAGATCCTTCTGTAGGAGACCAGTATGAAAGTTTTGTCTAAGTTACACAGCAAAGGACAGAGCATGAAATAGTGACAACTCAGGAGTAAGCAATGTTGTGGAATGATTGGACAAAGAGGTCCCGTATGAAGAAGCAGCAGATGAAGCAGGGGGCATCTGAAGAGGATACGGCACAGAAAGATTTTATGGAACTTTCTGCAAAATAACCCCAGGAAGTGTACAGCAAAGCAGGTGCTCTCAGTCTAGATTAGAAGAAAATGACCTAAGGGAAGAGCTGCTTAATTTAATAGAGGTAGAAAGAGATATTACGACAAATTAAATAAATAGATTACAGAAAGTAAATAAGACCCAAAATAAGATGGTGCACAGGTGTGACAGTGATGCTGACACAAAGACCAACTCACAATCCCAAGACACACTGACACTGTCTGTTTCCTTCATAGATGATCCTACAGCCATTGCCCAAGGTGACAGTGTGGTCTCATCCACACCTACTCTAAAGAATGCACAGTATGGGAGCTCACTAAACCTGTCTAGAGCATGCTACTCTGTGACCAAAAGCACTGCCACCACTGCCCCTGGGACTGCAGTGGTGAACCACTATACTGCCTCAGACAAGTGTATATCTACGCTATGGCAGTCTGGCCAGAGTTTTCAGTGCCACCCAATGAAACAGCCAGCCCCAGATATGCAGTTGGCTCCTGATATCAATCAACAGATGTACAAAGCTACAATACTGGCACAGTCTGTAGCTATACATGCTGACTTGGACATGAATGGCATGGGACATGGCCACTGTGAAGATATAAGCTGGCAGCGCCATTGCTTCCTGGAGGCAATGGATTCCAGCAATGATGCCGTGATAAGTCACGTGAGAGCTATAGTAGCACACATGACCAACATGGCCATCATATCACTCAACCTTAGAGCAAGAGAGCTGGACAAAGCTATACATAAAAGTGGGGCAAAGGCCCAAAAATAGAGGCAATTTTTAAATATTGATCTTACAAAAAGTTGATAGAACAATAGGTTTGTAATTAGCATGAATTTTCTGAAGGGTATGAAGTCTGAAACTCAACTGTCTCATTATTTTTTTAATTCAAGCTTTAATAATTTGCTACCAATATGCCAGAACACCACAACTTCATGAAAAGTAGACCAAAAATGTGAGGAAAAATCTGGGCATTCTGCAGAAATCTGTACATTTGAGAGGTATGAATTGCTCATCCCCATGCGAATGATAGCAAGTGCCACTATCAGTGCCTTACTAACAAGTGTTGGTCATGACTAGGTATATGCTCATAAGTGGGGTGAATGCATAGGGAGGCTATCACAAATAATGCTTTCTTACACCTGTGGTAGTAGGGTTTGTCAAAGTTTTCTACCCTTTCTGGACTTGCAACTGTAATGTCATCACTTACTGTCACACAGTCTCTTCTGTATTCACACACTCAGAAATTCAGCATTGACTCTCTCATACACACGCTTACAGACTCTTTGCTGCATTCACACAGGCAGACATTCTGCTGTCACACACGCACTGAAAATTCTCACATGCATCGCTAACTATCTAGCTACATATACCAAGTCTGTTCTACATGCATACACACAGACATTCTGCTTTCGTGCATTCATTCAATAACCCGCATGCATTCAGAACTGTAAACACACTCACATACATACATACATACATACACACACCAAAACATGGCCAGCATACCGCTTGACTGTACATATTTTCAAAGAGATGTCCAGATTATTTTTCTTTTTTTTTTCTGGCAAATAGGGGTTGAATGAGTACAGCTGCAAGTTTGAAAAGTATGGCCAGTACTATGAAGCAGCAGCGTACCCCCTCAAAACCACAAGAAAAAAAAAGGACGTCACAGTAATAAGCCGGTCGATGCATTTGAATGGATCAGCTTATTATGGTTAGATCTCTATCCCCTGCTGTTTCGGTAACCGGAATAAATAATAACAAATAAATAAATAAAATCGGTTCCTGTCTCTGGCATCCTAACCAGATCATCCCCCTGTCTCTCATACACATGGACGCATGCAGACATTCTGCTTACACACACTCACTCTCACATGCAGTCACTCATGCATCGGAAACTCTCTCATACACACACATAAACAGCCTGCATTAATACACTTACATCCTGCATTGCTAACTCTTTCCCATTCACACAAACACAGCATTTCCTGCATTCACACAGACATACACACTGCTACCATGCACAAACTGTACATTCTCTCATGTATCGCTCACTCTTGTTCAGACACACACATTTACCATCACTTCTGCATTCAAAAACACAAACATACTGCTTTTGTGGCCACATTCACACACACACATGCAGACATAAAACCAAACAACTATACCCACACAGACATGCACTCATTTCTTTTGTTTTATACGTTTGTGTGCCGCTGGAACTAAAGGATTCCATGATCATGTATCGGTGTGTGCCAGGTGGTTTGTGATCCCGTCTGATGACGGGAAGGCGATACCAGATTACATTGTTGCAGAAAATATGTAAAAGTAAAAATGATCAAATATCTTTGGTTTGTTCATTCTAAAAGTATCCTATATCTTAGGAAAACTTCTCCTCCTCATGCTGTTAGAATGTACAGTGGTTGGTTACATAACTCATGAAGCCATTCATCAATGTTGCCTTGCTGTTACTGAAGCTGAACCTGTCACCACCTGAAATCTCCTGCTTAATCTGGTACCTTTGCCAGTATCCCATTTACCCCTGTCCACTGTCCATTGTTGCATTCATTCATTGTAATACTTGATTGTTATACTTCTTGAAATGTTGGCTGTAGTCTTGGGTATGACCTTGAGCCCACCCCCCACCCCCATGTATCCAAGCTTCTGATACCCTTGGAACAGCTCTTTGCCATTGTGGCTCTGTTGTCCAATGTCTTTGGTGTTGTTTATTGGTCCCAAATGGAATTATGATTTGCAGCCTGAAACTAGACTTCCCCATTACTTTTCTTACCACCTACAATGTTATGTCCAGGGAAATGTCCTACACAGCACAAACCTGGCTGAGTACATGGGGGGATCTTCAGCATTTGCCTGAACCATCAGAAGATCTCCCTAGCATAGCACCATATACTAAGTTCAAATGCTCACTTTTGGGGCTGTATGCAGTCCCAATAAATTAGACCCAATAACTGAGCATATGACACACACCAATGGATTAATGTCACGGGTCAGCTGAGGTCCTGTATATCTTTCCACTAAGTGGCTACAAATCAGTATAATTACCACTCACAACCACTATCATATGGCATAGTGTAATACAATAATTATATTTGCTCATGGACAATAATTACATGCCTTTCAAAGAGCAGTCAGCTGCAATAACATGCATATTCTTATTTGATTACATTCTTTAGTACTACATGCTGTTAACAAGCAGAGAAGAGCTGTAGTCTATTTGAAGAAAATATATCCTTCCCACACATTACACAAAAGGGACCCACACTATACAAAGACATATCATGGTTGGAGAACCTGCAGCAACAACCATAAGTACATTCTTGACTGCAACACCAAAACAGCTTTGCTTTGTGTTATGTATTGCCATAACTCATAGGAAAAGAATGCTCCATGTAAACCAAAAAAAAAAAAAAAAACAAATTAACAAAAAAATAACATTTTTTGGAAAGAGATTTAGAGATCTAGATACCTCGTTCTAAATTCCCATGGCTCTGTAAATTAAATCATGCATTTCACTTAATTTCTTAAATGTAAATGTTAATATTAATGGTGTAATGTTCTGCTTTATGTGTAAAACTGATTGAATATATCAAGTATCTTATTGGAATACATGCTAGCTATGTGGTGCACTATTCTACCTGAACTGTACTTCTCTAATCACGGATAAGACCCCCCCCCCCAGCTCTGCCCTTAACCCGAAGCACAATAACCCCTCAGCAAGAGCCAGAGGGGAAAGAAAAGAGTTCACAGTAATAAGCCGATGAATCCATTGTAAGCGATCAGTTTATTACAGTTATGGCAGCACCATAACCCCCAGCAAGAGGTAAAGAAAACAACAACAAAAAAAGAAAATAAATAAAAATGGACTGGAGAGTAATAAGCCAATCAATGCATTGTAAGTGATCAGCTTATTACAGCGAGTTGTACATGCCCCAGCTGCACCATAACCCCTCAGCAAGAATCAACGCCAAAAAAAATAAATAAAAATACAACGGACTGCACAGTAACAAGCCAATCGTTATATTGTAACCAATCGGCTTATTACTGATAGATCTGCATTCACCTGCTCTGTCGTGAAATGCAACACCATAACTCCTTTGCAAGAAGCAAAGGAAAAAAAAAAAAAAAAACAAAAGAAAGAAAAGGAACTGCACAGTAATAAGCCGATCGTTACATTGTAAGCGACTGGCTTATTACAGTGAGATCTGCATCCCCCTTGCTGTATCATTCAAGGTAGCCACATAACTCCGTAGCAAGAAGCAAAGAAAAAAAAAAGAAATAAAACAATGGACTGCACTGTAATAAGCTGATCGTTACATTGTAAGAGATTGGCTTATTACAGTGAGAGCTACATCCCCCTGCTCTGACGGCAGCAGCATAACACCGGAGCAAGAATCATAGCTCAGAAAAACAAAGATTTACAGACTTCTTAGTACCAATCAAAGAAAAAAAAAAGGAACTGCACAGTAATAAGCCGATCGTTACATTGTAAGCGATCGGCTTATTATAGTTAGATCTACATCACCCTGCTCCGTCAGTAAAGGGAAGAAATACAAAAAAAAAGAAAATGATATTCCTTTTGCTCTCACCCTAAGTAGATGGCCAGATGCAGGACACATACACACACACACACATACACACACACACACACACACACACACACACACACACACACACACACACACACACATGCACACAGGCACACACACACATGCACACAGGCACACACACACCCCCCCACACACACACACACACCCACACACAGACACACACACACATACACACACACACACACACACACACACACACACACACACACACACACACACACACACACACACACACACACACAGGCACACACGCACACAGGCACACATGCACACAGGCACACACACACACACCCACACACCCCCCCCACACACACACACACACTGTTCATTCTCTCAAGCATAGTAACTTTGTCACACACAGGCATACACAGCCTTTTCTGCATTCATACACTGCTATCACGCACACACTCAGCACTCTCTCATATACTGGTAGCTGTAGTTCAGGCACACACCCTGACTTCTGCATTCAGAAACACACGCATTCTGCTTTCACGGACACTACCTTTTCTGCATGCTCACTGACATACATACTGCTTTCTCGCACAAAATCTTCATTCTCTCCTGCAGTGCTCACTTTATCACATGCACGCAAACTCATCCTATTCTGCATTCACTTAGACATACAAAGTGCTTTTAGGGACACATTCACTCGCACACATGCAGGCAGAAACACTCATACACATACATGCACTGACTGCAGCTGGGTAGTAGTAGGATGATATCATACAGCAAGCATAGATTTTATGTTAGAATGCTTGGGATAACAAAACCTGGAAAGAAATATGAATACATTTGCAGTACAAAGCTAAGGCTGAAAAGGAGAAGCAAGGGAGAAAAATACTTTTTTATACTTTGACGGCAGCATTGTGGGCAGATAGTTGTATGCAGTCTAGATACTGAAATCAACTTACTGAAACAATTGCAGCAAAACCTGTATGTTCCCGATGAACTTTCCCTGCTGTCTTGCTAGAGAAGTTACTGGCACCATTGCTGTTTTTCCTCCGGATAAAAACAGTGGACAGAATACAGTTCCACAACAACTTTTGCAGTAGTTTATAGTGGCTCGTAAGTGGGCCAGGCTACATAATGTCGATGTCACAATGTGGGAGGATCAGCATGGGAGGGAACTACTGATTTGATTGTGTCTAAGGTACGTCAGGAAGGTGGAGACCAACTCCACCTGAAAGCATGCGATACCAAAGAATGGAGGATGGGCTTTCCTGCCATATGCTAGGAAAAGGCAGAAATGTAAAAGTGAAAACTTCTTTGTGTGTTCTGGTAACTGTTGATGGCTGGGATGAGTTTACCGGAAAAGAAAAAGACTCGTGGTTGAGTTTAATTGTGTTTGAGCCCGGAGTTCTCCTTTAAGGATGAAGTATTTAGGCATATATTCTGAAGTTAGAAACAAATCAAGCAGTACATACTGATAACAAACAATTAGCTTGTCAAGAATGATGAAAAGAGGGGAGTCTCATGAATGGCAATGAAAATGATAAATTTAAAATCAGAATGTCTGGGGTGTTCTAATATGTATTTGGATAAGGTGTTCCTCTGTCATTTATGTCTGATGTCAGAAAGATGACCTGAAATCCTCCTTTTCAGTTTATTCATAGTCTTGCCCACATAAAATGCAGGACAGTCATTGCAAGTGGCCCTGTACACAACTTTTTCAGTATTACAGTTACCACCTGCTGAAGATTTCACCATATTTTTTAAGCTACAGGCACTCGAATGAGTCGGACTCCATTGAGTTTTCACAGAAAGTGCAATTAGGTGGCCCACAAATTCATGCCATCCTGGTGTTCCTTATTTTTTTCCACATATTCTGCTCTTTTTATATACAAAGGTAGGGTAATCTTCTAAAACCTTTACAAGCTGCTGATTGTCAGTGAGGATGGCCCAGTTCACCTTAATGGCTTTAATTGTACTGAAATCTCAGGTGTAAGTTAGAATGCAGCTGTCCTTACTTTTCTCTCCTTTTGGGTTAGGGCGCCATCATTGCATAATTCTACCAAAAGGTCTATCTCAAAACTTGTGGTGGTGAGGTTGGAACTAGAGAGATTCCTGTGCTTGTTCATTTTTTATATTCTTAGAATAACAGTTACAAGATACCAGACAGGTGACAGTGACATGTCTTTTAATCTACCCACATACATCATGTCATGGTTAGTAGGCCCTGTATTATCTTGATGAGATAGCCCTGTGGTCTGTCTAGCTGCTGCATGTGTCTGGTAAGATTCATTCAAAAGAGTGCATTATATTGTATTGCTGTTCTGATGAGTTTGACTACAGTACTGAGATCTGAATGTGATGGCATGTCTTATGATGCACCCCATATGTATGTCCTGGAAAACATTAAAGAGAAAAGTTATAAAGTAATGACACACATTGCAGTTCCTGACTTCACAACCCTTACAAGAGAATACACTAGAAAGTATGGTCATGATGATGCCATACACTGTATAATTTGGCAAGGCATATATAAGTGACAGATACAATTATCAGTTCAGCAATACAAATGCAGATATACGAGGCACTAATGCAGCTATGCGCCCTGTGCCTTAGATACAAAGCTTTTGTATCCCTGAATCCAAAAGGGAGAAAACAGGGATATGGCACAGTTATCATTCCTTGTACAGAGTGCTGGGGGAGGGCATGAGGCCTTGACTGACACAAAAGGTTGGTGAGTGTGTGTGAGGGAAGAGGGGAAGCAAGCAGGCTGTGCATGTGTCTGTAGGGGTCCTCTATGTGAAAGTGGTGTGTGAGAGTCTCATGAACATAGCCAAACTCAGTGCTAAGTCTATGTCTTGGTATGTTAGACAGGTGTGAGCCATATATGGCTGAGGTGGCAGTTCATCGTTGTCATCCCTGACCATGAGAACTAGCTCTGCCAGGAGTTGCAGTGGCAACTCCCTGCCCAAGATCAGCCAGCGTTCTGCTATCTGAGTGTGACTGATGTCTGCTGGACATGAGCCTTTCATGGGAATGCCCAGGACCATGACTCCATGGCATGCCATATCTGGGTGTGAAGCACACACACACCAATGCAGAAGTGCTACCACTATGGCAGCATGATCGGGAATGACCACATTGGCAATCAGCAAATGTGGCTGACATATGCCCATGAAGATACCATTCCCCTCCCAGAAGCATTTCATCATAGACACTGCTCATTCCATGACAGACAAATTCTTCACTGGGGGTGAGAAGTGGTTCGGCTGCAGGCTCATCTCTGGTTACCCTCTGGTCTTAGGCAACAGTAGCTGCATGTGTCTGTGCAGATGTGAGCATGTCAGTGGCCCTGTGACACACCCACTCATAAGTATGTCCGTGGCCATCCATGGCATTTATATTTGCATTGATCTGCTGCCATAGTCTCAGCCTCCCTGGCATATTGAGATGGCCCCTTCCAAGAAGAAAAGCACCATGTTGATGGAGTGCATCCACTATGATTGTATGCTGTGCCTCACTGAAGGGGGGGATCTGCTTCTCAATGACATTTTCAGTCCTAAAACACAACAGAATGATAATACACATAACTAGCATGTAACTACAAAGTAACTGTTAACAGATAAAATGGTTCAGGTAGGCAGTCAGTATTACCCACTGGAAAAAACAACACATATGACAGATGTGAAATACTAACAATGGGCAGGGTGCAAAACAAGGAGAGTAGCAAGGGCAACATATCCTTGTATGTGCCATACCAGTAACTCAACTGTGCTTCTCCAAAAGAACAGTCCATTCTAGTTTGTGACAACAGAAACTTCTCTTTGCTCCTTCCACCCACTAGAGAACAGGCACATGAACCATTCTGCTAATAAAACACATTTGAAATGCTAAACTTACATTCAAAGGCCCTGTCCCTGAAACATTTGTACATATGTATCATGCAGTTTACTATTTTCATGTATTGTCAGTCATTTGTACCTCTGAAATGGCTTGACAAACGTGGACATGCCATCACTACACGTCTAACTAATGCATACAGATAACAGTGTAAAAGGCTTTGCTTCACATTGTTAATTAATACATTTCAGCATATGTATTATGTAGATAAAAAATGACAGCATACCTGCTGGAGTTCAATACTTCTCTGTAAAGATAGTTTGGGAAATATTATACTTTGCTGAACATGTAGCAAGTATCCTCACCCTCAGTTTAGCTAGCTACACATTTGGCTTTTTTTAATGAAGCAGATTATTAATGGAC
The DNA here is from genome assembly GCF_019279795.1 of Protopterus annectens. Taxonomy (NCBI): domain Eukaryota; kingdom Metazoa; phylum Chordata; order Ceratodontiformes; family Protopteridae; genus Protopterus; species Protopterus annectens. Next base: position 1,870,282,800 of record NC_056743.1, on the reverse strand, counting down.
TGCATCTGTCTAGGCTGTGTTTTAGACATGCTAATTACAGCATAAGCAGCTGAATTGCATGATAATCAACCAATCTAGTGGAGCTATTCAAGAAGTTATAAAAAAAACATTTATTTAGACTCCATGATGGTTTTTCCTGTGGATTTCAAAATTAGTGGAGTACAGATACAGAAAGTCCACACAGACAGAACTCCAGTTTTATGTGCTACAGGCTGCAGGCAATGCTGCTGCTGCTGCTACCAACAAGCCTAGGCTGAGACAGAGAAGAGTTTTCAGGCCACATTTAACTATCATAACATACATAACATGGACATTGTAGAGTGCTACATGGTGGACAGGGACACAGTACAGGAACCCGGCAACCTCTGCTGGCTTCAACTCAGAGCCACAACCTTTACCTCCTCATGTATTGGCTGTGTGCTGCTTGCATCACAGTCGGCCCTGAACTAACACTGTGGCAACTGCTGCATTTACAAGATAAGTTCTAAACATGTACTGCATTATATAACAATATTATGACACGTCCTTGTATTTCATCACTTGGTACAGTGTGAGAGATTTGTATAGACATTAATGTCACATGTGACACCAGAGAGATATTTGACTTTAATGCACCCATTAGCAAGTAGTAGGCCTCAAACTTCAAAGATTCACACATTGATACCTCCCCAAAGTAAAGATGATCACTGCATGTGCTCAGTTTAGCACCATAGATTTGAAATGGGAAATCATAACATAGAGAAGCTTGAAAGTAATGAGACATATAGAGTTTCTGGCTTCACCACCCTCACATGATTAAACTGGCAGGATGTAAAATAAGGAGAGTAACAAGAGCAACATAACATTTTTTGTGTCATAAAAGTAACTCAGTCTGGATCCACCCCCTTCAAAGAACATTAGACACCTGCATGTTCCATGACAGGAACCCACCTTTGCTCCCCACCCCCAAAACAGCAGTCTATGCTTCTTTATGGCATCCAACCTTCCATTAATTTGATGGCAACTGCATATCATATTGTCCCCAGTGAATATCTTCACACATTTTAAAGTACATGATATAGAGTGGCTTACACGCTGCATGTCTCTGAGTACTGGCCTGATAACTGATGAATGACCAAGAAATACAGAAAGGTAAGACAGAGTTGTATATTTACAAGGAATAATCATAGCAGGTTGTGTGATCACTAAGTGCACTATATCCAAATATATTACATAGAATAATTTACAAATAACAGGTCATGCCTTGATATCAGTGAACATTCAGTTGCACTTGGCTGTGTGAGGAATTACATCGTATATTTGCTGCAAAGTTGTTTGTGGGCCAAATACGGATATGTCCCCCCTCATTTTTTGTGACGGTGCATTGCAGTGAGAGTTGGGATCCAGACCTATGTAGTCATAGCTCATCTGTACAACAATTTCTACTGTGTATGTCATAGATTGATTTTCCACATTTCAACTAATTCTCCATGTTCTATACTTTTTTCTTTTTATTGAGGTACTGTTTGTGTGATGTGACACTTAGCACAAACAGTTTTTGCTATGCTTATTTTGTCTGCATGTAGAGCTGCAGTGTACACACCAGGAAAATGGGCCACCCAGGTAGCAGACAGGACTCAGACAGCCACAAACATGCACCAGATACATTCAATTAAAACTATTGGCCATCACACAAACATATTTCCCAGTGGTATGCACTGTCAGCAACATATTTACATGATGGTAAGCACTGCCCAACATTTTCAAATGTTCCAAATTCAGAAAGCGAGCACTCCCAATAAGTGCAGTACCTGCAACTGGCAAAAAAAAAAAATCATTCTGCATTGGTCTTGATCTGTAGTAGGCATGGCAGGTGTTCCTGAAGAGTTTTTGAGATTCCGTGCTCAAAGATGGGGTGTCCAGGAGTGTAAAGTATTTGTTGGATTCCTAGTGAATGAACACAAGCCCAGGTTGTTGCAGAGGGATTATTGTGGCTCAGATTACAAGGCAGAGGTATGGAATAGACTAGTCAAGGCTCTTACTATTGGAATAAGTATCCCCCACACTGGTGAACAATGTAGGATTCTCTACAGAAACCTCAGGATGTGGAAGAGGGATACCCTTGACTATTGGATCAAGGAATGTAGGACAAGGGGCACCTCACAGATGTGTAAGTATCACTTACAGACATCACTTGTCAGAGTAAAAAGCTGAATATAGTCAGTATTGGCATGCTTAATTGTAGTCTGTTGTGTTCTGTTTTATCTGCAACTGTCACAGACAGAGAACTGAATGTGTTAATCCATGCATGTGGTATGTATGCATCACAGCAGTGGGGTTATTTTAGCATTAAAAGTTACCATGCATTTATTGATTAATTATACAGTTGTATCAAATTGAACATTCATTTCTTTTACTCAAATAGTTTTTATTTTTAAATAATCATAACATCTTCATAACATTTTTAAGTATCATTTTAAACAACTATATACAATATTTACATTAGCCTGACTTCAACTATATTCAATGTATACTAGTAAATATAGAATTGACAGATCAGATATCAGAGCGTCAATATTAATTATTGCAGAGTATCCAACAAAGATATAACTTTCTTCCATGGATTATTTACCAATGGCCTGGGATAGATTTGTAGTTCTTTCATTTTGATTTCCATCAATGCAGTTGTCCTCAGTAAAGTGTAGAATTCCTCCAAGGTCGGTGGTATATTTGAGTTCCACCTTCTGGTTATGCATTTCCTTGAAGTCACAAGTATTGTCCATAACAAATACATATTTGCCTTATTCAGGTAGGGACCTTCATTCACATTTAATATAATTAATGCTTTAGTTAAGTTAAAATATTCATTAAACAAAGCTTGTAAAAAATGATTAACTCAATTTCAATATGTTTTAATTTTACTATAGTCATAAAAAATATGATTCCAGTCTGCTTTATTTGACTGTTCACATCTCCAGCAAAAAACATTTATAGCAGTAAAACTAATCTTCTTAATTCTATCTGGTGTTAGAAATGCTCTTAAGTATTTCCAATTAAATATTTTCCAGTATTGTATGTTAGTGGTGTGGTTGACTGATAGTAAGATATTAGATTTAATATCTTCTGTTAACTGTAATGACTGGCCTTTTATTAAGAACTGCCAGTATGATGGTTTGGGAATTGTTTTATATATTATTGACTCTTTGTATAGGTTTGAAATGGAATTTCTCTTTTCACAACTATTATATAGAGAGTCATATAGACAACTTATTAGATTTGGTGTATCTTTAAATGAGGAATTATTGATTGATCTGCATAAATCTTGAGTGTACATTAGAATACTTTGCAAGGTTAACCAGTCCTGTGATGGAATGTTGTAAGTAGTTTTTGTCATATGTATATCTAAAACATTTAATTTTTTTTTACATATTGAAACCAGCATAAGAATCCATTTTGTTCCCATGAGGTTATTATCTCCCTATATATTTTATGAGGGAAATTCTTAATGATGGTAAATGGGACTGAAAGGTCAAACCAAAGTTTTAGATCCATGTTTGCATTAATAAGTTTCCTAAAGGAATTAATGTAATGATTAATCAGAAATATTTTAGAAGGTTTTGTTATATTATATTGTATACTAATGCATAATATGTACCAAGGTTTATTAGATTTGCCTAAGATTAAGAATTGTTTTAATAGATGAAGTTCATTTATTAATATAACCATTGATAATTCTTTCCAATTGGTAAAGTCTTTAGGGTTTATCCAATCTGTTGTAGTTTTAAGCATAGATGCTTTTATATATGTTTCAACATCTGGGAAGTTCAATCCTCCTTGTTTCCAGGGTCAATGTGATGTATTAGAGCTATTCTATTCTTTTTTGGATACCATAACATTTTATTAAATATGAATTTATTTCTTTAAGAAAGCATCTTTCAGGAACTAATTGTATTGCTAATGCTACATATAGGATTTTTGGCAGTAAGACCATTTTTATTAATTGTAACCTGTCTTCAAAAGTTAATAATATTTTGTTCCACTTTTCCATATATATTTTTATTGTTTCAATAATGTTTTTATAATTTATTAATACTGTTTCATTTTAAATTTTTGCATAACACTATTCCAAGATAATTTAGTGTAAGTTCTTGTTTTCCTATGATGGATTTATCTATAACTTGTAATTCTTTTTTCTTATTTAAAAATAGAAATTTTGATTTTGATCTTTTAAAGTGAAGACATGAGCTCTTATAGAATTTCTCCATTACTTCTTCTAGCTCTTCTAATGACTCTCTGGTATTTGATAGGGTTAATAAAATGTCATCAGCAAAAAGTATTATTTTAGAGGTATACTGGTCATAGACATCTATTCCTGTTATTCTTAGATTGTTATGTATTAATTCTGCAAGTATTTATATAGCCAAAGTGAATAGAATAGGTGATAGGGGGCATCCTTGTTTAGTACATTTTGTTATATGGATAGTGTCTGAGGTGAAAGGACCTAATTTAATGTAGGCTAAATTGTTACTATATATGTTTTTTAGTTCTGAAATGAAGGAAGGGGGAAATTCAAGTAATGCTAGAGTTTTAAATACTCCCAGTTGAGGTAGTCAAAGGCTTTTCCTATGTCTAATTTGATTACAAGTGTTTCTCTATCTTCTTTATTCACGTAATCTATAAGGGTAAGTATCCTTTTAATATTGTCATGTGTATGCCTATTATATATAAATCCAGTTTGGTCATTATTAATTGTTTTTGAAAATGGGATTTTCAGTCCATATATCTCTAGTTAATCACTGTATATTAATCAGATAAGACAGTAGTAGTAGTAGTAGAAGTAGTGAACTTAAACTCATCTTAAGTCAAAAAACAAAAAAACAATAATAATAAAAATATATAATTGTACAGCATTGCTAAGTATTCAAAATTAATCCAAGCAAGGCAGGCAGGCAGTCTGTTTCCAGTCAAAAATCCTTTATTAAGTACACAGACAAGCAATCCAAGTAAAACAAAAATAGAGTAATAATTTCCTCACAAGCTTTCTAAATATATATATATATATATATATATATATATATATATATATATACTTTTTATCAGGCATGGGAGTGGTTTATTGTGCTGTAAAACAAAGTGTTATTGGTACACATGTTAAATTCACATCCCTTCCCCCATCAGTGTGACATTTGAGCTGGTCCTGCCCTACTTAGTAGCTGACATAATAATAATATAACCCTTATGTACTTTAAATAACATTTATAATGATGTGGTACCTCTTATTTAACCAGATTATTAAGTAGATTATTAAGTCTGTGATTTTATCCAAGACAATATACTACGTGGCTGGAAATATATCAACCTTAGTTCATTTGGCAATCAAAAAAAATATATAAATATATACATATACATTTTGCATGTAAAAATCAATTTCTATTTTCATAACCTATTGTTAACAAAGATCACTTTTGTCCTTCTAGACTTCTTCAGGTCTCTGTACAAGAACCCTAAAAACTCTCTATAAAAATATATATAATTGTATAATTAGTTAGTATTGTTATTACACATTTTAAATAAAGTGGAAAAAAGAACCAGAAAAAAATAAAAATAAGAAAAAAATGTATGTATGATGATGGAAACAAAATATACACTTAAATTACAACTGAACTACAAATGTAATTTACAGGGCACAGTGCATTGCATGTGATGCATTCTATGTGGGCAAGACTGTAAATAAACTCAAGTCATCTGTCAGAAATCCGCTCTGGATGTAAAAATAATGCACTAGCCAAACACCTTTCTCTTCATAACAGACACACAGGTTTTCAGTTCCAGATCCTGGATTGCATAAACATGGGTGATCTTGAAAGAGACATCCCGAATATTTTGGAGAAACATGAACTCATGGCAATTAAAGCTGAACTCTTTTAGGAAGCCTAGACTAAACTACTACTGTTCAATTAAAAGTGCACTGGAGCTTAGAAAATTGCCACATTGTTTACATGACTAATTGTATTGTATTTTATTTTATTCTACCAGTTGGTTTTAAATACCATTTTAAATCAGTTGTAATTTAAGTGTATATTTTGTTTCCATCATCATACATACATTTTTTCTTATTTTTATTTTTTTTCTGGTTCTTTTTTCCACTTTATTCAAAATGATGTGTAATAACAATACTAACTAATTATACAATTATATATATTTTTATAGATAGTTATATTTTTTATTTTATTTTTGTTTTGTTTTGTTTTGACTTAAGATGAGTTTAAGTTAGCTACTTCTACTACTACTGTCTAATCTGATTAATATACAGTGATTAACTAGAGATATATGGACTGAAAACCTTCCACACAGAGATGTTTCTTACACTGTTTTGTTTTTGGACCCACTACACTTGCTTAGTGGGTTGTTTTGAGACTTTGGGGATACCACAGATATTACTTGTTTTTTGAAAGTGGGATTTTCGTTCTATTAGCTAAGATTGACATAAATATTTTGTAATCATTATTCAGTAATGATATAGGTCTATATGATGTGCAAAGGTTCGATGATTTATTATCTTTTAGAATTGGTGTTATGATAGAATATTTCCATGAGAGTGGTATTTTTTCTTCTGACTGGACTTCTAGCAAAGTTTTATGAAAAAGGGAGATTACTGTTGAAGAGAAAAGTTTATAGATTTCCGTAATTATATCATCTATCCCTGGAGCTTTGTTAGATTTACTTTCTTTTATCTAGTCAACAACTTCTTTGTAAGATATAGTTTTTTATAAGTCTAGTTTTAAGTTTTCTGGAATATTTTTATATTGATAAGCTTTGTATCTAAGTTTAATTGGTTGGTATCTAAATCTACTTTTTTGAAATGGTCCATATAATGGAACTGAAATGCTTCCAGAATATCTCCTATATCTGATACATTTTCCCTTTCTTTTCATGATATATATTGCTAATGCTATTTGATTTGGATTGTATTTTAATTCTTGTTGATAAGTTATGTAGATATCTGGGGAGGTGGCTAATTTTACTTTTAGTTTCTCTAAGGCTATACAAGTTTTGTGTGTTAGAATTTCATTATTTTTTTTTATTTAATCCTTCTATTTTCTTTTTGACTTCTGGACAATTTTGATTTTTTTTCAGATTTTGCTATCAAAAGTCTGGATTGCAGGTCCAGTGATTCAGATTTTCACTCTCTAACTTTGTCTTTGTACCAGCTAAGGGTCTTACCAAATAAGCTTTAATGAGTCCCATACCATGACTCTACTAATTTCTATTGTATTATTAATTTCAAAAAATAATTGCAGTTCTGACAACATCAAGGGTCTAGATTCTTTAATTTTCATGATATATGATGGAATTCTAGCTGAGAAAATTAATGTTTTGAACTCTATTTGGAGTTTTAATATAAGTGAGTCATGATCTGAGAAGGGGCATGGAACTATTGAAAAGTTGAGAATTTTTGTTTGCAAATCTTGAACTACGAATACTTTGTCTATTCTGATTTGTGTTCCAAATCTATGGTCTTTATTGGAAAATAATAAAGATTTATCATCTTTTATTTTAAAAGTGTCTATTAAATTAAATGAATCAACCCATCTTTTTAAAGCTTTTGTAGTAGATGCTATGCGAAAAGATTTCTTGTTGGTGGTTTCAGAAGCTTTTAAGATACAATTAAAATCTCCTCCCGTTATTAGGTTTCCTTTATAGTTATTAGAAATAAAATCTTGATGTTTTTTAACCTTTTCTGCTCCAATTCCTGGGAACCAATATAGACTGGCTAAAGTCCATATTCTGTTATTAAATTTAACTATAACAAATGCTAGCAGACCTACTTTGTCTTCATATTTATAAATAACTTTTGGAGTGATTATATTTTTCCTCCAGAGAATTGATACTCCTTTTCTCTTTGTTCTATAGGAGGATTGAGCTAAGACAGTATTGTCCTTTGTGTTCCAAATAAAGCTATCATTAATTTTAAAATGAATTTCCTGGAGAAATACTACTTGTGCCTTATTTAGATTTAAATATTTTAGTAAGTTTGATCTTTTACTTGCATTATTAAGGCCATTAGTATTTAAGGATAAGAATGTTAAATCCATTTCAAGTTATTGTTGGAAGAAGAATGTTGTTTCTTTTTTTTTTAATTATAGTTGTTATACCATATTCTCTGATAACTATGAATGTTATGTCTTTGTGTGTAAATTTAGAAGTGCTATTCAACGTTCTTTCTTCTTTAAATACAAACAGAGTAGAATTCTGATCAGGCTTTAAAAGAGTACTTTTAATTCTAAAGTATCAATTACTAGTAAATGTAAATTTCTTAATAAATATGGAATGAAAGTCATTCCTAATCCAATAGATAAAGATAGATCTATTGGATTATCACTCATACCTTTAACCAACAATATCAACTGAGCTCCATATGTTAAGCGATTGTATGGAGAATTTTCTTAAAAGAAATATGAAATTCTATATTATTCTATTATTCTATATTATTATATACATCACTATGAATTATTAATAGTGTAGACAGCTATTTTATAACTTAGAAAATATCTAATTTATAGTTACCCCTAAGAGTTTTTAAACATGTAATGTATTTACAATTATATTAAGTAATTAATATATGTCCTGAGGGATTGTCTTTTTTTCTCATTATTATTTTTTTATTATTTCAATATTGTATAATGCCCAATCCAGTTTATTATACACTGTAATGTTGACTCATTTAGGTACTATAACCTGTGAGTATGTTACTTAATGATGTATCGTTGAAATAGATTCTGGATGAGGAAACTAAGCCAGGTTCTCTCGTGTTAATTATCTGTTTACACATGTTTCTCTACCTCTATGCATATATACTGTGTCTTGTTCGGATGTCACAAATATTTACAGATTTGTAAACTGAAGAAGTGAATTACAGTATGTAATGTAATCAATCTACCAAATTATGTCCTTAAAGTTTCAGGCATTGTTCTTTATACATTTATGTATGTTTATATATTAATTTGTAGATATTACTTGCAGTAGTGTAACATGTAAAAGTTTAAACCAATGCTATAGAAATAACACAATTGCTATTTCCAGTTATTTAGGGTTTAAGTAGGCCTTATAAAAGTGTAGAACAGTGCTTTTCAAGTGTAAACTATAAGTTTTCATTAAGTAGATATGTTCTAAAGTTAGTTTATTCCAGGAAAATAAGAGTTTTTGTCTTGTTTTTGTATAAAAAAATTTCAATTATGTAGTTGTCAATATGCATTTTTTTCTTTATAATTCCATGCATATATTACTTTGGATGACAGAAACTCTAAATTGTGATCTTTAAGTGGTCATCTAACAAGTTATTCGCATCACTTACTGTCTCTTTAATTATATTTTCTGATATATTCAAAATTATTTTTATTAATACTTTTGTTCTATTTCTTATAGTTACTATGTTATGTCCCTTCCAAACAGAAATCAACAGTATAATCATCTCTATATAAGATACCATGTCTATGCAAATTAATTCATATATTATCAGAGATTAAAATTATCAACATAAACTACTTAGTTTGAGAATAAGAATTTAATCAGAAATCAAGTGAGTTTGCAAGTGTACTTGATTACTGTAAAGAAAACTTGTAAGAATATGTTACTTTTCAGTATACACTAGAGATTGTCATTTACAAGTTAACATATGTTATATAACATTTACAAGACATACAGTTCCAAATGTCATGTTTCACTATATATATAACAATTTAATTAAGCAGATTTGTTGAAATGTAAAGATATTATGAAATCACTTCAGACCATTTTGATTCAGAAGGTATTTTAAAATTATCTATGTCATGTTCATTTCCCCCCTCCCCCACCCTTTTTTGTCCTTAATTTACATTCCAGTTACATGGACTAATCTTCATAACATCTAAATGATTATTTTTTGCAAAACTAAATATACATTGCAGGTTCAGAAATTCTAAAGATATTGTCATCAGTAGTTTCAGTTGCTATGACAGTGTAAACAAAGTATGTTTAATCAAGTGGTGTTTAAAGCATCTTAAAGAGTTCACAGGGCTGTTAGAATACAAATAATCCTCATCTCCTTAAGCCAAAAACAGAGGTTTTGTTATAAATCAATACTATTAAAAATAATTCAACAAACATAGATAAGCAAATATAACATTCAGCAGTCCATCATATACATGACACACAATCCGTTAAACAAACCAGTGTCTAACATCACTCTAACAAACATTATAAGGACAAAATAATAATAATTTCCAAGCTCTTTAATCTTTCTGATTTAACAAAATGTTTACAGTAAGCTATTTTATCTAGAAGACTAAAACACTTCAATTATACAACAACCCCCACCCCATTAATATTCAAAAACGTGCACGCTGATTGGCAGCGTGCACGTTGTAAATCTGAGTTATAGTAATGGAAAAAAGTCCGGTCGCCCGGACTCTTTTCCATTACTATAACTCTTTTTTTTTTACAGCAACGGAGAACGCAAGATCTCCGTTGCTTCACACTGTCTCACTATGTTGAACGAGTTTAACATAGCGGGACAGCTTTAAAAAGCAACGGAGATTCTCTGTTGCTTTTTTAAAGCTGTCTCACTATGTTAAATGAGTTTAACATAGCGGGACAGTTTGTAAAAAGCAATGGAGATCTTGCTTTTTCCATTGCTTTTGCCCACAGCTCTGATGTACTGCGTGGACATACGCATGCACAGTACATCAGAACTGTCGCAGAATACCAGACAGCTGCGGAAGGGCAGTAACTTATACAATGCCATTATTTAAGAAAAGTAATTATTTTTTTCTTAAATAATGTCATTGTATAATATCAATAACCCACTTCTGGGTGTGGGTAATGCTGGATTTACCCATGGTTGGCTTTGTTTGGCCACTCAGGCTTCGCTCTTTTGACCAAACCACACCAACCGTGGGTAAATCCAGCATTACCCACACCCAGGCTTGGGTTATTGTTATATTCTTCCTTATATGTATGCATTTCTACATGTACTGTAGTGTCAAAATCTGTCTTTTGCAAGCTGTACAATACTTCATCTCTTTCAAATCATTCATTTTACAGTTCAGTTTATATTTTGTCAAAACAGCAGCAACATTTCAAGGGCACATTTAATATTTAAACTAACATTTTAAAAAAACATTAATTTCTTAACTGTAATAGGGAAGTATGCATGCATTTCTCTGGAGGGCAAAACAGCAGTGCTTTATTACAAAGTAGTCATAAGTTGTGGCTTCAAAATCCACACTTCTGAAATATACAGTACTGTTAAGGTTTCATTGATACTGCAATGTAACATCAGAGCTGTAAAGCAGTGTCAACACTGGCTTGCTGTAAACTGTAATCAGTATATTTGGACCACACATATGTGCAGTGTATGCACACATCAAGGATTGTCTACTGCAATCTGTAGTATATTGTGCATCTGTTAGATGCTGGGTAATCTTAAAAGTAAACAAAGATATTTGTTAGGAGTTGATACTGTTAAAAGCAAAGGTAATAGAATAGAGTTAAATACTTGTATCAATGCTTTGTATGTCGCATATGAAGTTGTTAATGTTCTCCCTTTTTTCATCTCACCCCAAACTTTTTGCTCTTTTTTATTTTATTTTATTTTTGTTTATTTTTTATTTTTCACACAGCACAGCGGGGTAGGACTGTCCATTTACAGTTTTGAGATGCATGCTCACTGTTATTTGAGAATATGGCACCATTGCTTTGTGCTACAGATTAAGGCATGCGTAGTTTCTTTTACAGCTGGGATATGCATGCTCAATTTGATACAACTGTATAATGCTAAAAAATTACTATACCAATTATTATTGTTATTAAATACTGTTTAGATAGTACTGTTCTGATGCATATATACCACATACTTCTCACATCCTTACTAGACACACGGCATGGGACTGAACATTCAAGGCTTGCTCTTTAGCAGCTGTGGAAAAAAAACAGAACATCATTATGAATACCAGTCTTGACTATATTCAGCTTTTAACTCTTACAATCAGTCACTGAAATTGATGCTTACACATCAGAGGGTTGTCATCTGCCAGAAATACCCCAATCCAAAGGTCAAGCTTATCCCCCTTCCTCCTCTGGAGGTCATCAAAATGTTGTCTGCATTGCTCACCAGTGCAGGGAATACCTGTAGCACTGGTTAAGGCTATTCCAGGCTTCAGATTTATATTCTGAGCCTGAATAGTCCTGCTGCACTGGTTCCACCCAATGGGGTTGCAGAGCCAACAGAGGAGGAGGTCCCAGGCTGGGCCACAGACATGCTGGTGCCCAGTGCCATGGCCAGATGAGGTGGGACAAGTGGGTCCACTGAGGCCAGTAATCCCATATGGCCTATGGTGTTGCAGTTTTAAGACAAATATTGATTAGAAATAGTCAACAGCATTCAGGATTAATTATAACAGCATGCATATGTATTCCCATTACCCAAGACACCAGATTTAAAACAGTTGCAGAGCAAGCAGAACACATGCATATATGGAACAACAGTGGCCATTACAACAGCATGCAGGTTTCATTGATGGCAACAGGCCACCAATATGGGAGTAGTTTAACATGGCACATGCATAAAAACAAATGTGAATATTTATAAACCAATAGGACATATGTCCCAACAAAAGTTTGGAGTGCACACATGCCAATTGAGGTGTATAATTGGGTTATTTTTGCACATATGGTAGGGGTGAGAGAGAGTTCAATTAACAACTAATATATCCTTGTAGTTTTCACAACATTCTTAGTCACTGCAGTGATCTGTCCCTTACATGTATTATTACACTACCCAATGGCCTTAATTTGTACAATGGTATGTTTGTAGATTAATATATACATGACCTGTGTCTTACGTACAGTTTACACCTCTTATTTGTCATAGCTGTGGAGAAAATCTTTAACACTACCTAACGATTTCTACATATACTCCCAGATTCCATGTTGATGTTATACACACACCTCTTAATCTGTTATTCCACACACTCTGGTCAAGGCTTGACAAGATGCAGGTGTTAATGCAACATATTTTTAGAATTGCCCTCATACAGTTTGGGTGAGATGCTAGAATGACAGGTTTGTTTTCATATACATTCTCTGACTATGTGCAAGTCATACTATCAGTTATATGTCATTAAAGGCTGCCTACATTTCTTGGATCATCACACTGATTTGTCAGGGGAAGAGGGTACCAGGTAGCTGATGTGGGCCATTTATCTGGACATGCTGGACAGATTGGAACAGTTGAGGGGTATGAATATGCATACACCTTTCTATCTGAACATTCTAGCAAATACTGTACAGTTGTTGGGTCTAATTATGCATACAGCTTTCTATCTGAACATTCTAACAAAATCTCTACAGTTGTGGTGTATGACTATGCACACAATGTACTAATGCTTCCGGGATTCAAACCCTTGATGTGTCTGACAAAAACATTACAGTTAACATTACAGTACACTATGCTATCAGGGAATTGGTGTAAAACTTTCCAATGCTTTCTGTCTAAGTCTCCCTCAGTTGTACAATATGATTGACCTCTTGGCACTTCTAACATTGTTATACAGAACTTCATACACATTTTATCTGCATACCACAGTGTGGGTAACACTGCTTAATACAACAGTACTATTTATAGAATACAACACTACAACAACATATGAAAGCAGAGTAAACAGAAGCACTCCAGGGGTTATACCTTTATTCACAGGATATTACACCTTTGTTTACATACAACCTATATGACAGTCTTCCTGCCATATTGTCTGGTTTATTCAGTGCATCCCATACACAATACATTTTTATACTGGTACAACACTTTCTAAAACTCTTATATTTATTTGTTATGACAGTACATGAAGAATAATTACTAACCTGTCTCGCGACACAGCCTTTGCAACCTAGCATCATGGGCTTGCTGGTTCGCAGCCTGCTCATCTGCAGCCGTCAGAGAAATACAGTGATATTTATCCATACTTATCCATAGTATACACAAGCTAGGCAATTATTAACTACTTATTAGAATGAGTACTTAGTGCTGGGGCATTATCCATCTGCCGAGATTCCTGGATACACTGTTCCAGTACATCCCCTCTCCACCGCTTCAGGTCAGCATGGTGGTTCCTGACCTGCTCACCAGTCCGGGGGATACTTGTGGCACTGGTGAGGTCACAGGTGAGACTGTCCCAGGCCTCTGTTTTATACTGCAAGCCCAGGTACTGGCCCTGCAGTAGTCTCTGCTCATGGTGTTTTACCAGGAGCCATATCATGATTTTTGACTACTGGATGCCACAGCACTGCGCTCTAAATTGAGTGCCTTCACCCACTCTAGCCATTCTGCCTGCAGTAGAAAGCTACAACCAGTTATGGAATGTATTCCCATCTGTGGGGTTTAAATACGCCCGATTTTCTGCACTTTTCCATGATTGGCCAGTTTTGAATAGGCTAAGCTATGGGCACACCTGCTTACCTAAGGTTGGCAGTGTTTAAAGAAGTATACCACTGGGCAGATTGAATTGGCTGCCCTGCACATTGTTTGCACCAACTAAGCTGAGCTGTGCAGCATTAAGCATTGCTTAATATTTAATTTGCATTATATTTGCTTTTTGGCATTGATTTATTATTCATTACATGTTATATATGTGTCTGGTATCCATGATTCATGTGTACGTACACTGTATGGGGTCCTGGGGACTTCTACACTTTATTACAATAACACCTCACTTCTGGGCTTACTGCAGTACTCCAGTTCACATATTTATGTTATGTAGCTGGGTATACAACATAAGGCTGTATAGAAAGTCCTATCACATGTTCAGCTTCTTTTCCTATGGTGAGGTTTGTTTATTAAAACCTCAATCTTATGTACTGTTGTGATGGCTTAGTGGTTAAGTAGTGTGACTTAAGTGTACAGGGTCCTGGGTTCATAACATGCAAAGACTGGTTATTTTTTCTGCCCAGAACAGCAGCTGATGCATACTGAGTGATTAAGACACTTTAAAGCAATTGTAAGTGGGTTTGCGCGAAGGTAAGCAATGCTAACCTCTGGTTACATATGCTTACAGAGAGTTAGCTTCAACATTGCTTAACCTGTGTGTGCATTGCTTACCCCCATGCAAACAAGCTTAATCTCGCTTACTACTGCTTAAATATGGTTAATACTGCTTACTACTACTGTATTTTAGACAGTAATAGTCTAATGGTTCTTGGTGAGGTGGGGAATTTGGAAAATGTATGGAGTTATCATTCATTACACAGTTTAACTTCCATTTGTATCTGTGATACTGTATGGGGCACATGTGATTATCTGTGGACTTTGCAACATTTTGACACTGACACCTCACATCTGTATTAAATGCAGTACTGTAGTTCACAAATATATGTTATTTATTACGTTATGCAACTAAAAATATTGATCATAAAGTGATTTGAAATGGAAAATGGAATGTATTGCAGTGGGACTCAAACCTGGAATGACTGTTTGTAAGATGAATGCTCTGCCCACTACACTATTGCTGTCCTGCTTCATTTGCATACATATTGCTTTTTATCCTCTTTCTGCTATTTAACCTGCATTAACAATAGCTAAGCGAAGGGCAAACCCATGCACCTACGGTTAAACTTTGTCCATTTTATTAAAAAAAAGTTTAAATTTTTTTTTTCAGTATTGCTTTTATACATGTGGGGAGATGATGCTGGGGATATACATATATCTATGAGCGGTCTTGCTCATTGTTTACTATCTTTCTGCAGTCCTTCATTGCAGGGGTGTGTATATTCTGAGAACTGTGCTCTGACACACCCCCTGCACTTGTTCATGTTCCGTGTAGGATTAGGAGCTCAGGCAGAGCACCTTCATTAATATGCATGGCATGCTGCCATCATGCTTCTAAACAACTGATTCCATGCATGACTAACTTAGTCATGCATGAAGGATAGTGAATCCGGGGGATAGTCTATACTCTGAATGTAATTTTATTATTAATGTTGTTATATTCTTTTAAATAAAAATGAAAAGAAATTGTAAGTATAACACACACAGAAGTAGTCTAACATAATTTGCAGAACATTGTAGAGAGTGATCAGTGGTTATAATAGGGACAGCTCCTGGTCTGTTTGGAAAAGTGATACCTAAACTAAATGTGTTGTAGTGTGTAAATTGTGAGAATATAATGATTATAATTATGGTTTGCAATGCAAGGGAGTGAGTGATGTGCTTATGTTGTTTTGTGAACTCTGGGTGTACCCCTGAGGTAATGAAATTTTATATAATAATTTACTAGCTATCCATATATACTGGATTTTGAGTTAATTCCTTATGTTTTTTTCCCTCGCCTCTTACTACAGGTGCATAGATGTGTAAGTCACCCCACTTTGAATATGAATGATGGAAAGAGTTTTCTGAGGAAGTTGGTGTATTGTAACCAACAAAAATCTTGGGAGAAGCTTAAACCTAATAACATTTGTTCGTTTTACATTTTGGCGACTTGGAGTTTTATTTTGGAGTTCTCGAGGGACAGAGGAGTTTTGTGCATCTTATCCCTTTCACAGTTTTTCCACTGTGTATCAGGTCTTTGCATATAAAGTTAGAAAGAAAGATTAGATGGTGTTTTGTGATCTTACATAAGTAGACTCTTGGTTAAAACAGAAAGTCTGCCAGCTAATCTATCCTCTGTTGCCAGCCTTAAAACACTTGGTATAGTCAGGCTATGTAAGAATTGTCCAAGCTCACAGTAAACAATCTCTTACTTAACTTGTTATTTATGAAAGATGCAATCACAAAGTCAAATTTGAGACCACAGACTCACAAATAAACCCATCTTGTGAGCATCACTCACCTACACCACAATCTGCACATACCCATATTAAAGTATCAGGTAGCGTTGTCGCCTCACAGTTAGACGTTGCTTGTTCGATCCTTTAGAGTGCCTTCTGTATGGCGACATGCATGAACAGGCATTCCTTCATTGAAGGTTGTGCATTAGGCCCGGCAAGCCAGCACATAAAACTCTACTGCCAATCATTAGCGGACCGGAGTTCCGCTGTGGCGACCCCTAACCGGGAAAAGCCGAAAGACATGCTGAGGCACTAAAAAGTTTATCCAAGCCACAACAGACTAGCAGGGATAAGGTCCAGTGTTAACTAAACACTGCAACATCAATTAACAACAACAGAACTGAGAATCATGAGAAAATAGTACATCCTAGACCAATTACACAAAAGCAGTCTTCAAACACAAATATAAATGTACCATTGATTGGTGAATCGATAATAATACACACAGATTCTACACTCATAAAGCCAGACAAAAGCAGGGTGACAGTAAGCTGTCTCACAGGAGTCAAGATTGTCAATGCTACAAAGGCCCTTAAGACCGTTGAAAAAGACATTTATGAATACAGCATGATGAAAGTCCATGAAGGGGTCAGCTGAACCCTGAGAGATATGACGGAAGACATGATAGGGCTCTCCATGCACATAACAGATGCAGGAAAGACTCTAGTATTTAACGGAATCCATCCATGTTTAAAAAATTATCCTGAGGTATAAAGAAAAGATTACTAGCTTTAACAGTTCAGCATGTGTCAGTATGAGATGTGATGCTTGACAAGTATTCTAGTTTTACCAGGAATGGCTGGCAGTTTTAAGTCAAAGACCTGGGTATACTGGCAAAAACATTTTCAGCCTCCATTGTGCCTTTTTTAGGCAAAGCCAAACTGATAACCCTCCAAATCTAATTTCCAAAACAAATCAACTATTGAACCATATCAAGATGGCTCTTCTTAATGTTAAATGTCTAAACAACAAACGGCTGGACCTTGAGGCACTCCTGCTTTTGGAATACATCCATGTATGTGTCATTACAGAAACTCAATACCTAGGTTTTGTACTTATCACTCATTTAGATCTATTAGTTAAAGCAGGACAACATGAATTGCTGTTGATAATGGCTGATTTGAATGTACATACTGGAACAGACAGAACAGGATAAGAGGACTGCCTAGGTCCACATGGGTGGGGCAACAGTTTGATAGTGGCCAACACATGGTTCAGAAAGAGAGACAGTCACACGATCACATACAAGAATAGTCAACATGCAACTCAGGTAGACTTTCTCCTAGTAAGGAAAAGATAATGGGACAGAATCCATAATTGCAAAGTCATCCCCAGTGAAACAGTCGGCCCACAGCATAAACCACTAGTTGCCACAATCAGCTGCAAGCAGTGGTCAGAGACTGCTCTAAGGTCAACAGAGACCAGGCTAAAGACCTGGAAGTTAACTGGAGAGAAAGTACAGCAGTTCAAGGAATTACTCAGGGCTCTAGTACCCCAGGAAGAGGAGGAAATAGGTGGAGATGAAGAAGAATGGCAGTGCCTAAAATCAGCATGTGTTAGGACTACAGAAAAGATTTGTGGCCAAGTCAGGTATGGAAATAAGGTACTTAAGGAAAACTGGTGGTGGAATGTAGAAGTCCAGGAAGTCATCAAAAGAAAAAAGGAGTGCAGGAAGATGTGGGCGACAGAAAAGACTGACCAGACTAGGAAGGACTACTGGTTGGCTAACAAAGAAGCTAAGAAAGAAGTTGCAATAGCAAAGAATAGGGCATCTGAGGCACTGTACCAACTTCTGAAAAGTGACTCATTAAGGGGCACAAAAAAACTATATCAGGTTGCAAGGCAAAGACAGAAAGATAAAGAAGATAGCCAGACACCCTTCATAAGGGATGCCAGCAATAACCTGCTCACCAGCCCAGAGGCCATCAAAGGCAGATGGTAGGAGTATTTCCAGCAGCTTTTGAATGAAGAAAATCCCACAGAAGCTGTACTGCCCAAGAAACAGCCTACTATGAGAGAAAAATAGGAGCTCACCCTAGAAGAAGTAAGAACAGCACTAAGGAAGATGAAGTCAGGGAAAGCAGCAAGCTCAGATGAGGTCATAATAGATATGATAAATATGCTGGGTGAGATAGAGGAGAAATGGCTCTTGAGGGTACAAATAGCAGTGTGGAGAGAAAGGTGTATCCCATATGAGTGGAGAATAAGCATACTCATGCCAGTCTACAAGAACAAAGGGAACATCCACAACTGTGGACAATACAGAGGCATCAAACTCCTATCACACTGCATGAAGGTTCTGGAGACAGTGATTGATAAACGGATACAAAGAGTAGTAGAATGTAAGATGGGAGATGAGCAGTTTGGATTCAGATCATGATGCAGCACAATTGATCCAATGTTTGCATTGAGACAGATACTTGAGAAGAAGCTAGAGATGAGGAGGGAGTCCAACTGGGCATTCCTGGACTTGGAGAAAGCATATGACAAGGTCCCAAGAAAGCTGATATGGGCAGTACTACAGTGGTTTGAAGTCCCAGAAACATTGGTAGAATTAATGCAGGCTATGTACAAGGACCCAATGACTCAAGTATGAACAGTGGTTGGCCTCACAGAGGGATTTCCAGTGGGAGTGGGTGTACACCAGTGATCAGCTCTGAGCTCACTGCTGTTCATACTGGGGATGGACTACATTAGCAAACAGGTTGGAGGCGACAGATCAACAAAGCTGCTGTGTGCAGATGATGTGGCATTACAGGCAGACTTTGAGCAAGAACTTCAGCAAAGTATAGAGCAATGGAATGCAAAATTGAAGGCACGTGGGATGAAACTAAGCACAGATAAGACAGTGGTAATGGCAGTGACCTGGGAAAATCAAAAGAGGCTGAGAATTGAGATAGAAGGGAAGATAGTGGAACAGGTAAACAACTTCAAGTATCCAGGAGGAGTAGTTGAGGAGAAGGGTAGTCTAAATGAAAAGGTCAAAGCTAGAATCAGAGGGGCTGCAGCCAGCTGGCATATAGTATCAGGTGTAGTCTATGACAGAAGAATGCCAAAGAAGCTGAAAAGTAAGGTGTGCAATACAATGGTGTGACCAGTACTACTGTATGGTACAGAAACCTGGGCAGTAAAGGCAGAACAGTTGAAGAGGCTAGAGGTGATGGAAATGAAGTGCCTGAGAAAGGTGATAGGATGCACACTGTGGGACAGACGAAAAAATGAAGACATAACAGCAGAAGCCAAAGTAGCTCTAATTGCAGAAAAGATCAAAGATTACAGATTATGGTGGTCTGGGCACATGTGTAGAAAAGCAGAAGACAATCTGGTATGGAAGATTTGGGACAGACAGGAAGAAGGTAAGAGGAAGCAAGGACGTCCAGCAAAGAGGTGGATGGATTGTGTGAAAGACGATCTGTGACAGTAAGGCATGGGTGTTGAAGAAGGCAGGAGTGTGGCACTGAATCGAGAGAGTTGGCAACAGTTAACATGATACCCCGACCCCATGTAGAAATAAAATGGGAAAAAGGGGACTGATGATGACTCATTTAGACCTGAATGTAGTTTTATTGTCTTATCTGTATTTGTTAGAGACCACATTACCCCAAGATAGATATCCAGAGGCACTCAAGCAGAGCTTATTGAGATTCAAATCATGCTAAAACAGATCAGCTATCAGTTCACAGCATGCTACAAAATCCATTCCATGGTGCCATAAAATCACACCACCTCTTCAGTCTGAACTTAACAATTATCTTTGTTTCAGAGGAGTGGCATGCTACAGAGCCCCTTCTATGACTCCATAAAATCATGTAACCTCTTCAGCCTGAAACTAGCAACTGTCTTGGTCCCAGACAAGTGGAGCACAGCTGTTATGATGTCGCTTGACAAGGGTAGCCTTACCAGCCTAATGTATTTTATATGAAAGGTCACAGAAAGTACTATGACTGATCTAATTAACTGTGATATCAAAAATCTTATCAAACCTGAACCCCACCAGTTTGGCTCTGTCAAAGATAGATCCTGTCTAAAGAATCCTGTGAACTTCTTTGAGACAGTTGTTCAGGCTGTAGACTTTAGACAAGCTTATCCACACAGTCTACCCTGATGCCACCAAGGCATTTTATACCACATCACATGCAAATATTGTAAACAAGTAGAAGGGGCTCCAAATTGACCCATATGGGCTTAGGTGGATAGCCAATAAGCTTAGAAATAGGTTTTACCCATTAAGAATAGGGAGTGCATCTTGTGAGAGCATAAAGGTGACCAGTGGAGTTCTGCAGGGATCCATGCTGGGACATCTGCTGTTCAGCAACTACTTCTCAGATCTCCACTTATTAAATGAGGATTTCTGGTTAACAAAGATCATGGATGATTGCAAGTTGGAAGCTGTCATTAAGTCTCCCTCTGACCTGCAGTACTCCAGCACTTGCTTACACTTGCCAATAGCTGGCATGACAAAAATGGGCTCAAGCTCAATGCCAAAGAGTGCAACATTGTATCATTTGGTAAGCACCCCCTAATTCCTGCTTAAAGTAGAGATAACACCCCACTTTAACATGAAAAGGTCATGAGAGACTTGGGCACCTAGACTTGACAGCTCCCTCACATCACATTATAACAGTGGTGAGGAAATCCTTTTACCTCACACAGCTCATAAGAAAAAGTATTTCTTCCAGATCAAAAGAAGTTTTTGCTTCCTTGTACTCCGCACTGATTATACTTAACATTGAGTATAATGCTCACTTTGGGATGTACCTCACTAAACATATCAAGCAATTGGAAATGCCCAGGAGGATTGTAACCTAAAATGCCATGAGACTAAAAGTTCTACAAAGAAATACTGGAAACCTTGTCCCTATACTCAGTTTTATGTATATTCCTTAAGGGTTACCTGTATCTTACTTATAGGAGCATAAGGGATTCCATAGTCTGAGAACTGCTATACCTTAATAATTCAAACAGTTGAACCAACACTAAGGCAGGGATCTAAATGTACTCTAACAAATAAAAGGAGAAAAAGGAGGGATAGACTTGTCATGCAAAACCTAGTCTTTCTCCAAAATAAAACTCCCTCCAGGTTAAGCAGTGCGGCATACTGTCTGCCTTTAGAAATGAGATGAATAACCAAACTGGTGTTTATAAATTCACTCATCATATAAGCAGCCTGTCCCTCCTTGAAAAGAGAGGCAAGGCCTAAGGGTATGTGCTAGAAAGGCAGAAATGGTCACACAGCTCAGATGCCTAGTAACTTCTATGATCCTACAATCCTATGATCCTATGATTTAATGACTTCTATGATCCTATAATCCTATGATCCTATGATTTATTCAGGTTTCAGGAAGTGGATTCCTTGATTCTACTCACTTGTAGCACTGGTCATTCTATAATATCTACTGCCGCATTAACACTTTTCCAAAGATAATACCACAACCTTTCATTAGGAGCAGTTTCCATTTTCCTAGTGGTATCCGATTCCAGACCATCATCATCATCATATGATAAACAGGCATTACAAGCTATGAGGTCTTCTCTGAAGCCACAGATCTTCACAGCATTTATTCACTCACAGAGTGTATTTTGTCTGGGACAGAGATGTTAGTCTTTTCCTTGCCATAGACCAGGAGAATGCCTTTGTCATTCAGTGCTCATCCTCCGTTAAAGATTATATACATACACTAGAGTCAGAGAACATTTAATTGGTTTTGCTCTCTCCTTGCTTATGCCTTTTACTTTTCTTGACAACATTTTCTAGTCATTCCTAATTCACTGTTACCTTTATGGCCTAATGTTCTAAATACCCAACACCATCTCTCTACAAAACAAGAAGTCTGCTACCCCTTTTCCTTACATACCATTTTATTTTTAACTCAGATCCAAAGCCTAGATAGTTAAGTCTGCCACAGGGAATAATTTGGCTGCCATTTTCTAAGTCTCTGTTCATTTTTATGAAATAATCATTCCATTTTTTAACAGACTTAGAAAGACCACTTCAGGGGGGATTGGGCACCTGGCAGAGGAGGCCAAGATTTAGTGCTAGGGATGTTGTTTTCCTGTGGAAAACATGAATTAATAAATTCTCTCTCCTCAAGTTGGGAACAAATGGATCGACAGGTTCTTAACCTGATCAAGAAAAGAATGGCACTTTTACCCATATAGGGAATGAAAAAGGCAGTTTGGTGTGGGGAGGGAGATGCCTGATGGTGGTCATGTGGATTAAAGAAAAAAAATTAGTAAGCCCCTCCAGTACCTTAAAATATCAAAGATGTCTGTTTCAGTTTTACTGTTTATATAAGATGGCTCTGTCAACCAGGTATCTATCAAGCCTTTAAAGTCGGCTGCAGGGATACTTGTTGCTCTAAGGAAATATGTTTCCTAGTAGTGAAGGTGAATATTCTCTACTCGTGTCGCAGAAAGAAGCCTGAAGAACTTTCACTTTGGAAAGGAGAATACATAAGGGGTAATGTTGCAGTTCCTTTAATAATTTTTCTGAATTCACCCTGTCTACCTTATTAATGCAGACCTTAACCCTAACTCTGCCCCTGTCCTTAACGCTAACCTTGTACCTTACTTTATAAAAACCCTTTCTGGAACACTACCACTGTTCAAACAAATTTAGTGTGAATGTAGTTGTAGGGCTCTGTTTGAGGGATTGCAAAATGAAACTTTGTTTCCTTTCACAGTGTTGTTTTTGTTCACTATTTAAGGCCTTCTGCATGTTCATTTTTTTCAAAGCAAATATTATGTTTGTATTCAATTCATTCGAGAGAGAGAGAGAGAGAGAGAGAGAACTGGGAAAAACTATTTTCTTTCAGCAGGGCAAGCCCCCTGCAACCCCTGCACTCCCTGCTAATTATATATACAAACTCTAAGATCACACAACAGTGAGGAAAGGGCTAACTACTCCCAGCTGTCCCACAGCATCCCACAAAGTAATGCCTGCAGAAGTGATCAGATGATTATTCGATCACCTCTGCTAGTATTACAGATGTTTGATATTATGAATATCTGACTATATGATGTGCTCCCATATATAAACTTGGAGATCACACAACTTGGGAAAGAGGAAGACAGTGATAAAAATGTAACAGTGACTTTTGCTGTCTCGCTCTTCTGTCCAATTCTGATTTCCTCTACAATGTGCTGATCACCTTCCAGTGTTGACGTTCTGAGAATCAATCGACTTTCTACTGACAAACCATATGATTCCCGTATGAGTTATGTTATTAAACTCCAGGGTACAAAGTACAGTGAAAATAGAAAGAAAAGCTGCACAGACTGTCTACACATGGAAATAGTTTATTATAAATATAAATGGTTTTGTTCCTGCTTTCTGTGGAACTTCTTCAGAACTACTGAAACAGTACTCTGCAAGTCATAAAAGTCAAAACGTTATGTGACTCATTAATGTCTATTGTTGTTATTTATGTTTTTTTACTGTTTTTATTGCCTTATATCAATGTAAAAAAGATCTTGAAACAGACAGATTTTTTTTGTAAAAAGTGTCGTATTTTTAATCATATTTTTAAATGTGTTGATTTTTATAAAGTCTTTCGGTGTACTAAGTCAGTAGTTCTGAAGGAGTTCCATTAAAAGTAAGAACAAAAACACTTAACTTTATAATAAATTATACCTTGTGTAGACAGTCCTTATGGTGTTTCTTACAATACTAAGTATAATGTACAGAATGTACATACTCACCTGTTATAATGTACAGAATGCATGTACTCACCTGTTGTAAAATCTGCACCTATAAAACCAAATAATGTGAGACTGCTTTCTAATTAGCCACCATTCTTTGGTGGCAGTGTCACTTCAATTTTTTTTAACTAGACAATTTGACAATTACTCATCTTGTACTATACTTGGATGTCTTAATTGACTCAGTAGCATACATTTTCCATCTTTAGATTTTTATTGGAGATCTATATATCTGTGAGTAGCAAATAAATAACAACTAGCAATCTACTGAAAACTGAAAGTTCATAGCCCCATTAAACAACCCTGTTGGCACACAGTGTTGTTTATTTCCCTTTATTTGTAAAATGCTGCTTTCAGATGTTGTTTGAAAGTACAAAGTATGTATTTAGCTAGCACTGAGGCTACATACTAAACGCAATCAAAAATATAGGGCCAAAACTGAATTAAATTACAATTAAAGCATTTTATTAAATTTAAGATTAAGATTCTTTGGCATTGTGATCTCCTCCTCCAATTTTTCCTGTTATATTTTAGTCTGGGGGATAGTTTCTCTCTAGTTTTTAAACAACTCTGTTGTGAAACTCTCTGCAGTCTGAACCACATCTGCATTCTTATTTTTTTATATACCTTTATTTTAGACAATTAACAAAAGAATAAAGTACACAGTTATGGTAAAACTCTAACTCACGTAATAGTCTATTCTTGTTCTGTGTTCTTATAAAACCTAAATATAGTTCACCGTTTTTGTAAATTCTTCCAAATATTGTACTTCATAAAATTCTTTGTTTTGTAAATAGTCTTACTGCATAATTCAATGATTGCTCACTGTATAACTTTTTCTAACAATTAATTAAAGCTGTACTGGAGCTTTTCTCCTCGGGCCTCTGCTGAAAATGGGCTATCACCTAGTCGGACTACCCGGGTAAACAAAAGTAAGTAAATAAATAACAGTTGGTAGGTTATAAACAATTAAACTAGTGAAAAGTACATTTACCAAAATTGTTTCTAAAGTACTTTTCTATAATATTATATATATATATATATATATATATATATATATATATATATATATATATATATATATGGGTCTGCTATATTTGATTGGAAGTTCATTTCATTGAAAATGATATCACTAGTGCCACTTCACTGAAAGGGCACTTTGCTGAAAACTCATTTGACAAACTCATTTAGTTGAAAGTTACATATGATCTTTTCCTCACTGTAGTGCAATCCTGGAGTTAGTATATATAGTAAGTGGGGGTTTGGGGGTACAGCCCCCACATTGAGGGGTATGGGGTGCAAAGCCCCCCCCACATACTTTGGTTATATTTTGCCAATAGTTATTCATTATAAGTTTCCATGTGTATAGTTTAAAATGTTTATAATATGTGGGGGCTCATAGCAAATCTGGGTATTGCCATGGAGATTCGTTACATAACTATAGAAGATCTTGTGGTTGTCTTTACTATCTGCTGCAATTCTGTTTTCGTAGCTAGCTTTAGAGGATTTGATGAGGGATCTCAACTTTTTGTTGAGGCTGATAAGGGAGTTTTTCCAGTCTTGGGACTTCACCTTATTCTGCATCAGTTTCCTTCTTCTGTTTTAGAGTTTGTTTATGGCACGGGACAACCAGATTGACTTCCTATTTTTGGAGGAGAGCATCTTTGTTCTATTCGGTATAGGTTCATAGGTTCATAGGTTCATAATAGGCTATCTGCCCTAGGGCATTTATAAGCCTAGCCAGAGTATGTTTGGCTTTCGCCACCCATTTTAAATTAATTTTGCTATGCCCTTTTTCGAGGTTAGTATACTGTGCCTCTGTCTAACAGTGACACAGAAGTGATACCCGGGGTAAACCTATGATCTCCCATCCACTCATCAAGATTCCTCTAGAAGAGAGTCAATGAGGGACTCTGCCTAACCTGGACTGGGATTTTATTCCATAGTGAAGGGAGCCTCTGAGTTATGAATCTGTCCCTCCAGCATGTCCTATTTATTTCAGTGCTGAGGTTCAAGTCTCTCGAGCATGTAGCTCGATGGGATTTGGATTTTTTGAGGTGCAGCATGTCCCTTAATTCCGGGTTGGACATGGCCTTATACGTCAGGCACAGGTCACCTCTGAGCAGGCGGTATGCCACTGAGTAGAGCTGGAGTTTCTTTAACCGGGTAGCATATGGCATCTGTTTGAGCCCTTTGATCCTCTTGGTGAGGTACTTTTGGGGTCTTTCCAGTTGCTGCAGGTGTTTGGTAAGGTACATCCCAAAGGGGCATTGTACTCGATTATGGGCCTGATGAGGGATGAGTAAAGAGGCACGATGACCTCTCCTAATCTAGATGTGAATCCCTTCATGATTAGGTGGGCTATATAAAATGTTTTTCTAACCACTTTGGCCACGTGGTTGTCAAATGAGAGATTGCTATCAACTTGGGTCCCCAGGTCCCTAATGACTTCTTCTGTACTTAATGGATTACCACCTATGTGGTAATTTGTGGGCACTTTGTTTTTGCCAAAGGGGATGACTATACACCTTTTGGCATTTAGCTTGAGGCCATGGCTCTGGCACCAGCTGTCTGTTTCTATGAGGCCCTTTTGGAGGATGCTTGTGTCGGCTGGAGAGTCGATTATGGCGCCCAGTTTGCAGTCATCTGCAAACTTGGTCAGCCACAGTCCTTCCGTGTTGGCCTGTACCTTCGAAAAATATATACCAAATAAGAGAAGTCCCAGGACTGAGCCTTGTGGGACGCCACTTGTAACTGGTTTGGAGTCTGACATGGCTCCAGCAATTCTAACCATGTGGGTTCTGTCCTTGAGCCAGTTTGCAACCCATCTAGTGACATAGGGGTTTATATTTAAGCTGGTGAGCTTATCTATAATGCCTGAGTGGGGTATTGTATCGAAGGCTTTTGCGAGGTCCAGATAGGCTGTGTGGACCACCTTCCCTTCGTCAATGGCCTTGGTGACTGTTTCAAAGAAGTCAACCAGGTTTAAGAGGCAGGATCTGCCCTTAACAAAGCCAAACTGGGTAGGATCCGGTGTTTTTAGGTCCCCAATATCTTTATTTATGAGGTCCATGATGATCCTTTCCATAGCTTTGCAGACCAAGCTAGTCAAGCTTATGGGGCGATAGTTTCCAGGGTCCGTTGAGGCACCACCTTTATGGAGAGGGACCACTGTTGCTGTACGCCACTCTTTGGGTACATATCCTGTAGTAAGGCTGAGATTGAACAGTAGTTTTATGTTTGGGTTTAGCTCTTCTTGGAGTTCATGTAGGACGCAGCCTGGGACACCGTCTGGTCAAATTGATGCTGTGTTTTTTGCTTTGGAGAGGGCAGCTCTCACCTGAGCATCTGAGATGTCAGGGGGGCAGCACTCTGCTGGGATAGATATTTGCCCTTTTGGTGGGGAAGGAAAGTTTGCGCTGAACCTGTCAGCTAGGATGTTGGCAATGTCTGTGGGATCAGTGTATGTTTTGTCATTTTGGACTAATTCTGAGCATATCTGGGAATTCCCACCCAGGTTCCTAACATAACTAAAGAAAGCCTTGTGATTATCTTTAGTGTCCTGTGCAATTTTTCTCTCGAAGCTGGCCTTTGACGATTTTATGAGTGCCCTTAGTTTTTTGCTAATACTGATCAGAGATGCCTTCCCATTTTGGGATTTTGCTCTATCATGTAGTAGCTTCCTCCTTCTATTGTATAGTTTGTTTATGGCTGGGTCCACTAGACAGGTCGTCTGCCTTTGGAGGATTGGGTCTTGGTTTTATTTGGGATTGCATGATCTATGCATTCCTGAAGGTGTTCATAGAATGCATTTATAAAGGATTCTGCGGTCTGGGCCGTATTTTCCACAGGCCCGGGGGCTTTGAAGGATTCCACCTCGGTTTTGAGGAGTGTGAAATTTGCTTTAGAGAAGTTTTTCACTGTGGTTTTCTGGGCAAGGGGTGGGGTCGGGATGTGAATATCCAGTGAGATCAGTTTATGGTCTGATCTTACCAGTGAGGGATACACTTCTGGTCTGGAGCATAGAGTCCCCATGTTGGTGATGATCAGGTCCAGTATGTTTTCCCCTCTTGTGGGAGTGGTAACAAGTTGTTCCATAGCATTTGAGTTTATGAATTCTAGGAACCTTTGGGCAAGGGTGTTGGAGCTAGAGTAATGCTCCCAATCTATGTTTGGGTAGTTGAAGTCGCCCAATATAATGGTGTTCGGAGAGACCTTCATATTTTCCAGTGTTTTCAGGAAGGCCGAGTGGGGTTCCTGGGTTTGGGAGGGTGGTCTGTAGCAGGCTATAAACTGGAAGGCAGTTTTACCCACTGTTAGTTGCACATGGATAGTCTCTGATGCTTCGTGCTTTGCCACCAACCTGGAGGTGTGGGTATCTTTGATGAATATCGATACTCCCCTCCTTTTGTGGTTCGGTCCAAGTTTTGGGGCGAAGAGCATGGTATGAGGTATAACCTGGTAGTGCTGGGGTGCTCTCGGGAGTCCTGAACCAGGTTTCTGTTACTGCACAGATATCGATGTTCTCCATGCTAAGGAGAGTTTCAAGTGCGTGCATCTTGAGGTTTAGACTTCTAGCGTTGAGTAGCATTACTCTTAGTTTCTTATCCCTTGTGATACCTATGGAGGTGGGTTTGTCTTTTGAGCCTTGCCTAAAAAGGCACTATGGGGGTAGCAAGAGCCTTTGCCAATATCCGAAAGCCCAGGGGTGACAGGTGCAAGCCGTCCCTAGCAAAGCATCATGGCTTGTTGTGCATATCATCCCAAGCTGACAGGCATTGGATCCCCTTTGAATGACACCAATACTTAAGCCAATTGTTGAAACTGATCATCTTGTCTTCATATTGTGGCATCATTCTTGGTGAGGGTAAGATGCTACTCAAGGTCAGGGTCATACCAGCCTGGGCTACATGCTCAGAGAGCTCCTCTATGTCTCTTTTCATGTAGTCCAGGGAGGTACGTCTCAAGTCATTCACACCAGCATGGACAATGACTGAGTCATATTTGTACTTGCCTTGGAGTGACCTGAGTGCTTGTGTTATGTGGCGGATCCTAGCGCCAGACAGGCTGCTCAACGTGACCTTCTCCTTGTTCAGCCTGGTGGCGGGGCGTCAGTGTGCCTGACGATAGAGTCACCTATTACAAGTGTATCAGGTGTGTTGTTTAGCCTTAAGGGCTGTGACTGTTCGCACACTGGCTTTGTGAGATATGTGTTGCACGTGTTTTGTTTTGGGGTAGCGGTTGCTTGGGTGTCTGCTTTGGAGGTCTCTGCTGCTTAGGCAGATCTTTATTTAGAGCCTCCAGTATGTTTTGTGCGATTATGTGTTTGGTTTGCTGTCGTGGTAGGTCTATGTGAGACTGGAATTGTAGTGAGTGTGGTTTCCTTCTCCTCCTGACTGGTTATGCCAGTACTGAGTTGAGAGAGCTTAGCCTCCAGTTTGGCTATATGGTTGCATCTCTCACATGTGTTGGAATTTGTTGGGAGGAGGAGAGGGTTGTCTGTGTACATGAGGCAGTTGTAACATTGCCTCAAGATTCCCATATTCACCAGCTGGACCGGAGAGGAGATTGACAACTGACCTTTGGACATGCTAGAATAATATTGGGAATTCCTTTATAATTGAAAACAAGGGCCAATGGGGAGCGAGGGTGTAGTGCTTTTAATTTTTAGTGCTGACTTATAATTGCTTTAGTGAGCAAGTGCCAGGTAACAAGTGCAATGTGTTACAGGTAACTTAAATGCAAAAACGACAAACAGTAACTTTCTTTCAAGCAAAGCAAGGAAATAAGTACAGTAAGCAATGCAGATATCACTAGGGATCCACAGAAGCGCTGAAAAGCCGCGTTTTAGGTGGAATTAGCGTTCCAGGGAAATAAGCATATAAACAAAGCTAGATTCAGCAGGCCTGGATCTAGTCTATGCTACAGCAAACAAGGTGTACCAATTTCAGTAAGATACAGTTCAAATATTCAGGCACTATAAACCTCTAACCAGAAATTCCCAGCTCAGAAGGGCAGAGTCCAGCCTCTCCTCCCACAAGAGTGCAGACCACAAACCTTCTTAATGTAAAATAACTGGCCTGAAGCCCAAGTGCTTAAACCAGAGCTAATACACTTTAAGAATAACAGACACTGAGCTCTCAGTCAGCAGTTCCCAATTTAGAAGGATGAAAGCTACCTGTCCTGCCAGCTACCTGTCCTGCCACCACAGTGCATGCCACAAACCTTCCCAATGTAGAACAACTGGTCTGAAGCCCAAGTGCTTAATCCAAAAGACTTAGAATGATAGCTAAACTTTAACCAAGTTACTACCAAGCAGTAATAAATACAACTGAATACTTTAAATAATGCCTGGATTAGTGCTCAAGTTATACAAACAAAACTAGATTCAGCAGGCCTGGATCTAGTCTATGCTACAGCAAACAAGGTGTACCAATTTCAGTAAGAAGAAATTCAGATATGCATGCACTATAAGCCTTCAACCAGAAATTCCCAGCTCAGAAGGGCAGAGTCCAGCCTCTCCTCCCACAAGAGTGCAGACCACAAAACCCTCTTAATGTAAAATAACTGGTCTGAAAGCCCAAGTGCTTAAACCAGAATTAATATACTTTTAGAATAATATGGCGAGATCCATGCATTTGTGTACATATTCATACAGTGGATTGGTGTATGATTTGGCAGTCATGCAACTATTCTCCATTTGTATGGGTGCCATGAAGTCAGCCACCTCTGTTTTTAGGATCCCAAAGTTAGCTTTGGAGAAGTTTTTCATGGTGGTTACCTTTGTGGGGGGGATGGAAGGGATGTTGATTTCCAAGGTGAATAGTTTGTTGTCAGATCTACGCAGGGGGGAGTTTACTACTGGTGTAGAGCAACAGTCGCCCATGTCTATAATGACCAGGTCAAGGATGTTGCTACCTCTAGTGGGGGGTAAGAATGAGTCCAGGGCATTGGAATTAATGAATTTCAGGAAGCATTGGGCAAGTGTATTGGTACATGAGTAGTTTTCCCATTTAATGGAGGATAGTTGAAGCCAGCCAGTATGAGAATGTTAGGTTGGACCCTAACATTTTCCAGGGTGCTTAGGAACATGGAGTGTGAGTCTTGGGACATGGTTGGGGACCTATAGGAGGCTATGACCTGAATTGTTGTCTTACCCAATGTTAGCTGCACCTGAAGTATCTCTGATGTATTATGTTGGGCTACTAGTCTGGAGCTGTGTGCATCCTTTATGAATATGGAAACACCACTGCCTTTGGATCTTCGGTCCAAGTTCTGGGACCTAAAGGTGTGGAATGACTTATAGCCTGGTAGTGCAGGGGTGCTTTCTGCTGCCTTGAACCAGGTCTCTGTTACAGCACAAATGTTGATGTTCTCCAGTTTAAGGAGTGCTTCAAGTGAGTGCATTTTGAAATTTAAACTTCTAGCGTTGAGAAGCATGACCCTCAGATTACATTTGTTTGTATCTGTTAAGGTGGTAATCTGGTCTTTTGAACACCACCTAAAAAAGGCACTATAGGGGTGGCAATAGCCTTGGCCAGAATCCAGAAGCCCTGGGATGACAGATGCAGGCCATCTCTGACAAAGCATTGAGGTCTGTTTGTCTCTATCAATTCATTTTTTTCAGCTGCTCTGCCTTCACTGCACAGGTTGTCCAGGCTTTTGTGCAGTACAAAAGCACTGGTCTCACCATTATTTTGACTTTAACTGGTGCATCACCCCACTGCAAGAATTGCATGTTGAGTCAGACTTATATGTCTTAAGACCCAAAAGGGGGTTTCCAGTAAAACAGAAAGTCCAATCTTCTGGGCTTTTCTCTGAGGAAAAAAGTGCTATTCTGATGAAATTCAGATCTCTCCTGATAACAGAAATGTATTGCACCAGAAGCAAGAAGGACTTTTCCAGTTTATGTCAAATTTTAGTTGATATATCTCTAATTTTGCCTCTAGGCAGACAGATAATTTCACATGTTCCTTGCAAAGTCTAGTGAGGTATGTGTCTGTCTTACTTATGACAGAGTTATCCATTTCTAAGCTGTTTTAGTGTTCCCAGGTAACAATGTCTGCCTTGTAGGCCTTTGAGTCTAGCTATTTTTGGTATATTTTATATATTTTTGGTATAGATTTTCCTGACTACCTTGATATTTATTTCTTTATTTATTGACATTTGATTACTGGGAAAGTCTGACTGGGTAGGAGCCCATTTTCAGCAGAGACCTGGAGAGAAAAGCTCTTAAATATGCTATGTGTTACATGATATGCTGGCTATGTATGTTTGTTTTACTGTGGTAAGTGGGAGGCCTGTACAATGTGTAATCTGTATGACCTGAGGTTCTCATTTTATCGCATTTATAACTTCTAGAGATACAGTTGAGGCTTCTGTGAGTGTAATCTCTTCACGTGTAAGCCTTGGGATGTTTATGCTCACAGAATGCGGTCAGATGCTGAGAGTTTAACATCAATATTCTGGATATACTTGCTTGTCTTAGTCTCACTTATATTTAAGGTCCTGTCAAAAAGTACTGCATTTTCTGAGCATATATGTATGTGCTGTGAACCGCAGGATCTCCTTTGTATATGGTCCTAATGGACATCACTTTCAGAAAATGACAGGACCTTAGCTTGTAAAGCACCATTTACTACCAGTTACAGAAGGAGAAAGTAAAGTGAAAGAGTGTTAAATGCTTTTATTGCTTTGAATGCTGTAAAATACTTAGTGCTGCCACACTGTCTTTTTTTATGTAGTCCATGAAAAATGAACTGCTACAGTGTACTACCAGATAAAGAGAAAAAATGGAAAAACTGCAGGAACGCTAAGTGCTTTACATCTTTCAAGTTGTTAAATACTCAGGGCTCCCCACAGATAGCAGACAACTGCAGGGATGCATTTGTGTTCCCATAACAGCATTCAAAGCTGTAATGCACTTCCTGCAGTCAATGCTGTTTCAGCTTCTTGGTGTTGTTCTGTTGAGGCTGTTGTGCTCCAGCATAATATTAATACTTAACAGCTCTTAATGTTGCTTAACAAAGCACACTCAAAAATTTTTCTTACATCAGAAAGGTGTTTAGTAAAATTTGCTTTTCTCTCAGTTTCTGAGCATTATCATGCTGGTCCAGTCACTACAATTAAATGAAACAACAAAAACCTATGAATCTGCATTCCCTGCTATTGAACAGATGTATTTGCAGAAGATGTGGGTAGTGTATACCAGGATCATCTGAACATTTTTTAGGGTACATTTAACATAGTAACTTATGTCCATCTACTGTATCTGAAAACTATCTTTAAAATATACAGTTCATAGGGATTTGGCCATAGAATGCAAATATCTACTGTTTCAGTTCCACCAGAAGTAAATACATAGTGTGCAGTTCCCAACAAGCTACATAACACATTCATAATGACAAGTAATAACACAAGCTGACTATAACTATGCACTTCTCAAACGTTATCATTTTCTTTTAAAGAAGTAATATTAGTGGCAGCACTCAGCTTACCTTTCATAATATTTATGTTGAAGGTTGAATTTATAGGTTGTTCTAAAGCTGTATGACTTATTCTGCAGGTAATTGATGATTCTTCCTTTGCTAGTACAGTGATGTTACTTTGCACTTGATATGTCTTGTTTTCACTATCAAACTGGACTTCTGGTTTGGTTCCATGAAGCTCCATTTCATTCTCCCACCAGGTAACATTGATGTCTGGAGGGTAAAATCCTGCAGATGTACAGCTTAATGTCACATTTGTATTTTGCTGAATTTCCTTTGTTGGCCCAGAAATTGTTGGATGTGAAGGTTTTCCTTAAGTAAATGAAATGCTAAGAATCACTATAAATGTAGAGTCACTGGCTATGCATTTCATACAAAACAATTTATGATGGGTAATCAGCTATGGTCAAGAACAAGTACTGCTGATATTTTTGACTATTTTGGTTTTTATGTTCTGTAATGCTTCAATTCATTTAACTCTTGTCAAAATGCTGTCAGAGACTGTTCTAAGTGAGTTTTTGTTTCTTAAACCATCTACATTTACCAAAATCTTGATGCAGCAAAATGTTCAATGTACATATCAAAACTACCCAAACAAGAATATCAGATAACAAATAAAACTAGATTCCAACAATTCAGTAAAAAAGGACTAACACCCAAGTTGTGTTAGTGTCAATATATTAGGTAGTATAGCTGTAAGCATACCCTGTTACACATTGCTCAGGGGCTCTGGCATAGGAATTTCTGACTACATGCCACAGCATTCATTAAAACTATAACTGCTTGTCCAAAAAATTATAAACAGATAAATATATATGGAGGTGTCTTTGTCAAGTTTCTTGCCTCCTACCATCTTTTCCCCCTGAATACTGCTGACACCCTGCATCACGTCCAAACATTCCTAGAATCTAAATGGCAGCTACCAAGTTGATACTGTGCACAAACTAGAAATTGAATCAAAACATCGCCACTGCAAATGCATTCAAAGTAGCAAAAGAACACAGGACTGACAAAAAGAAAAAAGAAACATCCAAAACATTTGCATAGAATGAAATATAAATGTGCATAAAACATATCCAAGAAATAAACCATGCCATGGTATACAGGGATAATGCTGTTGCTATAGCTAAGGTTAACTGTGTTTGATTTGTGGATCAGGTATCTGAGGAATGGCAGGTGAAGAATGGGTGTGGCTATTCTGGGGGGAGGGCATACGCTTAAATGTTACTTGCATTAGATCTCTGGTAGAGGGCTGAGATGCATGAGAGGGTGTGTCTTAAGACAGGAACCAGATGAAACAGAATACAAAGGATTGGTCCAGATAAAATCACTTTAGCTAGCAGAGCTAGGAGACTCTCTCTCTGATACCCTCCATGTGAGAGGAGTAAACACACCTTATCGCTGCCTCACAGCAAGAAGTTCTCTGATTCAATTCTCAGTTGGAGTGCCTTCTGTGTGAAGTCTGCACGTCCTTCCTGCAGTCAAGTGAGTTTTAAAGACATGGAGTAGGTGTGTGTGTGTGTGTGTGTGTGTGTGTGTGTGTGTGTGTGTGTCCCTTCTGTTAAGGTTGGGCACTGGGCTGGCAACTTGACACCATAAAAACTCTACTGCCAATCATTCTGAAGACCAGTGGTCCACTGTAGCGACCCCTACTGGGAGAAGCCAAAAGACATTGCTATTGAAATTTCAAGTTGTTTGTTCTTGTACTAAAGACAGGAATAGATGGGGACATTGACTGAGTTACTGCAGAGGAGGAACTGTATACCTCACATTTTCACTGCATGTCTGCCAAGAAGGAATACAGGAGGAAACAAAGATGTTAGGGCATAAGGAAAAAATCCATTGGTTGTAGTAAAAAGTTACAATGGGATGATCTCCTCACTGGTCTTCTCATTGCTGGTGATACTGAGTTTCTTGAAGAGTCAACATTTTTAACTAATCAACTGTTGATAAACGTCCGTCCAAGCAATTAATGGATGAAACCTTAATAGACGAACATTAATAATATGTAACCACAGTAATTCACAGCAGGTCATAGAAACATTGTCAAGTCAGATCCACAGTATAAGTAATGCAAAATACATTTTTTAGTGGCTTTCACTCATAATATAGATGATTTAATATTAGGTGCATCAGTTAAAACAGATGAATGATTCTGATGATCTATAACCAAATTAATGAAGGAAGACCAAATACATTATCTATACAGAGATGAGGTTTTATGTGTGCAGAAACTGCTTTTTAAACAGAAAGTTATTCTTTCTAGTCAAATAAGAATCAAAACTTGCAAAATAAATGAATTACATTTAAGCATAGTTAATGGTGAGGAAAGGCAGGTGATATTTTGTATTGGCTTAATAGTGTGAAACAAACAGAGCAGTGAAACATCTCTACAACATTTATTTATTTATTTTACATTTGTTAACCGGGCTAGTCTGGCTGGATATATTTCCATTTTCAGCAGAGGCCCGGGGAGAAAAGCTCCACAAAGACATAATAACTATTACATAAGATGCAAAAGAGAGCAGCATACAAAGTATTCTGTATCAGGACAATATTATACAAAGAGTCAAACTTATAATAGGCACAAATAAACAGTTGTACAAAAGTGTACTTATGACTCTTTGAAGCAGAACACAGGCATACGTTATTTAAAATATTCAAACATTATAAGAAAGAGAAAAGGGTGTTTAAGGACAGCTAAGTAAGTAGGATAGATTATATTAGAAATTTCTAGGAGTCTTCAGTAAACTGAGTAATATAATTAGGAATGAGAAGGATGAAGGAGAGGTAAGTGATAGAATAGTGAGAAAAAAAAAGTAGAAAGGTAGCAAAGATCACAGAGATCAAGGGGTAGTGGGATGAGCTAAAATACATGGGTTCAGTCAGGGTTAAGGCAGGGCATAGCCAGTGTTTAGTAAGGTGGAGTCTAAGTTTTTGTTTGAAGAGGACAGGAGATAAAATAGAAGTTAGTTCAGTGGGCAATAAATTCCAGTGTTTACCAATGGAGTTAGAAAACAGGGAGTCACCAGCAAGATTATTGGATTTGGTAGCAGAGACTAGGAGTTTGTTAGAGGAGCGGAGAGAGCTCAGGTTAGAGTAAGGGGTGAGGAGGTTAGAAAATGAAGGAGTGTTGTTTGGCAGATAAAAAGATTTGTGGATGATGGGAAGTTGAGAAAGAAGCAACATGTTTTGTAGTTCAAGCCAGTGAATTTGTTGTAGGTTCAGGCAGTGATGTGTTCTGAATTGATTACCAGTAACAAATCTAGCTATACTATTGTAAGTAGTGGTCAATTTAGTAAGATTAGTTTTCTTTAGGTTGGTGTAAATTGGTGAGGCATAGAGAAGAGTGGAGATGAGATGAGAGTGAGCCAAAGTAGCTTTGGCTGTTGGGGATAGGAATGTTTTAATTCTATAGAGGAGCCCAGTTTTCTATGTACAGTTTTGATAGTGTTGTTTATGTGATAATCAAAGGTAAGATTGTTATCTATTGTCACACCTAGTAGTTTGGTAGAAGAGTCAGGTGTTATGAGAGTATTGTTAATAGAAGAGATAGAGAAGTCCAGTGAGGGGATCTGGTAGTGGGTTTGAAAAGGAGGCGTTTTGTTTTTTTGGCATTAAGAAGTAGGCAGCGTTTTAAGAACCATGCTTCCACTAAATGGAATACATTTTGTGTAACAGTTTGAAGCTCTGGGATGGTTTTGCAGAGCAGATGAGTGTGGAGTCATCTGCATATTGTATGCATGTAGCTTGGGGAATAGCTACTTGTAAGTCATTTATGAATAGGGAGAAAAGAAGGGGCCCAAGAATTGAGCCTTGTGGTACACCGAGAGGGATTGGGAGAAGAGAGGAGAGTTTATTCTCCCAGAGTACCGCTTGTTTCCTGTTAGAAAGATAGGAGGTGAACCATTGGATGGTATTTGGTTCAATAGCAAGTGATTCCAAGATCTTTAGGAGAAGAGGGTGATTGACCATGTCAAAAGCTTTAGATAGGTCGATGAAAAGTGCAGAAGAAAGGGTATTATTATTGCGGTTTTGTTAATGAAATCAGTAAAAGAAAGGAGAGCAGTAGTAGTACTATGAAAAGGCCTGAAGCCATGTTGACAATGAGATAGTATGTTATGTTTAGTTAAGTGGGACATTAGCTGTTTGTGAATACATTTTTCCATGATTTTTGCTAGTGGAGACAGGAGGGCAATGGGTCTATAATTAGAATATTCTGTAGAGTTTCCACCCTTGTGTAAGGGTATAATGTGTGAAATTTTCCAGATGTCAGGGATGTTTCTTTCATTAATGGTTCTGTTAATAAGAATTGAAATGGGATAGGCTATTTCTATGGCTGCTTTTTGAAGAAATTCAGATGGAAGTTGATCGGCTGATGGAGTACATGGCTTAAGATTTTGAATACATTTTAGGATAAAGGTGGTAGAGATGGGCTGAATAGTAAAGCTCGGTAAATTAGTGGTGGCATGTTGAGGAACATTAGAGTTATCAGATGAAAGGTGAGAGGCTAGAGAGTTTATAGTATCAGTGAA
The DNA here is from genome assembly GCF_019279795.1 of Protopterus annectens. Taxonomy (NCBI): domain Eukaryota; kingdom Metazoa; phylum Chordata; order Ceratodontiformes; family Protopteridae; genus Protopterus; species Protopterus annectens. Next base: position 1,870,244,237 of record NC_056743.1, on the reverse strand, counting down.
AAAGGAGTTGAAGGTGTTTGCAGTTTCAAGCGAAGACATTTTGTCAGATCCCAAGGGGGAGGGAGTGGAAGTTTGTCCAGGATGTAGAAGTTTGTTCAATGTTGCCCAGAATTTTTGGGGATTGTTATGATTAGATTGCTGAAGGTTACTATAGTAGAGTTTTTTATCAGAAAGAATAGCTTTTTTGGTAATGTTTCTTAGTTGTCTAAAGGTTTGATGATCTAAGGGTAGCTTAGTAGTTCTCCAATGTTGCCAGAGTTTGTTTCTGAGTAATATTTTCTGTCTTGTTTCTTTTGATAGCCAGGGGGCTAGTTTAGTTTTTATTCTTATAGTACGCTTTGGAGCATGGGTATCTAAGATAGTTAAGAATTTGGTATTAAAGTAGTGAACTGCTTCATTAAGGGAAGAGTTTTAGTGGAGTCCAGTCACATGCATTGAGTTCAGTTTTAAATAGAGTGGGGTTAAAATGTTTGATACTTGATGGTCCTGACTGAAGAGGTATTTGTAGTGATATTCTTTTGCCTTATGATATAGGTTAAGTTATGGTCACTGATATCATCAGGCAGGGTCCCTGCTTGGTAATTTAGTTGGGGTTTGTTAACAAGGATCCAATCAAGTATACTTTCTTTGTTGTTAGGTTTATTAGTTCTAGTAGGGTATTTATAGTTTGGGTAAAGTTATGGAGATTAATATGGCAGGATGGGTTGTTAGAATTAACTGAGTACCAATCAAGGTTAAAGTCTCCAAGTATTATGGTTTCTTGTGGGTAGTTAGTGGAAGCCCAGCTAAGAATACTTTCTATGCTTGTGGAGTTATTTCCAGGTGGAAGGTAGGTACAGATAATGTAGATGGCTTTATTAGGGTTGAGTTGAAACTTAGTTATAAGGAGTTCAGTATTGGTGTTTTCAGGGGTCATAGGGAATTGTGGATATATTAAGTTCGGTTTTAAAATGAGGGCTACTCCTCCACCTTTACGATTATTGCGGTCTAATCGTAAGATGTTGTAGCCTGGGGAATGATTTCAGTATCTTTAGTGTAGGGCTTTAACCAGGTTTCTGTTAAACAGAGAATGTCAAATGAGTGACATTGCAGAAGAGAGTGAAGTTGAGTGATTTTGTTGTTGACACTTTGAATATTTAGGTGTCCTAAGAGTAAAATGTTAGACTTAGAGATTGGTAGTGGAAGTAGTGAGTTAGGGATTCTTGGGGTGTCTTTGGTGGAGGTCTTTGAAGGACCAGGGTTTGGGTGTATATCACCATCTGTCAGGGTAGTGGGCCTATATACTGAGTGTGGTTGAATAGTTAGATAAAGTTTATTGTTTCCTTTCCTTGACAAGAGATTATTACTATTGTTGTGGGATAGTCTATGATATTTTGCTAGCAGGTAGCAGGAGGTTGATGTAATGTTAGAGTGGCTACAGTTTAGGGTTATGAGTTCAGTGGCAGTTTGCCTTGAAGAGCTTTTAAGGTGGTAGTTATATTCTATTTCATAGGAGGTCAAGAGGTAAGGAAGTGTGAGTATTAGAGAGAGAAGTAACAGGGCTATTAGTTTAGTTAAGATGTTTTTTGTTATAAAGGTTTTGGAAGTAGAAGTAGTGGAAATTTGAGACATGATGAGAGGAGGTTGGAAGAGATTATAGTGGTAAAGGGTGGGGTAGGTATAATTATAGGATGACGAGGCTAGAAGTTAAGTGTTATAGGATAGTTTAGGGATAGAGAGGGGAGGGGGATATGTAGTGTGGGGAGGGATTTGGGAAAAAAAAAATTTAAGAAGGTAGAGTAGCAAGTGAGGTAGTAGTATGTGATAGGTGTGTTATGAAGGGGGTGTGGACTGTGAGGTATAAGTGTAGGAGTGCGTGGGGTAGGTGGGATAAGGGGGTAGGGAGGGGCGAAGCGGGCAGAAACAGACAGAGGAGTGGGATGAGGCAATCAGCCCAGCTGAGGAGCAGAGGCACTACTTAGTTTGAAAAGAGTGATTATAATGTAAAGTAAGAGTAAGGAGTGAGACAGGAGTGAACTCAGAGGTAACCTGGGCGGCACAGTGGTGCAGTGGTTAACATTGTCGCCTCACAGCAAGAGGTTCTCTGGTTCGATTCTCGGCTGGGGTGCCTTCTGTGTGGAGTTTGCATGTTCTCCCTGTGTTCGCGTGGGTTTCCTCCGGGTACTCCGGTTTCCTCCCACATTCCAAAGACATGCATCTGGAGCATTTCTCCCCGGGCCTCCGCTGAAAACAGGCTCTGTGGAACCTAGTCGGACATTCCCGGTCAACAAATGTTAAATAAAATAAATAAATAAATAAAATAAACTTAGTAGAGTATCAGCAAGCTTACAAAGAGTACAAGAACAACCAGTAAAATATGTCACATTCAGTTCTTGTACATAAAGATGTTAACATACTGGTGTAAAACGTGTAATTTGTAAGTCGAGTTACTTACTGCAGGAAGAGCTGCCCGAGCAGGGAGGACAGCAACCAGGACTTGCCGAGCGTGGAAAAGATGGCGTCAGCTCGATTGTGGGTATATTTATAAGGTTTGGGAGGTAATAGGTGGAAGTGGGAGGGGAGATAACATGTAAGGTGATAACTGGAAAACCCGTGAGAAAGGCAGGGTTAGTACACAATAGGGGAGGAGATTAGGTTAAAGGAAGAGCACCGTGTGATTAGCCACAGGTGGTAGAAACCACAGCAGAGAGAAGGAGAGGAAACAATCAGCGAGAAAAGGTGAAAAAAGTTAGGAGAAATAGATATGTAGATTAGAGGATAGTATCAAAGTAAAAAGCAGGCAGATTTTGTAATGTGGAGCAGATAACTGCAGAAAGGAGAGTAGATAGGCAAAAAAGGTAGGGATATAGGTAGGGAAGAGCGGAGAGCCCAAATTATAATTTGGATAAGCAGAGAGGGTAGAGAGGAAACGAGTAAGTGTGTAGGTGAAAAGTGTAGAGGGAGGAAGGGTTTAGCAGAGGAGGATATAGAATGTTATAGAGTGTAGAGGACCCAGTGAAAAGTAGGGCAGTCAGGTAGCAAAAGAAATAGAAAGAGTGGCGGACAGGCTGGGAGAGGGGACAACAGAGGCCCCCGGAGGGGGGAGGGGGGGTTGGCTGCTGTCGTAACCAACTCAGGAGACTCTGCTAACCTAGCAAAAAGAGTACAGTCTTTAGTTAGCTCTAGCAAACATACTTTGAGTACAGAGTTCCTGGGTGTGCTTCACAGAGAGCTTTGTTCCTGGGTGTTATTCAGCGGGAGCTGGTAGGAGAGCTACTTTGCAGAGACAGAGAATACCAAGGAAGAACAAGGCAGGGCAGTAGCTGGTAGTCAGAGTAGAAGTAGGAATTCAGAGTGCAGGAAGAGCTGCCCGAGCAGGGAGGACAGCAACCAGGACTTGCCGAGCGTGGAAAAGATCATAACCAGAGTAATATCATGTTTTGCACCAAGTCTCCAATGAAATAAGATAGGCGATGACTTGTTTCACTACAAAAAAGAATAATTTCTGCTGGGTGTCAGTTATTACAAAGTTCCTGTGATCATGCAACATAATGCAACTGCTAGCACTAGAGATGCAAGTGTCCTTCAAAGAATTTTTCAAAGACACGGCATGCTAGAAGGCATTATTTCTGAGAATGATCCTCAAATTTTCCAGTAAAACATTTAGAACATTTCCAAACAGATAAGAATTTTAAAATGTTACTCCAAGCCCATGCTATTCTCAAAGTAATAACTAAGTGCAGAGAACAGTGCAAACAATCAAGAATTTAGTCAAGTGGTGTGACAGTTCATGAGTGTGGACAGTTACTTGTCAGTTTTGAGGTACAGGCATCAATCACATTAGAGGATAAGCATATTACATTATCAGATATTACTGTGAAAAAAATGAAATTGAACTTACTGATTACTACAGTAATTTTAGAAGCAGCTGGGCATATATTATCTTATATGAGAAAGTGATCGTGAAAAGGATATTATTGGTAATTTTACCTACTTAAATATTAACCTCTACATCACTTGACTGCAAATTGTCTCTTGGATTGAACATACAAAGTATTAGTTGCTGGAAAATTCTCTTCTGATAGACTACTCACAAGGGAAAGTTTCACAGCTCTGCACTGGTCCCCTTCTGTCTGCAATCTACTTCTCCAATGTCATGGCATATGTTGGAAGTTTGTGGCTGAGAACATTTATGGATGACAGTAAATAGGGTTCAATAACAGGTTCCCCCTCAGACTCATATTGTCTAAGAGGGTATGGATATACAGTAGCTGAAGCTCTGACCATAGCCTTAAATCCTATACAAAAAAATGGAGTCCCTATTAAATTGTTGAACGTTTCAAAATTCGAATGTCTCATGGTCGACACCATATGATCGAACTTTGAAAAGTTCAAACTTGAAAGGCAACGGCTCTGTACATGCAGAATGGGAAAATTTCCCTTTTCCGCACTGAAGTGCAGTCTTGGAGTTGGTATATTTAAGTAGGAGGGTGTGGGGTGGGGGTACTTTTTTTTAAACTTTTTTATTATATATTCGAGGTTTCAAGTTTTGCTCATATGTTGTTGAACATATGAGGTTCGAATTTTTGAAGCCTTGAATATGTAATGTAGACCCCAAAAAATGTAGTGCAGTATTCATAGTCATGAGGTTTGTATGTTCATAGTGGTTATCTGCAATGTGCACCACAACACCTATATGCAAATACGTTGAGGTCAGGTTATTCACAATAACTACAGCAATGTGGAAGCTTCTGCAAGGAAATGCCTACTTTCATGAAAAGTGAAGTTATGCTTTAAAGTTTGAGGCACGTATTTCATTGAAATGCAAATGATTGTATGATTTCAGAATTATTCAGATATTATGACTGTATGCAGATGTGCGTATGCACATTAAAAGTATTCATAGGCTTTTAACATGTTTTCTGGGGGAGGCCAAATTTGAAACTCCGTCTTGTTGAAAGATTGGAAAACAGAAGTGATATTTTGCCAATTAGGTTTACCAACTGCATTGCAAAGTGACATGTCTCTTGTGTGTGCATGTCTTGTGTGTATGTGTGTGTGTGTGTGTGTGTGTATGTATATATATATATATATATATATATATATATATATATATATATTTATACACACACACACACACACACATATGTATTGTGTTTATGTCAGACATATACTGTTGTTGGAAACTCCTGGTGTACTTGCTGAAGTGTGATTCTCAAACAATCTGGAAATATATCGCTGATTGATAAGCATATTTCTTGGCATTTTAACCTTTCAGAGTTCTGCACTGTCTTAATTTTGCCTGACTGAAATATTTTTTTGCCTGAGTGAATTATTTTATATATTTTCTGGCATTACTTTCTGTTCTCATCTGTCCCGAAACTGTTCCACCCTATTCCTGTGGTGGAGCATATAAAACTGATCTAACAGCTTTTGTGTTATCTGATTGCTTCAAGGCTTGCTGATTTAAAAATTGTTTCTGTTTGTAAATTCTTGCATATACTGTTGGAAACTCCTGGTGTACTGGCTGAAGTGTGACTTTTAAACAATCTGGAAATATATAGCTGATTGATAAGTATATTTCTTGGCATTTTAACCTTTCAGAATTCTGCATTGTCTTAAATTTGCCTGACTGAAATATCTTTTGCCTAAGTGGATTATTTTATATATTTTCTGGCATTGCTTTCTGTTCTCATCTGTACTGAAACTGTCCCCCCCCCCCATTTCTGTGGTTGAGCTTATAAAGCTGGTCTAACAGCTTTTCTGTTATCTCATTGCTTCAAGGCTTGCTGATTTAAAAATAGTTTCTGTTTGCAAATTCTACCATATATTGTTGGAAACTCCTGGTGTACTTGCTGAAGTGTGACTCTCAAACAATATGGAACTATATCGCTGATTAAAAAGTATATTTGTTGGCATTTTAACCTTTCAAAGTTCTGCATTGTCTTAATTTTGCCTGACTGAAATATTTTTTGCCTGAGTGAATTATTTTATATATTTTCTGGCATTGCATTCTGTTCTCATCTGTTTAGAAACTTTTTCCTTCTCCCTCCCACCCTATTCTTGTGATGCTGTTATAGTGGGTGGCTTTGCAGTTGCCCACCCCTACTGTAAATTTGATCTGGACACCCCTCCCAGTCTAGTGTTCACTCTACTTAATACAGAGAGAACATGTGAGAAGGCCAACCCACTTCCTCTCTCCTTGCACTTTACTAACAAAAAAATGCACTTTATTTATCTGCTTTTACTGTATTTGTGTTTCTTCCTACTTTATTACCTTATTTTGCTTTTGCCTCTTCTTAAAAGTACTCAACTGTATTAATTATGCTGCATTTATTACTGCTTGGTAGTAGCCTGATTAACTTGTAACTGTTATTCTAAGCCTTTGGTTTAAGCACTTGGAATTCAGACCAGTTGTTTTACATTAGGAAGGTTTGTGGTCTGCACTGTTGTGGCAGGACAGGTAGCTTACACCCTTCTAAGTTGAGAATTGCTCATTGAAGGCTCAGTGTCTGTTATTCTCAAAGTGTATTAATTCTGCTTTAAGCACTTGGGCTTCAGGCCAGTTATTTTACATTAAGAAGGTGTGGTCTGCACTCTTGTGGGAGGAGAGGGTAGATTCTGCCCTTCTGAGCTGGGAGTTTCTGGTTAAAGGCTTATTGTGCCTGCTTATTTGAACTGTTTCTTTCTGAAATTGGTATGTCTTGTTTGCTGTAGCATAGACTAGATTCAGACCTGCTGAATCTAGCTTTGTTTGTATAACTTGAATACTAATCCAGGCCATCTTTTTTTTGGAAAAGGTTCCCCTGCACCCTAGTGACAGGAGTGTGCAATTAGAACTTGTCTGATCGAAGACTGCTAGAATGGGGCTCAGATTTTAGCTTTTTATTGGTTAATTGGCTAATTTGTTTAAATCAGTTTGCTCATTTGGTACTGTTATATTAAAAAAAAAATACACTTTATGCATCACCGCTTAGCTAGGGTTAAACTATTCCCGGCGCCATAAAGTCTGCTCTTCAAATTATCCCTTAGAACTAGCCAGTTTTTTAGTTTCAGCATTCAAATCTGTTTGAGCTCAGCACTTGTTCATAACTCGTTGTAAGCACTAAATAAGCTACAAATTACTACAGCACTCAACTTTCCTCACTTGTCTAGAGGAAAACAGTTTTTAGTACTTAATAAATAAGCACCTATCCAGGCATGTCTATGGGTCAGCTCCCGGTGTTTTCTCCTGTCTACTTGATGAATCTGGGCATCTTGGGACAATGCTGCAATTGCCTCATGTACACAGACAACCCTCTCCTTCTACCACCCAACACTATAACCTGTGAGAGATGTACTTATATAGCTAAACTGGAAGCAAAGCTCTCTTCACCCAAGACTGGACTAGACAGTCAAGAGGAGAGGGTAAACACTTGCACCACACCACACTCATCACATAGTCCCTGAAAACCTATGCCACCAAAACACACACATAGAAACACAAAACACACACCTACATTAACTCTCAATAAAAATCTTCCCAAGCAACAGAGACCTCCAAAGCAGAAACGCAAGCAACCTCCACCCCCCCAACACAACCCAAATGACACATAGACCACAAAATCAGTGTGCAACTCAACCACAGCCCATAAGGCATAACAACGTACCCAGCACTCTACTCATAGATAACTCTATAGTCAGGCACACTGATGTTCCACTCACCAGGCTAAACAAGGAGAACGTTACTGTCAGCTGCCTGTCGAGTGCCAGGATCCACCACATAATGCATGCACTCAGGCCACTCCCAAACAAGTATAAATATGACTCTGTAATTGTCCATGTTGGTGTGAATGACCTGAGACATACCTCCCTGAACAACATGAAAAGAGACATGGAGGAGCTCTCCAATCTTGAGGCCCAGGCAGGTATGACCCTAGCCCTGAGTAGCATCCTGCCATCACCCAGAATGATACCACAGTACAAGGACAAAATGATTTACTTCAACAATTGGCTAAGCTTCTGGTGTCATTCTAAGGGGATCCAGTATCTGTCTGACTGGGATGACATGACCGACAGACCATGATGCTTTGCCAGAGATGGCCTGCACCTGTTGCCCTTGGGAATCAAGATACTGTCTAAGGCTCTTGCCACCCCTATATTACCTTTTTTAGGCAAGGTTCAAATGATGAATTCACAACGATAACAGGTGCAAGTAAGCAAAATCTGAGGGTAATGCTACTCAGTGCTAGAAGTCTAAACCTCAAATTGCACTCACTCGAGGCACTCCTTAAAATGGAGAACATTGACATCTGTGCAGTGACGGAGACCTGGCTCAAGGCTCCAGAGAGCACCCCTGCATTACCAGGCCATAATTAATACCACACCTTTTGGCCACCTAACCTGGATCAAAACACTAAAGGTGGAGGCATGTCCATATTCATTAAGGATATCCACACCTCCAGGCTAGTTGCTCAGCATAATGCATCTGAGATTATCCAAGTGCAACAATTCTGGGCAAGACCATGATGCAAACTGTAGCTTGCTACAGATACCACACCATGCCCCAGGATTCCCACTCCTCATTTCTTGATACATTGAAAAATATTAGGGTACAACTTAACACCCTAATAATGGGCGATTTCAACTACTCCACCATTAACTGGGAAAACTACTCATGTACCAACTCTCTTGCTCAATGCTTTCTGGAATTCATGAATTCCAATGCCTTGGAGCAACATATCCACACCCCCACCAGGGGCAGCAATATCCTAGACCTGGTCATTACCAACATGGGTGACCGGTATTCCACACCAGAGGTCAATTTGGTAAGATCCAACCACAAGCTAATCACCCTAGACATCCACATCCTGCCCCCACCCCCACTAGGGAAATCACTTAAAAAAATTTCTCCAAAGCCAACTTCATGCTTCTTAAAAAAGAAGTGGCAAACTTCACGACACCCATGCAGATGAACAATAGAGGTATGGCTGCTGAATCCTACACAAATGCACTTTATAAGCATGTACACAAGTGCGTGGATTGTGCTGTCCCTAACAGAACCAAGATGCTATCCTCCAAAAAAAGGAAGCCAGTCTGGTGGTCCCCGGCCATAAACAAACTCTACAACAGAAGAAAGAAACTGCTGCAAAAAAGAGTATAATCTCATGATTGGAGGAACTACCTGGTCAGCCTCAGTAAGAAGCTGAGATCCCTCATAAAATCCTCCAAAGCTAGTTACAAAAACAAAATTGCCACGGTTTCTAAAGACAACTCACAAAGAATTCTATAGCTATCTCAAGAATCTCAATGGCAACACTCAGATCTGCTCTGATTTACAGCACAATGGAAATAAATATACAGAACCAACTGATATTGCCAACATCCTGGCAGATAGGTTCAGTGCTAACTTTAACCCCCTCTCACCCCCTAAAGGGCCATCTCTATACCAGAAGAATGCAAAGTTCCTCTAATCATGGCTGCACAGGTAACATTCACACTCTCCAGTGCCAAGAACACAGCATTCATGGGACCTGACAACATCTCAGGCTGAGTTCTACATGAACTACAGAAGGAACTGGCACCCCACCTAAGTACCATGTTCAGTCACAGCCTCACCTCAGACTTTGTGCTCATTGAATGGCACACAGCGATGGTTATCCCACTCCATGAAGGGTGATCCACCATGGACCCCGGGAACTACCACCCCATTAGCCTGATGAGCCCGGTCTACAAGGCCATGGAATGTATCATCATGGAACTTATAAGCAAAGACATTGGTAATCTCCAAATTCTGGACCCCACCCAGTTTGGGTTTGTAAAAGGCAGATCATGTCTCCTAAATCTGATAGACTTCTTTGAAGCAGTCACCAAAGCCATAGATGAGGGTAAGGTGGTTCACACAGCCTATCTAGATCTCACCAAGGCTTTTGACACCACCCCCCACTCTGGAATTATAGATAAACTCATGATAAACTCACTAAACTAGGTATAAATCCCTATGTCACAAGATGGGCTACCAATTGTCTCACTGACAGAACCCACGCTGTGAAAGTAGCAGACTCCAAATCCGACTTCAGACCAGTGACAAGTGGAGTACCACAGGGTTCAGTCCTGAGTCCTCTCCTGTTTGGTATCTACTTCTCTGATGTACAGGCTAACACAGAAGGTCTTTGGCTAATGAAGTTCGCAGATGACCAGAAACTAGGAGTCATAATCGAAACTCCTAACAATGTGGACATCCTACAAAAGGGCCTCACTGAGACAGATGTCTGGTGTCAAAGCCATGGCCTCAAGCACAATGCCAAAAAGTGCATTGTCATCCCTTTTAGTAATAACTCTGTACCCATGAACTACCACATAGACAGTAGTCTACTTAACACCAAAAGTGTGATAAGAGATCTTGGGACACATGTGGACAGTAGTCTCTCCTTTGATAATCACATCACCACAGTAGTCAGGAAATCCTTCTACATGGCACACCTCATCACAAAAGGTTTCTCATCCAGGAAAAAAGAGGTCATTGTTCCCCTCTACTCGTCAATCATTAGACACATTATGGAGTACAATGCCCCTTTTGGTATGTACCTCACAAGACATCTACAACAACAGGAAAGGCTGCAGAAATATCTCACAAAAAGGATTACCAGCCTCAAACAGATGCCCTACACAGACTGTCTCAAAAAACTTCAGCTTTACTCCTTTGCGTATTGCCTACTCAGAGGTGATCTCTGCCTAACATACAAAGCTATGTCAAACCCAGAGCTGTTGGACATGCTCCACGTAATGAAATCCAAATCCCTCCAAGCTGCACTCTCTATGGGCCTAAACCTTATCACCACAATAAACAGAACATGCCAGAGGGATATATTCCTGTCCCAGAGACTTCCCATACTCAGGAATAAACTACCTATCTATATCAAACAAAGCTCCTCATTAGTACTCTTCAAGAAAAATCTTGATAATTGGATGGGAATTAGGAAATTCATCCCCGGGGATTACTTCTGTGGCTCTACCCAACAGGAGCACAAGAAAATAACTTTCTTGGGTAGTGAAAGCCAGGGTACCTTTTTGGCTAGGCTTTAGGGCCAATAGACTAGTACCTACCTATGAACCTATGAAGACATTTGAAGTATGAACATTTTGAATGCCTGTCATACAGCCACAAGAGTATGAATCAGAAAGATTCAAATACACATAAAATCAAATCACTCAGATTTGATAAAAAACAAATCTATTTTTTGCAGGGGTGCAATGTCATAATAAAATAGACACATTTTCAATAAGGGTGGCATAATGGTTAAGGTGTTTGCCTTACAAACACAAGGTGCAGGGTTTGAGTCTCACAAAAAGGATTGGGGCTGCTTAAAAATAAAAATGGAGCAGCAAGGGCAGTTTAGTCTGAGAACCTATATATATATATATATATATATATATATATATATATATATATATATATACACATATATATCTATATATATATATATATATATATATATATATACATATATACATATATATATATATATATAAGCTATAACAATAGCACACACCACGGCCTAGCCCTCAGAGAAATAAACTAGTTAGAACTACCACATCACCTGTGTCTTTCTCAGCTAAACACAATAAACAAACAACTCTATAAGCCAGAAAATTGCCCAGCCCTCCATCCCTTAACAGCTTAAGACAAAACTACACCCTAATCGAAACATATACATTAGAGAAAAAACACTAATCACTATAACCAAAGCATTTAAAACTGAAGGTGACTTTTTATATCCAAACAGTATAGCAATACTATAATCAAAGCATCTAATACTGCAGGTGGCACTCTGTATTCAAACTGTATAGCATCACTATAACCAAAGCGTCTATTACTGCAGGTTGCTCTCTATATTCAAACAGTATAGCATCACTATAACCAAAGCATCTAATACTGCAGGTGACACTCTGTATTCAAACAGTATAGCATCACTATAACCAAAGCATGTAATCCTGCAGACGACTCTCTATATATTCAAACAGTATAGCATCACTATAACCAAAGCATGTAATCCTGCAGACGACTCTCATAGGTTCATAGGTTCATAGGTTTATACTAGGCTATCTGCCCTAAGGCATTTATAAGCCTAGCCCAAATTTTTGTGGCTTACGCCACCCCTTATATGAAAAAATACTGTGCCCATTAGTTTGTTGTGCCTCTGTCCAGCAGTGACACAGAGATGATTCCCGGGGTAAACCTATGATCTCCCATCCACAGGTCTAGATTTCTCTTGAACAGAGTCAGCGAGGTGCTCTGCCTCACATGGACCGGGATTTTATTCCACAGCATAGGGAGTCTCTGAGTGATAAATCTATCCCCCAGCAAGTCCTATTTATATCCGTGCTAAGGTTTAAGTCGCTTGCTCTAGTGGTTTTGGTGGATTTGGATTTTTGAGGTGGAGCATGTCCATTAATTCGGGTTGGACATGGCCTTGTATGTCAGGCACATGTCACCTCTGAGCAGACGGTATGCGACTGAATAGAGCTGGAGTTTCTTCAATCTGGCAGCATATGACAGATTTTGAGTCCCTTTATCCTTTTGGTGAGGAACTTTTGGGGTCTCTCCAATTGCTGCAGATGTCGGGTGAGATACATCCCGAATGGGGCATTGTACTCGATCATTGGTCTGATAAGTGAAGAGTACAGGGGAACAATAACCTCACTAGATCTGGATGTGAATCCCTTCATGATCAGGTGGGCAATGTAGAAGGTCTTTCTAACCACTTTAGCAATGCGAGTGTCAAAAGAAAGGCCACTGTCAACCTGGGTCCCCAGGTCCCTGATAACCTCTTCTGTGCTTAGTGGATTGCCACCTATATGGTAGCTTGGGGTTACCTTGTTTTTCCCGAAGGGTATGACTATACATTTTTTGGCGTTTAACTTCAGGCCATGGCTCTGGCACCAGCTATCTGTTTCCATGAGTCCCTTCTGAAGGATATCCATTTCTGATGCACTTTCCACTATGGCTTCAGTTTGCAGTCATCTGCAAACTTTGTCAGCTAAAGTCCTCCTATGTTGGCCTGTACTTCTGAGAAGTAGATGCCGAACAATAGGGGGCCAAGGACCGAGCCCTGTGGGACACCACTTGTGACCGCTTGGAGTCTGACACAGCGCCAGCAACTCTAACCCTGTGGGTTCTGTCCTTAAGCCAGTTTGCAACCCATCTTGTGACATATGGGTTTACATTTAAGCTGGTAAGTTTTTCTACAATACCCGAGTGGGGTATTGTGTCGAAAGCCTTTGCAAGGTCAAGGTAGGCTGTATGGACTGCCTTTCCCTCATCAATGGCCTTGGTGACTGTTTCGAAGAAGTTGACCAAGTTCAAAAGGCATGATCTTCCCTTGACAAAGCCAAACTGGGTCGGGTCCAATGTCTGCAAGTCCCCTATATCTTTTTTTTATGAGCTCCATTATGATCCTCTCCATAGCTTTGCAGACTAGACTTGTTAAGCTTATGGGGCTGTAATTACCAGGGTCCGTAGAGGCGCCGCCTTTGTGGAGTGGGACAACAGTTGCCATACGCCACTCCTTGGGCACGTATCCTGTGGTAAGGCTGAGATTAAACAGCTGCCTTATGTGCGGGTTTAATTCCTCATTTAGCTCGTGTAGCACACAGCCGGGGACACCATCCGGTCCCATTGATGCTGTGTTTTAGCTTTAGAGAGCAGCTTTCACCTGCATTTGAGATGTCCGGGAGGCTACACTCGGCTGGGATAGTTATCTCTCCTTTAGGGGAGGGGGGTGAAGTTTGCACTGAACCTGTCTGCCAGTATGTTGGCAATGTCTGTGGGTTCAGTGATTTTGTATCATTTTGGACTAATTCTGAGCATATCTGGGAGTTTCCACCCAGGTTCCTAACATAGCTGAAAAAGGCGTTATGATTGTCCTTTGAATCCATGGCAATTTTTCTCTCAAAATTGGCCTTAGTTGATTTTATGAGTGCTCGTATTTTTTACTAATAATGATCAGGGGTGACTTCCCTTTTATGGATTTTTGTTCTATCATGTAATAGCTTTCTCCTCTTATTGTAAAGTTTGTTAATGGCTGGGGTCCACCAGACTGGACGTTTGCCCTTTGTGGAAAGAGTCTTGGTTTTATTTGGGATTGCCTGATCCATGCAGTCCTGGAGGTGTTCATAGAAGGCATTTGTAAGGGCTTCCGCAGCTTGGGTTGTGGTTTCCACTGGCTCAGGGCCTTGAAGGATACCACACCAGTCTTGAGTAGTGTGAAGTTTGCTTTAGAGAAGTTCTTCACTATGGTTTTTTTTGCTGGGGGTGGGGGCGGGATGTGGATTTCCAGTGAGATTAGTTTATGATCAGATCTCACCAATGAGGGATATACTTCGTGTGGAGCATTTGTCCCCATGTTTGTGACAATGAGATCTAGTATATTTTCTCCTCTCGTGGGAACAGTGACTAGCTGTTCCATGGCATTTGAATTTATGAACTCCAGGAACCGTTGGGCTAGAAAGTTAGGGCTTGAGTAATGTTCCCAGTCTATATTCGGGTAGTTAAAGTCACCCAATATGATGGTGTTTGGAGATACATTTATACCCTCCAGTGTCTTCAGGAAGGCTGTGTGGGGTTCCTGAGTTTGAGAGGGTGGCCTGTAGCATGCTACAATTTGTAGAGCAGTTTTGCCTATGGTTAGTTGCACCTGGATGGTTTCCGAGCTTTGTGCGTTGCCACCAACCTGGAGGTGTGGGTATCCTTTATGAATATGGATACACCCCCTCCTTTTGTGGTGTGGTCCGGGTTTTGGGGCCGGAACGCATGATATGAGGTAAAACCTAATAGTGCCGGGGTGCTCTCAGGAGCCTTGAACCAGGTTTCAGTTACAGCACAGACATCGATGTTCTCCATACTGAGAATGGCCTCGAGTGCGTGCATTTTGAGATTTAGACTTCTGGCATTGAGCAGCATTACCCTCAGTTTCTTCCCATTTTTGTTTTCTAGGGTGGTAGGTTTAGAATTTGAGCCTTGCCTAAAAAGGCACTATGGGGGTGGCAAGAGCCTTAGCCAATATCCGGAATCCCAGGGGTGACAGGTGCAAGCCGTCCCTTGCGAAGCAGCGTGGCTTATCAAGCATGTCATCCCAGGCAGACAGACACTGGATCCCCTTTGAATGACACCAGACATTAAGCCAATTGTTAAAGCTGATCATCTTGTCTCTATATTATGGCATCATTCTTGGTGAAGGAAGGATACTGCTCAGGGTTAGGGTCATACCTGCCTAGGCTACATAATCAGAGAGCTCCTCTATGTCTCTTTTCATGTAGTCCAGGGAGGTACGTCTCAGGTCGTTCACACCAGCATGGACAATGACTGTGTCATATTTGTACTTGCCGTGGAGTGACCTGAGTGCTTGTGTTATGTGGCGGATTCTAGCGCCCGATAGGCAGCTTACTGTGACCCTCTCCTTGTTCAGCCTGGTGAGTGGGACGTCAGTGTGTCTGACTATGGAGTCACCTATGACAAGTATGTTTGGTGTTGTATTTGGCCTTAAGGGCTGTGACTGCTTTGCACACTGCTTTTGTGGTTTATGTGTTGCTTGTGGGGTGTCTTGAGGTAGCAGTTGTTTGGGTGTCTGCTTTGGAGGCCTCTGCTGTTTAGGTAAATTTTACTCAGAGCCTCGAGTATGTCTTTGTGTGTTTATGTGTTTGATTCAGTGGAGTGGTAGCATTATGTGAGGCTGGTTTTGTGGTGTGTGTAGTTGCCTTCTCCTCCTGTCTGGTCTTGCCAGTCCTGAGTTGAGAGAGCTCAGCCTCCAGTTTGGCTAAATAGCTGCATCTCTCGCAAGTATTTGTGTTATGTGGGAGGAGGAGAGGGTTGTCTGTGTACATGAGGCAGTTATAACATTGCCTCAAGATTCCCAGATTCATCAGCTGGACCGGAGAGAAGATTGACAACTGACCTTTGGACATGCTAGAATAATATTGGGAATTCCTTAATTGAAAACAAGGGCCAGTGGGGAGTGAGGGTGTAGTGCTTTTAATTTTAGTGCTGACTTATATAATTGCTTTAGTGAGCAAGTGCCAGGTAACTTGAGTGCAATGTGTTACAAGTAACTAAATGCAGAAACGACAAACAGTAACTTTCTTTCAAGTGAAACAAGGAAATAAGTACAGTAAGCAATGCAGATATCACTAGTGATCCACAGAAGCGCTGAGAAGTTGCGATTAGGTGGAATTAGCTTCCAGGAAATAACAAGCAAACAAACAACAAGCATATAAACAAAGCTAGATTCAGCAGGCCTGGATCTAGTCTATGCTAGAGCAAACAAGGTGAACCAATTTCAGTAAGATACAGTTCAAATATTCAGGCACTGTAAACCTTTAACCAGAAATTCCCAGCTCAGAAGGGCAGAGTCCAGCCTCTTCTCCCACAAGAGTGCAGACCACGAACCTTCTTAATGTAAAATAACTGGCCTGAAGCCCAAGTGCCTAAACCAGAACTAACACACTTGGACACTGGGCTCTCAATCAGCAGTTCCCAACTTAGAAGGATGAAAGCTACCTGTCCTGCCACCACAGTGCTTGCCACAAACCTTCCTAATGTAAAACAACTGGTCTGAAGCCCAAGTGCTTAATCCAAAAGACTTGAATGATAGCTACACTTTAATCAAGTTACAACCAAGCAGTAATAAATACCATTGAATACTTTAGAGAATGTCTGGATTAGTGCTCAAGTTACACAAACAAAGCTAGATCCAGCAGGCCCAAATCCAGTCTATGCCACAGCAAACAAGGCGCACCAACTTCAGTAAGAAACAGTTCAGATATGCATGCACTATAAGCCTTTAACCAGAAATTCCCAGCTCAGAAGGGCAGAGTCCAGCCTCTCCTCCCACAAGAGTGCAGACCACGAACCCTCTTAATGTAAAATAACTGGCTTGAAAGCCCAAGTGCTTGAACCAGAATTAATACACTTTTAGAATAACAGACACTGAGCCCTCAATCAGCAGTTCTCAACCTAGAAGGATGTAAGCTACCTGTTCTGCCACAACAGTGCAGACCACAAACCCTCTCAGTGCAAAACAACTAATTGGTCCGATGCCCAAGTGTTTAAACCAAAAGGCTTAGAATGAGTTACACCAAGCAGTAATAAATACAATTGAGTATTTTAAGATGATGCAGAAGTAAAAAGAAGTAGGTAAAAACACAAGTACAGTAAAAGCAGATGAAAATTTTTTTTTTTTTTTTTTTTTTTTCTGAACAAGTGCTGAGATCAAAGAAACAGATTTGAGTGCTGAAACTAGAAAACTGGCTAGTTATAAGAAAAAAAAACAAGCTAGAAGGCTTCCCTCAAACACAAAAGGGCTTGGGGGCTCAGAAGCCTACAAATAGTCTGTACCACTTAACAAGAAAGGCAGGAAATAAGCTTAATTTTTTTTCTATTTCCCAGATGCTCTCTTTGTACACAGTAGGAGTGCCTGAAATCAGAATATGATCTCACTGCACTCAGTTGAGTGAGCAAATGAGATGGGCCCAAAGGCAGGCTGAGGGGCGGGCAGTTTCAATGCCACTAAGATAACTGAAGAGCAGAATAACTTCAGATAAAAATTCCTTCAACACTCAAATTAAATACTGTATTTTAAAAAAATAAAGAGCAGATAAAGGTACTTAATTTCTCTTATACCTCCAGTTGAATATAACCAAGTTCTTAGCTGGCCAAGCTGAAGTTTTAAAGCAGGAATTATTTCACATGCACCAGTTTAAATATGCAAGGACAGGAAATCAAAGAATGAGGCTACCCCCACACCTGTAATTACTAGCAAATAACAAAATTCAGCCAACACTAGCTTCAGTTCAAGTTACTGAAGAGCAGAATAACTTCAGATAAAAATTCCTTCAACACTCAAATTAAATACAGTATTTTTTTTAAAAAAAAGAGCAGATAAAGGTACTTAAATTCTCTTATACGTCCAGTTGAAAATAACCAAGTTCTTAGCTGGCCAAGCTGAAGTTTTAAAGCAGGAATTATTTCACATGCACCAGTTTAAATATGCAAGGACAGGAAATCAAAGAATGTGGCTACCCCCACACCTGTAATTACTAGCAAATAACAAAATTCAGCCAACACTAGCTTCAGTTCAAGTTACTGAAGAGCAGAATAACTTCAGATAAAAATTCCTTCAACACTCAAATTAAATACTGTATTTTTTAAAAGTGCAGATAAAGGTACTTAAATTCTCTTATACGTCCAGTTGAATATAACCAAGTTCTTAGCTGGCCAAGCTGAAGTTTTAAAGCAGGAATTATTTCACATGCACCAGTTTAAATATGCAAGGACAGGAAATCAAAGAATGAGGCTACCCCCACACCTGTAATTACTAGCAAATAACAAAATTCAGCCAACACTAGCTTCAGTTCAAGTTACTGAAGAGCAGAATAACTTCAGATAAAAATTCCTTCAACACTCAAATTAAATACAGTATTTTTTAAAAAAAAAAGAGCAGATAAAGGTACTTAAATTCTCTAATACGTCCAGTTGAATATAACAAAGTTCTTAGCTGGCCAAGCTGAAGTTTTAAAGCAGGAATTATTTCACATGCACCAGTTTAAATATGCAAGGACAGGAAATCAAAGAATGTGGCTACCCCCACACCTGTAATTACTAGCAAATAACACAATTCAGCCAACACTAGCTTCAGTTCAAGTTACTGAAGAGCAGAATAACTTCAGATAAAAATTCCTTCAACACTCAAATTAAATACTGTATTTTTTAAAAAAAAAAAGCAGATAAAAGGTACTTAAATTGTCTTATACGTCCAGTTGAATATAACCAAGTTCTTAGCTGGCCAAGCTGAAGTTTTAAAGCAGGAATTATTTCACATGCACCAGTTTAAATATGCAAGGACAGGAAATCAAAGAATGTGGCTACCCCCACACCTGTAATTACTAGCAAATAACAAAATTCAGCCAACACTAGCTTCAGTTCAAGTTACTGAAGAGCAGAATAACTTCCGATAAAAATTCCTTCCTAACACTCAAAATTAAATACTGTATTTTTTAAAAAAAGAGCAGATAAAGGTACTTAAATTTCTATACATCCAGTTGAATATAACCAAGTTCTTAGCTAGCCAAGCTGAAGTTTTAAAGCAGGAATTATTTCACATGCACCAGTTTAAATATGCAAGGACAGGAAATCAAAGAATGTGGCTACCCCCACACCTGTAATTACTAGCAAACAACAAAATTCAGCCAACACCAGCTTCTGTTCAAGTTAATGAAGAGCAGAATAACTTCAGATAAAAATTCCTTCAACACTCAAATTAAATAATACTGTATTTTTTAAAAAAAGAGCAGATAAAGGTACTTAAAATCTCTTATACATCCAGTTGAATATAATCCAAGTTCTTAGCTGGGCAAGCTTAAAGTTTTAAAAGCAGGAATTATTTCAAAATGCACCAGTTTAAATAATGCCAAGGACAGGAAATCAAAGAATGTGACTACCCCCACACCTGTAATTACTAGCAAACAATGTACAAAATTCGTAACACTAGCTTCCAGTTCAAGTAACTGAAGAGCAGAACTAATCTTCAGATAAAAATTCCTTCCAACACTCAAAATTAAATAATACTCAGTATTGAAAAAAAAAAAAAGAGTTAAGGATAAAGGTACTTAAATTTCTCTTATACGTCCAGTGCTGAATATAACCAAGTTCTTAGCTGGCCAAGCTGAAGTTTTAAAGCAAGGAATGTATTTCATTATGCACCAGTTTAAATATGCAAGGACAGTGAAATCAAAAGAATGTGGCTACCCCCACACCTGTAATTACTTCAGCAAATAACAAAATTCAGCTAACACTAGCTTTCAGTTCAAGTTACTGAAGAGCAGAATAACTTCAGATAAACATTCCTTCAACACTCAAATTAAATACTGTATT
Organism: Protopterus annectens; assembly: GCF_019279795.1. NCBI lineage: Eukaryota > Metazoa > Chordata > Ceratodontiformes > Protopteridae > Protopterus > Protopterus annectens. Next base: position 1,870,224,352 of record NC_056743.1, on the reverse strand, counting down.
TTAAAAAAAAAAGGAAAAACCCCGAAAAAAAAGGTAACTTTTTAAAAAATTTCCTCCCTTTTTAAAA